>NW_006767628.1:4952826-5046000 GCF_000300595.1 Phanerochaete carnosa HHB-10118-sp
TTTGATGCTTTCATCGTTGAAGCGCACAGGAAAACCATCGGAGCAACAGTCTCGCCCATGGTTTCCCTTACCTCCAGGGCCATTAGGGTATAAAATGGCCATGCAGCGAGTGCAAGAGCCACGCTACACACGATACGCCACATTAATAAGTGTACACGCAGGTGTTCAAGTTACCATGTACTTACCTTTTTACCCTTCTTGGGCTTCGCACCAGAATCGGCCCCGGGGGACTTCGTGTCTGTGCCCTTTCCGAGCGGTACGGCGAAGCAGTGATGCTGCCAAAAGCTCTCAGATCCTTCTCTCGCTAGAAGCATGCTTGTCAGCAATGATTCCAGTTAAACCAGGTGTCAGAGGTACGTACACTTATAGCTGTTATTCTGAATGCGCGTCAGGACAGTCTTCTCAATGTCACCAAGTTTGTCGTACAAAGCACGGGGATTTTTTGGCACGAATGCATGCCCTTTGTTCTGCGTGAGCCTGCAAAGCTCACGATTATAGATGTTAGTGCATTCAACGTAAGCCCGAGGGCTCATGCCGCAGGTCCACCACTGGTTCTCTGCACGCAAGCGCATGAAGAGGTAGAACTCGTCGCCGTAGCTGATTTTTAAGGACTGCGGATGCAGGCCTGTTGCTAGTGCAAAAATCCGCTCTGACCGTGTGAGGCCAGATGGGCCAGCTGGCAGCGGTAAAGGATCACTGAGGGTGGAGGGCTTTCGTGGGACGGCGGCTGCACAACTAGCACCGGCGACGACCATATGCTCTACAGTGGTGTGTATTGCGATGTGCTCTGAGGCTGTAACCATGGCTGATGTGTCGGGAATGGTCTCCGGCATGGAGTCGTGCTCACTTGTGGCAGGAATGGGCGAGGGGCTGATTGCTGGCACCACGCTGGCTGTGCTCATGCGGATCAAACCGTTAGTGGGCACAGGTTACTGAAATGCTGATCATCCATACCGTAAAACTCTGGATCGACCATGATAGCCTTTGTACAAAGCCAGTAATTTTATTTGCTTCCTCGTCGCTCTCTAGTATCCTTAAAAATTTCTGCCGAGATTTAAGGCCTACAGCTTCGTCGCTGATGGCCTTCCAAGAACTGTGCCAGGTGAACACTTGGAAACCGGCTACCATAACAAGACTCACGACAGCAGTCGATCGACTCTGATCTGCATCGCAGAGGATATGTTCGAGCCATAGAGTTCCGCGTACTCCTTCACCACTGTGATCAATTCTCCGATCTTCTCAGCTAGGTCGTTGACAACCTTCGTATTTGCGTGCGATTTCTGGTATGGCCATGAGCAGCCCTTTCGAGAGAGATGAAAACACGACACGTACCTGGATCATCGCTAAAACTGTAGATAGACCGGTAACACCCTTCTGTAGGCCCGGTACGCCAAGATCACCCGCAACGTCCTTGAACACGTCCAGAGCACACTGGAGACCGCTGCAGCAGGAAACAGCGTCTGACTACGTAGCGAGGGCGCTTGCTACCCTGAGCCACCGCATCTGCCCTTGTCGGGTAGCGCACGCGTAGAGGCTCAGGAGTGCCTGGTAGTACCCAGCGGCAGTGCACACAGTTTAGGGGTCACTACAGTGTTGCCAGAAATTATATATTGGTTATTCAAGCTACAATGTGCAAATCTGTATGCGGGACACATACCCATGTCATTACTGGACTAAAATTAGATAAATGCACCAAAGAGCAGCACTCCAAGGCAAACTTGTGTGGATGTTCAAACGTTCAAGAGGCGTCTGCCGAAGTACAAAGACGTCTGCCCTAAAGTGTTGGATGATGACGCGACGGACGAAGGTAAGCGCTCGAACATCTCATCGTCCCAGCTTCCACACCAGCCCATGGTAATGCAGCTCGACCCTCCCTTCAGTATACTGCCGAGACTATAGCCGTCACTGACCCTCCGCCTTCCATGGGACTCTGGAAGAACAGACAAGAGCTGGCCGTGGTAGTCGAAGCTCGCGATATCCCTGGACCCCAAGCATACTGCTACCGACATGCCGTGTTACCATCGGTGGAGCAAGCACGAAAAATGACATTGCGCCCTAGGGCCGTGCCCTGTCTCGACAGGTAAGGAGCTTGTGGACTGCGCGGTAAGCATCACGAACTGCAAGGGGCTGCGGAGGGCCGGGTCGTCCTCTGCCATTATATTCTTTCTTTAGCCAGCATATCACTAATTTTTGGACCTATCAGGCTAGCATGTGCACATGCTAGACTCGGATACAGGTGGACGCGGATGGCAGGATTATACAGGTGGCGGACAAGGTAAGTATTTTCTCTGCACAACTTGGCTATTACCGAGCTAACCTTGCGCTAGCTCATGGAAATCCAGCTATGCTGATCTTTCCACCATGTCCCTCATAACTATCAAGTCCAATACCACTTTCCAGGCTGAGTAGGGTGACCACCGCTGAAGAGCCTGGCACTTAGGTGAGTACTACCTTCTCTGTTGTTACCATGAATAGCTCTAACTCATGCTGCAGATTTACTCTTGTGCTTACCGTTTACACTGCTGAAGTTATCATGAGTATATGACTATGAGAGGGAGTTGTAGCATACCAACATGTACCTAACATAATATATGTTTAAATATATGTTTTCCCTCATTAACATCTATGGTGTGATTGTGTGCGCCCCCGAAAGTGTTAACAATCTACTCGCACCTACAAACAAGCTACTGCCATACTGCGGTGAACTACTGAGCAAAGGCGGGTAGCTACTGGTGCCACGGAGGCGCAGCGAGAGCCACAGAGGGCTGCTGAATTGGGTACCATTCTACAGTCTACCAGAACCCCGTAGCACCCGAAGCGCTGTGTGGCGCTGGCGTTTTTCCCTGATGTCACTGATGGCGGTGTAGGCGGCATCTTTGGTCTCGCTGCTTTGTAGCTTCCGCTTGAGCCTGCGCATGGATGGTTGTATGGTAATACAAGTGATGACTTGCGTTGCGGTCGCTCAGGTCCCGGATTCCAAGCCTGAGAACCGAGTCACGGGTTACAGACGACATGTCCGGAGGGAACCGACCGGCCACGACGAGTGCCGAACTGCGAACTAGGCCAAATCCGAGTATTGCTGGTGAAGGATGCATAAAAGCAGGCTTGTATGTAGCACTGAATGGAAACTGAAGAGACAACGTTGTCGGGACGCGGTGATGGAAGGAACTGTTGTAGGACACGGCAGCATGGCAACTCTTGGGCTACGATCAGGACGCGGTAGTTGACGAAATACACGCGCCTACGACATGACGTGACACCACCGGTGCAGGGAGAATATACGTTTGATCCAGGGGTGAAAGGAAATTAGATGGCTGGTTATGCAGTGCGTGGTCACGTCTCTAGTTTGGGTCTTGTTGTGAACGAACACCAGAGTAATTAAATGTATGATCCCAATAATGCGACACAAAGCTCACCTATAAATCGTTTGAACATTTTCGGCTGGCCACTTATGTGCTCGAGGTGGTAGAAGCAGGAAGTCGACCAGCAAGCGCCCTTCATTAGGCGTCGGGACCCGGAGAACCCTTCATCGTGCGGGACCAACGTCACGTATCACATACCGTTAGAGCCGCTTCTTATTTGTTTCAATGTCACACGTTACAATCCTCTGGCTGCTAATTTCTGCACAAGCTATCGCCTTACGGCGGTCTCTTGTTGGCACTAAGCCGCACACCAGATATGACCGTTTTCCCGCTATAAAGCGTCACGTCACGTCTTCTGTTGCTACCGCATAATCGTCTACTATGTGTGATATTGCATACAATATGGCAGAGAGCAAGTTCTACCCAACGGAGCCTGGCCGATAGGCATCAAGCGCCTACCGCCTCGCGAAAGTTCGGAGAGTTTTTGAAGATAAGGTGCTCCGCCTCACACACTGCCCGAGTTGGAATCTCTTGGAGCATATATAGGATCGCCGTTTCAACGTGCAGGATTTGCTACCGTCGGGAGTGTGGGCGGCCCCGACAACAACAAGGTTTGATAGGCGGCAGAAGCTGGCGGACAAATTTCAAAGTTCGACTTATAGTAAGTTCGAGCCCAAATAAGCCAGCTTAGCCGGGACATTCGATCTCCGCTTGCCTCCCTTCAAACAGGGAGTCTTCACAAATGGCTCGTACATGCATAAATATCGGCTGCACGCGGACGTACACAAGCTCTGCATTAGCCGAACTCGCCACAATAACCAGGTCACAAAGCCTAGCGAGCTACTCTGCACGTTAGGGCTTGCTTGCTAAATCGCCCGCGACCGGGATTCGCAGACTGGCCCGCACTTGTCAGAAGACTGCGAAGGAGCGCTGCGCCATCGTAACCTGATCTACCAAACACGCTTCCACGGGACCTGCACACACACGGTACATTATGCAGTGCCGTTTCCAAGCGACGGCTACCACACACCATATGCGACCCTCCTTGCGAACGGCCACTTGTCGCCGTGACTTGTGACTGTGCTTGTAAAGCTAACGGCAACATGGGGCCCGACGACCGCGCCACCTGTCAAGCTTACCACATCCTGGTCGTGTCCGGAGCGATTCTCCGGACCATGCGCAGCATTGCGATGTTCGACGTCAGGCTTGAGAACTGCCACGACCAAACGCGTCAGCCCTAGGCGCGAACAGACAGACAGAGTAGAATAGAACGCACGCCGTTGCCCACAAACACCTGCGCGCGCTCCCCGATGAGCATGTCCATCGCCTGCGAGACGTACTTCTGCTCGGGCGTGAGCCTCATGTCGCGACTCGTCGCAATGTGCTCCCATGCGTGTGCGTGTCGAAGCGCCGCCTTCAGGTCCGCGAGCCACTCGTGCTCGCCGTTTGTCATGATGTAGATGTTCTTGAGCCCCCGCCCGCCCGTGCTCGCACGCAATTCCTCGACCTTCTCGACAATCTGCTCGATTGTCGGCAGGCACCGCCGCATGTAGACTGGCATGCTCTCCTCAATGGGGCCGTCTGGCTTGACCCATTGGTCGGGGAGCTCGGGGAAGCGGTTAAAGGCATTGAAGTTTGCGCCCCAGTGGCAGAGATTCGGGCAGTGCTGAATAAAATCTCCTCGACGCAAATGAAGTGCAAGCAAGCCATCGAGCGGAGTGAAGGGATCGACACAGTGCGGGCATGCAGAGTCGGAAGTGTGGGGCTGATGCAGCGTAGCCGGCGAAAAGAGGTGTCGATTCGCTTCAAAGCCCTGGTGCGCTAGCGTCGACCAGCCAAACAGCGTAAGGATCGGCGATGTCGAGAGCGACGGCCAGATGGGCAGCATCTCATCCTTGTTTCCAAACATGCTACGCAAACTGAATCACTGCGCAGGATAATGAACGTGTAGAGACGCTTACAAGTAGTGGAAGATGTTCCCCGAGTTCTCGGTGACTTCGACACAGGGATCATCGATCTTGCTGAGATACCCGAGCCATGCTTCCTCAATCCTGGCGGCGTTTGCTCCTGAGCCATGTATCGCACGGACCTCCTCAGAGTTAATTTTGGTGGGTTTAGGGCAGATCTTGTCCCAGTGAGCCTTAGCAATGGCCCGCGGGGTGGCGTCGACATCTGTAAAGGGTCCGCCTACAATGGGGCCTATCGGCGAGGGTGAGTCAACAAGTGGTACCGTCGGGCCATGATGAACCGACCTGATATCAAAGCAGATAGTGGTATACGTGAGGGTATCCATCGTTTATTATCAAACAGAGCGTATGCGGGGCCGTGCTTGTCCCAGGTGTAATCGTCGAATACATATCTGGAGGAATGTCGTCAGTCAAGATTAGGTTGCGGAGGGCGCCTGAGATACGCACGTTCGTCCAGACCGGTAGGTCAGGTGTGCCGTCAAAATCATGTCCTGCATAAAGTTACCCCAGCCCGACCCTGTACACCGGGGTTGAATGACCACTCGTGTGTATGCAGAGAGTAACACTCACACCAGGTGTGACTTGCAACCCAGAGATACTTCTGCCCATCGGCAAACGGATCCTTGACATGGTGCTGGGGAAGCGCAAGCTCCGCTTTTCTGAATTCGGGGTACAGCGGCGGCAGCGGCTTCGGCCCAAAGAGCACCGCTAGCCACCTCGTCCTCCAAATCCACGAGCTCTTCGGGACGAACGCGAACAGAGCTGTGAACGCGACGGTGGTCAAGACAATAGCAAAGAGCATCGTGATTGCGCAAAATCGCCTCCACACCCGCCAGCGTGGGTGATATTGTGCACGAGCCCTACCGTAGCCGAAAACCCGCTCCGTGGTCGGCAGGAGCTCGTAGCTCGAGTCTATCCGGCGGAGCGCGTTCGCGAGACGGGCCAGCATCGATAGCAAGGTGGGGGAAAATCAGAGTGGAGAGCTGTTCGTCCCATGCGGCCATAAGATGCCGCGCCCATCTTTCATTTTACAGTTTCAGAGCGCCAAGGCTGCAGGACCGCTTACAGCCAGTTGCGAAACGATAGGCCACTTTGAAACCTTAGCTAGTACAGTGACTGATGCTCTGACCTAGATCTAGAGCGAGATACAGGGCGGCTACATGGCCGCCTGACAACATCGGACGCTCATCGGCCTTGTGAGCGCTGAGCGTGAACGACGATGAACCGCTGAACGAGTCGCATCCAAAGCTCACAACCCCGATGCCTCTGCTTCCTTACACTGGCCATGGTCAACCTTTGGCGACACATTCCTAAATAGCACAAGGCGCACCCGCAGTCAGTATTCAACGCTTACGACGGTGCACGGCAAAGCGTCTGCTACGTGATGCAAGGAGATCACCGAGCGGAACTGCAATTGCCGTAGCGAAAAAAAAAACCTGGGGTGGCCTATCGTTTCGCAACTGGCTGTAACTTCGCAACAAGGCACTGCCCTCTTGTGACGCTGCACTGGGAACCATGATGTCGTTCTACTGCAGGATTGTCAAACAACAGCCTTTTCAGACTGTGCTTGTCAACGATTGCGGTCGAGAATTTATGGAGCGTGTGAAGGTGTACGCGTTAAAAACTGGTACAGCGAGTTTTAAAAAAGCCTCTTGCCTTGTACTAGGTCGGGATTGCAGCAAGAGTTCACGCCATTATGCCAAGGCGGCATCTATCAATTTAGCGAGCCTGTTGACTATGGGGAGAGGTCTGTTAGTTTGTTATCACGGACGGGGAGCGAAGCGAGGTGTGTCTATCTTTCCAACATGTCCAGATCAGGAAGTCCTCCGCGAGAGATTTTCGGCACCGCGCTAGGTTATGTAAGCAAGTCTGTTTCTCAGCGCTCTCTCAGCATAAGATGTGCCGCATCGGTTACTCCCAATGATGAGCGATTCGGCTCGAAGTACAGTCGGCCGCCTTTGCTTTTCCTCCTCGTGTCACGGTACCACACGATCTTGGGATTGCGAAAACAGGTGCATTCCTCGTCCTCGATGTGGATATCTGGGGCAGCACGGTGTGCCTATCCCCCAACAGCTCCGGAGTCCTGGCCAACGGCGGGGGACGGGTCATCTCGCTATGAGCTCCTCTCGATTTGGATGAACGAGCGACATTACTACATGGAGGATGGTTAGAACTTCTTTTGGTTTATGTTGGACGCCTACGGACTGGTAGACCTATGCGGGTCGTCCCTACTTCAAAAGGCTGCATCATCCGCAGGTTGACGATCAGAACAGTAAACATTAACGTGTACTGCTCTCGCAGACGAATGAGCACGCTCACAGCTACACATCTAATCGGATTCAATTATATACACATAAGTGGCAATACACGGATGTTCATGTCCTTGAACTATGCGATAAATGAAGATGGGAAAAATTATAGGGCGAGGATGGCAGTCGTGGAAGGCAATTGATATCTCTGTAAAGTTGGAGACAGCAAGACCCTCCAGCCGTGTTCGAGCAACGCCTATCCAGCCGCCTCGGGCTTCGCATGTCTCCCAAGCAACTCGGTCAATTTCCCTGCGGCAACGTCATGCACGAATTCGCTGCCGTTTGTCTTTATATTCCCGAGCAAGAGCGACCACCTTTTGGTCTTGCCCTCGCCGATGACGTTCGACTTCGTCGTGACCGGCGTCGTGTTGATCGCGACCGCGGGAAGCGAGAACCGTTTCCGCCGCCGCGCCGTATCCTCCCTCCGTGCTGCGATGACCGCAGCAGGAAGCGGAGAGGGTGGCAAGCTGCTCGACACCGCAAGGTCTGAACGAGAGCTCAGCGTGCTCGAACCATGCTGATTAGATCCCTCGGCATCCTCCTCGTCTTCTTCGAGGTCATCGAGCATGAACGACGGCTCAGCGCCGCCGTGGCTAAACCGTGGGATGAGGGGACTCTTTCCTGTCGGTGACGATGCCTCACCAGGCGAGTCGTGCAAGTCCTGCACGATGTCAATGAAACTCCGTGGGCGTGACGAAGTCTTGATCCTAATTGCAGGACGCGATGGACCGTCGGACGGTTCACGAGAGGGCATAGGTTGCATTGGAGGTAAGCGCATGTCAGCCTTAGAGCGCTGGCGCCTCATAACTGGCTCGATGTCGATGGCCATCAGAACTGACGGTGATGGCTGAATACCATCTTCAGTAAGTAAGGAAGGCATGGACCGGAGACCGGAGAGAGTGAGACGTGATATCGTTGCTGTCGTGGCTGCAGACTCGGGCGCAGCGCTCATCACAGGGAAGACAGTGTCGTAGCAGGCATCACAGGCCCGCGCAGGTTTGTGGTCCTGCTTCGGCTTCGCGTCATCCGAGTCCACGATGAAGAATGTCTGGGGAAGGTGAACGTCAACGGGATGAACCACCTGAATTCATTGGGCTCACTTTGGTAGAACAGCTGTGACAGACACATCGGCCACAAAGTCTGCAATGATGCCGCCTCCTCCGCCAACCAAATGCTCGCCCGCACCGCATGCAACTCTCGGTCTTGCTGTCCGGTATCCAAACAGCCGGCACAAAGTGTTCCACCCTGCCTCGCTGCGGGTTCTTCGACTCCACGTCCGGTGAGTACGGCAAAGCCTGTAACGCGTGCCGGAGGTGGTTCGTCGAGGCAGACGAGGTCAGCGTGGAGTTCGGGTACATGGAGTTGAGCGACACCAGCAAAGACGCCTTGGCATTCCGGATAGCGCTTGCCCACTGGTCGCGCTCTTCTTGTCTGCAGGCATACAGAGCAAAGGATTTGCGCGGACTAAGAACCTCAAGACGTAAGTGTTCGCTCGGCTCGCCAGGTGAACCGAGCACGACCTCAAGGTCGACCAGCTCGATGTGACCCTTGTACACCCACTTCTCTTCCGTAGCGCCGATGCCCGATAGACGTTTCTTCAACTGCGACGGCCCGGAAAGCTTGAGTCTGAGACCTGCGGAGCTATTGCGTTTCAGCGCCGCTTGCGTCACTAAGTCTGCGTCACTCTTGCTCCGCGAACGCGATAGCATCGGTCGCTTGTTTGGACTACGGGGCGGCTCGCTGACGAGCTGCTCCCAGTGGCGCTGCCGTTCCGCATCATCGGTCTTGTCTGCATTAGACAACCAGACGAGGGAGTCCGAGAACAGTAAAAATTCGCGTCCCCGAGCCGTGGAGCCCCCGACTTGGAGGAGAGGGCCACGCTTAAGGAATGTGCGGCCCGGAGCAATGAGCTGAAAAGGAAGACCGACAGTGCTGCGTTGGAGTGCTAGCAGATCCAAGGTTTGAACATGGGTGTGTAGGGACGCATTGAGCGATTCCGTAACTATGACGGTTTATGAGCGACAGGTACGTTAAAAGACGGCAGAACTCACTCTTAGATACAAGTGTATGCGCAGCAATCAGGCTGGAGTGTTCCGGATCCTCTTGTTCTGTGCAGCTGATGAGATCTTTGAGCAACAGGAGGTATCTGGGGCATCTCTGCACAATAGTGAGGAGCCAGTCCCGGAACTTGAGCTTCCCGCAGCGAGGGTCGGCTTCTTGAGTCGACATGAACAAAGCAAAATCGGAGTGTTTCGAAAGCAGAGCATTGTACGATGTAAGAGCATCGGAGAAGGAGGAGACGAAAGGAGTGTATAGTGAGAGATACGGAAAATGAGAGTGCAAGATGGGAGAGATAGGTGGAAGCTGTGCCTGCTCTTGGAGCGTTGAGGATGAAGCATTGAGAGCAGAAGATAGCGACGAATAAAATGAACGATGGAGATTCCAAATGTCAATGAAATTGGAAAAGACCGACGTGAGCTCAGCGCGATCCAAGAGCTGATTGGGAGTGTCCAATGAGGCAATGATAGGCGTCAGGAAATGCTATCGACAGATTAGCAGTCTCAGCATGCGCATATGAGCAGAACTCACCGAATAGATGAGGTCCAGACCGTCGACATATGTTCGCTCGGTTTCATACAGCTCATTAATCACTCTGCGTCTTTTCGCTTCTCTCTGTTCGTCCATCACTGCGGACTTGATCTCCTTGCGCCGAAGCGGACGTTTGGCGGAATCAACGGATGCTCCTGGACGCTTTGACCCCCTGGACGGTGGCCTGGCCAGGGGAGTTGCAGTCGCAGGCGACTGTGGTCCCTCGGGTATCGAGTCGTATGACGCAAGACTGGCAATAGACTGTCTCTGCAGGTTCGGAGCGGAGGGGAGAGATATCCGGCGAAAAGGAAGGTGCGTTGTGGGTGCTATTTGTATGTCTGGAGCGAGTACAGCCGGCTTTGCACCGTCAATGGAGGGGAAATCAACCATGGCATGGCTGCTGTTGTCTGGGACCCGCCAACAAGAGAAGCGAGGAAAGCGCATGTCAGCCGCAGAATTTGAGGGTTTGGGGGGCACACACCTGTGACCGCAGCCATCCTTGGGGTGTATAAGAGCGTTGTTAGTGTGCAAAGAGCGGCGGCCCCTTGCGCTGAGGCTGCCTCGGGTAGCACAGAGACCTGTCTCAATTCGGTACTCCCGCCCGGAGGACCGAGGGGCGCTTAACCGGCCCCTGCAAACCTTAACCTCAGCACCCCGTGCTTCGCTCTCCTGCGTCCAGAGATCGTCGAATGCTTTCGCCTAAGCAGCTCAGAACATCCCTATATGACACTTGGGAAGGGAAAATTGCATACCGCCCTCAAGAGGCGCAGAGAGTATTTGTGAAGTAATCACCGATGTTCCGTTTACAGACTCCTTACATCCCCGCGCCGAGATATATGAGATGATCGCGCACTTTTCATAAGCATGGTGTGGAGCAATGGGCAGATCATGAATGTGACGCGAGAAGTGATTACCTACGTGCGGAAGCACTTGCAGACAGTTGTGAGAGGACGTAGAGCAGTTATTCGTGAACCCACATTCAACGCGAGCTGTGGGTCACCAATTCGCAATTTAGGAACGTTGTGCACGCGCGAGCAATTGCCATGTCGGAGAAGATGATGACACCCGGTCCCACTGTCGAGCTGGTGTAGCACCAATAAATGAATATTGAACCAAGATATAAATCAGAGTACCGTAAGCTCTAAACGACCAGCTCGCCCTCAACAGCTGCGGGCTCTAAACCGAGTCGTTCGAGGACAGCCTCGTATCGGTCTTGGTCAAGCCGCTTCAAGTACTTGAGGATTTTCGCCCGTTGGTGCACGAGCGACCGCAGACTACGTCGGCCTGCAATATCTTTTTTGCTCCGCATGAGATGATCCCACACGTTCCGTATCCGCATGGTCAATATCGCAGCTAGCGTTGACGGCATAAGTGAACTGCATCATAGATGGCAGACTACGAGACATACCTTGAACTTCTGGCCGGCCTGTATCATTCAGCTTGCCAGATTCTGAGAACTCTGCGATACACCGCTGTCGGTTCTCGTACGCGATACCGCGTGCGTTCGCATTCCGGAGGTCGACAATCCTCGCAAGTAGCTGCGCCTTGTAGAGCTGTGCCGCCTCACCCTCCTTCTGTGCCCTTTCCGCAACGGTGATCATCTCCTGCGGAAGGAGCTGGTGAGACTGCTCGAGATCCCGCATCACCCGGGCCTCCGCGGTGAGCACAGGTAACGTCTCGAACAGCTTCTGGCGTTCCTTGTCCTTGAGACCGTAGTTCAAGAACTGCGGCACGACAACCTCCTCTGCGCCATCCGGTACAGTGTTGGGCACTGGGGCCGCGGCCTCGATGTCCTTCTCCGTCACTAGGATTTTCGCGAGGTCGCAGTTGCGCCATTTCGCCTCGTCGCCCGGACGGTGACCAAGAACGACGTGTGGTCGATTTAGAGCCTCTTTGCGCGCACGCTCATCCCGACCCTTGATGTTTGTCTCCTGACGCGACTTGACCTTGGCATGAGCGACAGCGGAAGAGTGGAAGGCTCCTGTTGCCGGAGCAGCACTTGTGGAAGCGACCAGGCGCGAACCTGCAGAGTCTATGTTCTATACAGGACTGCACGCAAGCAGAAGAACTGCTACGCACTTTGTGCAATACGTGCACTCAACATCGCTCCCGCTCAGCCCGCCGTCAAGTTCAGATTGTTGCTCCTGGCGCTTGACCTCACATCCGACAAGAGGACCGCAAACTGCCGTGCGGGGTTGTACACTTCGAGCTCCGTCCGCGTATAAAATTTGCGTCGCAAGCCTGCGCTTTCTCTTCTCTCCAAGAGAGATATGCCACGCTGGTCGATGTTAGCACTCCTCTACGGTCGAAACCAGTGCCAGTGACACGTTGTTGTCCTGTTCTCTCGAGAGCATGGCCACGGCCCAACCAGGCTAGGAAGTGTCGTAATGCATTCTACGGATGTTGCGGCATGTCGATTTTTCCTGTGACATTTTTACCCATGTACCCTACACTTCCGCACTGCGATTTAGACTCTTCCACTGAAATATCACACCTTACGCGAACGGGCGATGCGGAGGAGTGGTTTGGACAAGCAATGTTGCATGAAGCGTTCCTCAAAGGTCGGCCGCACGAGACAAAATCAACAACGGGGCCTAGTATTTAGCATGTCAATGACGGCCGAGAGACTAGATGACATGTACAGTAGCTAAGAACGTCCAGACCACAGACATAACTTAAAAAAGCCTCTACAATACGACATAGCGCACTCAAAAGTAGCGCATAGCAAGCCCAAACTAAACAAGATCACAGCTTTGATCGCTCCCCTGCTCCTTCACGCAACCGACTCCAAGTCCGGCAAATGCACTGCCCCGAGCCAGGCCATGGCGACCTCCACGCGCGGGCCATGGAGCGGGATGTTGATGCTCAGCGGCTTCTTCGCCGCCTTGCCTGCCATGCGCTCCGCCGCCTTCTCCGCCTCCACTTTCTCGTCACGCTCCTTCTGAGCCCTCGCAACCGGCACGAGCAGCATGCGCGCAAAGTCGAGGCTTTCGGCGAGGTCGACGCCGCGCGGAGGCGTCGCGCGGCCCGACGATGGACTAGGCGGGTGCACCGCCGTACTCGAGCTCGAGCCATTCACACCGAGGACGAGCGTGCTCAATGAGCTCGATGTACAGGCAGAGATCGGCTCGGGCGCAATAATCATCAGCGGGCGTTCGGCCTCCTTGGTCTTGGCCTTGGCCGAGCGCGAGTGCAGCTCCAACGCGAGGCTTGAGGAACGCATAAACGAATGCGGCTGCACGCCCGTCCGCCAACCGCCCGCGAGGCGTTCGAGGATCTCGATGAACTCGGCTTGCGCCATTGAGCGCGGGGGCAAGAAGATGGGATAGCCTTCGAGCCCATCCACTAGCATGGCGGAACGGTAGAAGGAAGGAACCAGAGAGGGGAAGTCGCCGAGCAGGATCTGGCCAATGAGGATGCTGAAGTGAGACTCGACCAGCAGAGGATGGTACGTCGTGAACATAACTGGCGCGTCAGGATGAAGAGGCGGTGGGGGCGGATTCGGGCTACCGGGACGGTAGCTTTGAGACAACAGGAAGGCGTGCTCAACTTTGGTCGACCAGTCCACATCGTCTGCAGGATCAATTGGGGCTCCCTCGAGAGTATCAAAGTGAGAGAGGAATCGTTCGTGGTCACGTATGCTCTTCTTGACCAGGCCTAGAACCTGTTCTTTGATACCCTCATTGGTAAGCACCTCGCGGTACGCCTTAAGTTTCACGCCGTCTTTGCTTCCCAGGGGTCCGTCGGGATTCCCAATCTCAACGCCGCCATATCTGCCACCATCGAGATAGCACAGCCTAAGTTCAGCGCCTTCGGGAGTAAGCTCCTTCTTGATGCCTTCAAGCTCGAGAATAGCCTGCTCGATCAGGCACACGGCGTGCTGGAGATAAGCCGCGCCACGCAAAAAGAGGCACTGTGGTTCGATAGGATCTGGGGCATCTGGAAGGACCGATGGATGGAGCAGCAAAGGCTCCCCGTCGGGCCCGTCGATAGTCGGTCCTTCAGGCGGCGTGCTGGTGCCATTGGCAGGCGCCTGACCATTAGTCCTAGAATTGGCCTGCTTCCCTCTCTTCTTCTTGCCCCTGCCGCGTTGTTCGCTGGAAATGCCGTTGGTACGGTGCATCATCCTCGCCTTGCGCTGTGCACGTGCTTCCCGGAGGACGTGTGTGAAGTCCTTGATCGCTGGCGCGAACTCGTCGCGGAAACAGTGCACTGTCCCACGAGTGCGGAAAAACTCAAGGCGGTGCGGCTGGGCAGCTATGAGGCTGTCCAGCACCGTCGTCGACGTGGACTGGGCCAGCTGCCTAGGACAGTAGGAGGAAGGATGTTAGGTTTGGCGAAACGCTACGTAGCAAAGACTCTACCTGGATGGAATTCGTTCGTGGAAGAAATGAACGTAACGCGCATCGATATCGTTCGGATCTGGAAAGATCGTCTGAATACGACCTGGAGAAGCAGATCGGAGCGCACGCACCAGCCCTAAGCACGCGTTCGGCAATATCATCAAACACACTGCCGCCCTGCATGACCATAACGCTAGAAGCAATCTCGTCTGCTCTGTAGGCCGCCGCGAGCTTCTGTACAGCCAACGCTCGAAGTCTGTGAACACGCATAGCCGACATGGCAACGTTCCGTCCGTTGTTGTCGGCTACACCTGCAAGGCCTAGGGAGTGGGCCAAACTCCAAGAGCTTTGATTGAAAGCTGAGTTGCGACTCATGGACCCAAGCGCTGCAGCTGACAGGCCGGATGAGGCTCGAACAGACAGTTCTGAAGCTTCGTCTATGAGCCTTCGTATCTGTGTGACAGACCTGAAGACTCCAGGGTCTATAGGAGGCGGTGTAGCTTTCCCAGGTTTCGGGGAAGGCAAGGGCGGGGGTGGAGGTAATTGCGCAAAAGTACTATGTGGCGAGTCGGGGGGAGAGTGGTCTCCAAGGCTTGCAAATCCTTGTAGGCGACGTGTAAGACGACTTTCAAAACTGGGCGTGGAAGGGGGAAGCGCGGGAGAGCGTGTCTCAGCCGAGGACTGCAAAGTGGCCGGATCGAGGTTTATGACAAGCAGAGACTCAAGCAGCTCGACAGGGAGCTGTAGCCAGGGCCCCTATACGCGCGGAATACAATATAAGAGCAGTTAATGCGCTCGACAATACCACACGTACGTGGTAGGAGCTGATATATCGCCAATGCTTATTGCGGCTGATACAAAGCACAGGTGGACGGTCTTCGACTTCGTCCGCTTCTCTGCCCTTTGCCGCGGCCTCTTTCGCCTTCGCGGACTTCTTGCTCTTCTTTTTCTTTTTCTTTTTGGCTGAACAGGCCTGCTCGCCAGTGGTGTTGTTCTCCACGATCGGCGAAGGAGACGACGAACGGGAAGAATGAGACGAAGGAGGCGTCGGTGGAAGCACCGTGGGCTTCACCAGCATCTGGTCTTGCGTGCAGAGCGTGTCTGACTCGTCGAGAGGCAAGGTTATGGAGACCGTCATGGTGTAGGTGCGAGATTGAGTGAGGGTAAGAGACGGAAGACGGAATGGACTCTCAGGAATCTTTGACGCGGGATTTGCGAAAGCGGAAATGAAGTGTGGGAAAGCGTGCTCAGCGCAGACGCCCAATCGGAGCAACTTGTTCGCGGACGCGGTCGTCATCCGCGATGTACTTCATCTTGACACGGCTTTATCTTCTCATTCTGGCATGTATTTGGGGCTGTGCTAAAGCTAATACAGAAATTATAAATATCGAAGCTGTGGAAACCGAACTCAGTGCACATGAACTGCTCCCACCGTGGTACGTTCTCATGGTTGCTGATATGCAGTGCCTAGGACACTAACCACTGCCCATTGCTAATAGGGAGGCGCTGTCTCCATACTTCCCTGAACGAAAATTTATCTTGACATCAGCACCGCTGGGCACGCCTTCGAAGCATGTCTGTCGCACTCGGATATTTGGCCCGGAGACGCCGGATACAAACCATAATGCTCCGGTGCCCGACTGTCCCCACGAAGTCTGGATAGTGCTGGATTTCGACCATCCGCTTTGGCGAGACTTCACCAAATTCACTCTGCGCGTCTCCTGGCCGGCGAACGTAAGAGATGCATCGTCTTGCAATCGTTATATGCATCGTGGAATGACATTTGCAGTACCCTGCAGACTTTCACATCGAAGCACCGCCTCATTTGGATGGTCCGCCTTCGTCGGAATGGCATCAAACAGTTGCACAGAACACTACCAAAACGAATGTTGCTGGCGGTCGCAGGACGCGACGGCATTACGCTCGTATTCGGGTGGTAGACACGGGCGTACGTGCACTATCCTCTGTGCACTCGAGTCCCTTAGAGGTCCCGTTTACGCTCCGTGTGGAGCCATTGTACCTGGGTGTTCTTCCTGCTTCGGTCTTACCAGTGCTGGGACTGCTGCTCCCTGTTGTCATTGTCGCTGGGTTCCTCGTGATGCCTCGTACACATCACTACATAGTACAGATAGCAGAGGACGTACGGGCAGAAAGCATTGCCCGGCAGAAAGAAGAATGAAAACTGTAACTTCTACGTCCGCCCGTGTACTCGAGCTGCGCAGCAGTGTAATACTATACCTGCCTCATTTGGCAACGCGCCCCAATGCCAACTTCTGGATTCAATCGAGGCCGACCCGCTGACCTCTGGCCAAGCGTGACCAGGCCCCACGGGTGCCTCCACATAAATGCGCGTAGTACGGCTCTCGCGACCACATCACCCACGATGTCTGCTCCCCTCGAACGAACAAAGTCGACGCCCTTGCCTGAGCACGTCCCGCCCCACCCTCCTGCGCGTACGTTTCATACGTCTCCTCATATAAACTAAGCTGCTGAAGCGCGCGTTGAATAACAGAGAAGGTCGGCGGTCGACGCATGTCTATGACGAACCGTCAGAGACCGCACGCTGCGCACATGTGAGCACCTAGCAACAACAGCTACCATCTCGCCCTCTCATGCAACCCCCTATAGCGAGCAGAAGCCCGCTTCAGACACTGCCCAGAACGACACAGGGCCGGATGACTACCCCCGACCTGCTGCACCCGGTGAACAGGTGGCACACGAACACCACCAACACGAGGAAGAGCAGCCGCAGCGCGAGAAGCACCGTGGTCTATCCGAGCATGAGCGCAGGCTAAAGGAGGCGCAGCACAAGCGCGGCGAGGGAAACATGCCATCACGTCGCATGTCCACCGGAAATAAGGCCGGTGGCATGAAGATCTCTCAGCCGGTCAGCAAGAACTTTGGGGTGTAATGATGAGCGGTTTGACGAAGATGATGTGTACGATTATTTGACGTGCTCTTGTACTCATAATGCATCAAGTTTGAAAGCTTTCAAAGTGTAGTTACATGTCCTGTATCCTGTACCAGTAGCAAATAGTAATAGCATATCTTGATCAAAACACATATGACAACAGCAATACAGTGCACAGTCCGATGATGCATCCAATAATGATAGCGTCCCTTCGTCGACGAGTCTTGATCATGGAAAGCAAATTGTTGATCCCGGGTATCATGTCTGCGCCACAGTTAAAAAGCAGCTTCGGAAGGAATCGACGGTACATGCTTACTTAGCACACCAGTCATGCGAGTCTGAATTCCTGATAGCGTCGACCGCTGTCGAGCAAAGTCAGCCCTCGTTTCATACGCTTGTCTAGTGTAACATCGTTACCAATGACGGTCAGTGCTGAGTATCGTAGAGGGGACGTACGCAAGCATGTCGTCCGTCATCCGATGAGAACTGTCAATGTGATCTCGCTCAGCCAGGAGCGAGTCTGCAGCAGAAGACTTGTATGCACTGCAACGCCCAGATTTAGTG
Source organism: Phanerochaete carnosa HHB-10118-sp (assembly GCF_000300595.1). NCBI lineage: Eukaryota > Fungi > Basidiomycota > Agaricomycetes > Polyporales > Phanerochaetaceae > Phanerochaete > Phanerochaete carnosa. The sequence goes on from NW_006767628.1 coordinate 4,970,872, forward strand.
AGGGGTGAACAAGCGAAAGTTGCAAGGCACACTCTATGTCATTGCGTACGCCGCTAAGAAGGTTGGCTTGATCCAAGGCATGTTGGACATTTGCCTTCGGTAAGAACGCAGTAAGCGGTTCGGTCTCCAGGAGCAGTTTGCCTCACGTACCTTGGTCCTCCTGAACTCTTTGGAATAGTCTTGATACACTTCTCTGTGGCGCTGTATTGCGCGGAGCATAGACTGGGACGGTGGACCATCGGGATCGTTTGACAAAGCACCGAGCTTGTCATTCAGCTCACCGAGCTATGCCCGTGCAGATAATGGGTTAGGGCATCAACAGGGCGTAACGGTAGTGATATCACCGCACCTTTTGTAAGAGCTCCTCAACCTCTATCTCAAGGTCCTTCCATCGCTCTGCTGAACCGCCGGCCTCCACGTCGTCTTGGCTCCGCGTGATAGTCGATGCAAGCCGGGCGTAGGAAGTGAGCTTCGTATCAAACAGGGACTCCAGCGTCCTGCACTGTCGATGGAGTGAATCGTACTCTGACATGATTAGCCGTGGTGGCAGAGCATCAATAAGGAAAGGTGAGCGCAGCCAACCATCTGAATCCTGCTGGTACGTCGGGTAACGCCGAAGTGACGGCGTTGGCTTCGGACCAGATTCAGATCGTGGAAGTCGACACTTCTGCAGTCGCGGCTTATTTATACAGTCTCATCCTCCATGCTAACCTTACTCCTACTCCCCGCGATCTCCCCTATTGCACCCACTTTGTCGCCTTCTTACCCAGACAGACGAGGATAACGTCGAGAGCTTAAGCGACTCGAATATCCATCACGCTCCTTGGTACGCGAGCACTGGGTCATACGAGGCGACGAGTACACTCATGATGTGGACCAGAGTATAGCACAGCGACGTGGCACCAGATGGTATCCACAGACATGGTCTTCCCCGCACAGCACCACCCCACACTCTACTTCGAGGACGGTAATGTCGTGCTCTCTGCTGTGGCTGCAGACGGTCAGCGACGGTACTTCCGCGTACATCGTTCTATCCTCTGTCGCTACTCCCCCGTCCTCGAGGAGATGTTCCAAATACCACCAGCCGACGACGAATGTTACGACGGCGTCCTCCACGTTGAGATGCCGGACAGCGCAGAAGAACTGGGAAGCCTTCTTGGAGTGTTGTATGACCCTCTGTACGCCCCTCTTCCTCCTTCTATCTCATGATCAGTGTCTAAGCCCGGTTTGCACGCGCGAACGAAGCGGGACAGCTTATAAACGATTTTGTCCCAACACTCCCGTGCTCGTGCACGGGACGCTCAAGCTTGCGATCAAGTACGAATGCGAAGCGCTGCGCTCTCGCGTAGTCGAGAACATCGAAGCCGACTGGCCCCAAACGCTCGCCCAGTGGGACGCGCGACGACAGGAGACGATCATAGCCCGCTCCGAGCACTACCTCCGCACCAACGGCAAGGTCGATGGCCTGTATCTCGACGATCGCCTTCCCGAACCCGCTTCGACGATTCGCATCGCGTCGGACTTCAACATCCCGAGCATCCTCCCGGCTGCATTCTACCAGCTCTCGCTGATAAGCACAGATGCGGATTGGGACGGCTACCGCACCAACCTCACCACTGAGGGGAAGCACCTCCGCTTTGGCGCGCGCACTGCGCGCTGGAAGCTGCTCGACAAGCGGGACCTCATGCGTCTCGTGCACGGACAGAAGCTTCTCGCAGCGTACACACGCGCCATCGGCACCGACATCTTCGGGATACGGTGTCCCCGCAACTCGCAAGGGTGCTCGCGTGCACGAAGCGACTGCTGGAAGTACATGCAGGAGAACGCGCCGGTGTCGATGGACGACCCGCTCGAGATCCTCCACGATTGCATGTCGCTGAACGAGTTATTCACGAACAACGACCTGCCATGCGAGACCTGCACATCGGAGATCTCGCAACTAGCAGAAAAGAAGCGACGCGAGCTATGGCGGAGCCTTCCTGCTTTTTTCAACCTTGCATAATTTTTTATGTCTCTGGACTGACATATACCCCGTCCGCGCTTCTTCGGCTTACTTATCATGTTTTTATGCATCACTTCCGTCGCCGATTTCTTGGAGCATTCTGTAAATTTACTTGTGGCGATGTTTGCTGTGTCGCCTTCTTCTGTACAAGTGGACAGCACTGCGCATATATGTAAAACAGTGTATAGTACTTGGCCCTGGAATTTCTTATCTACACCCTATGAGGGCCTGACCCGTCATCAGTCTCCCAGTCTTCTAGGAGAAGCTTGCGACGGTCCTTCTTTCGTATCGGCGGATGAGCCCCACGCTGAAAAAGATGGAAGTTACGCTCAAGGTGACGGACTACGCCCCACCTTTCCTCAGGAAGGTCATCTTCCCAGCGATCCTCGATGGGCCAGCCCTTGACTTCTGAAATGGTCTGGACCATATCCCAGGTTTGAGAGGTCAGGTGAGCCGCATTGTTGTAATCTGACTCAGCCATGAGTCGCTTCGGAGAGCACTCGCGGATGAGTTCTCTGTGATTCGGCGATCGCGAGTTAATGACAGTGGAGAGAGAAAGGAAAACGTTATTGTGTTTCCTCTTGAAAGCCGCATGTCAACAGGCAGTGACACTGCGGTGCAAGATAGCTAGCTTACCTCAATGTCCTTCCATGTCTGTGTACTCAATCCACAGCTGTGCATATCAACGCTGATTTTATACCATGCCTCGCCATGCCTCGCTTTTAACCTATCCAGAAGCTCCGCCGTTGCCTGTTGGCTCTTCACACTGTGAAAGCTAACATTCCGCTTCAGCTTCACAGCCAAGTTAAATTGCGCTTCGAGTACGGCAAGCTGGTGCTCCAGTGGGATGGTGAACGGCGACAGGTCGCGCCTGTTGTCGTTTAGGACATAAGGTGGAGGGGACGGCGGGGCGTACGGTATGCGGCACGCGCGGTCGAGCCCGACTTCGCCGAGCATGGCGTCGGGAAACACAGCCAGATTCGCTTCGAGCTCTGCAATTACATCGGAGAGTAGCGTTGGGTCAGGCAGAGAGGAGAGGAGTTTTTCGAAAGCTTCGACGCTCTGCGCTTTCGGCGCGGGTTCGGGAAGGAACAAGGAGCGGTAGTGTGCCTCCCGCGACTCATACGGGCGGACAGCGATCCAGTGCGTAAACCAAGGATGGTAGCCTGCAGAGCCTGGCGTGAGCGACAGACGTGCCAAAAATCGTCGATGTGCTGCCCAGACACAGAGGAGGGCTACAGACCGAAGCAAGGGATCACTTTGTTCGGGTGGGCCCGCGCGAGAGATACCACGAGAGCTTGGTCGTTCCCGCGTGTCGCCATGGCACAGATACGGATGGGTAGAGAGCGCATAACATCGTCTGAGATGACCGAGTCGGTCGGGTGGCAGTGGACATCGACGATGTGAGCAAGGACGTCAGCTGGTGCTGGAAGTGCAGAAGATGCAGTTGGGTGGCCAGAGTTTTCATTAGAGTCAGTCTGGCACATCTAAGCAGCTTGGCAAGTTCAAGCAATGAAAATGTCGCTGGGTGGTGGAGGCCAAGAAGTATGGCAAGGTAAGTAGCGAAGGTGGCAGCCGGGAGGCAACTTGGCGCGTATCAATTTGTTGGTACCTCTGCTCTCTCCATGACCTTGCCGCAGAAGGTCTGCAAAAAATCTCTGTTTCGACCTCCTGCCAGACCTTCGCTCTTTCAGATCCGTACCGCACTTACTATGAAACCCAGTAATACCCTGGATGCATTGCCTCCAATAAACCGGGGCATGGTGGAGAGGCTAGACAAGGACGCGTTCCGCAAGACCATCGAGGTCCTTGCCGCAAAGGTGGCGCCACAAAGGACAGGCAGCATACTAAGGGCTGCTCCTCTTCAAAGGTATGGGGCTACGCACATACCTTCAATGCTTGTTTGACCAGGATCATCAGTTGTATCCTTGACTTGCCTCGCGTCCCGAGTGCAGCACGCGCGCCGGATGGCGACCGACTCGTTCTGCTCAGAGTGCAGCAGGAAGGTATGTCTTCACGTTACTGTGACGCTGCCAGGCGTTCACATACCAAACACACACTGCGACAGATGACCTGCCTCGGCAAGCGAAGGACTTCCTTGACGAAGAGAAGCTTTCTCTGGTGGTCCATAAGCTCGAGCTCACGTATGATTACTGGACGGCGAGTCAGTCCGATGATTTGATATCCCTGATTCACAGCTCATGCGATCCCGCAGATGATATTATCTCTTCAGTTCTACCTGAAGAGCTCGTAGAAGAAGCACCGTCTGGGTTCGCGGCTGTTGGTCATATAGGTACGCTCTGCGGGCACCAAGGTTCTTCTGTGTCCGCACGGCAGACATCTCACGATTACCCATAGCACATCTGAACCTCCGCGATCAATACTTGCCCTACAAGCATACCATTGGTCAGATTATCCTCGACGTACGCAGTGCGTCCTGCTGCTTGGCTGGATGCTCACGAATACTTCTAGAAAGTCAGAGGAATAAAAACTGTCGTCAATAAACTTGATGTGATCCAAAACAAATTCCGTGTATTCGACATGGAGCTAATTGCTGGCGAGCCTGACTACATTGTCGAACATGTACGTGCGCCTGTGTGTTCTCCTTGATATCGCTCCCTATGAACCCTCGCAGCATGAAACGGAATGCACATTCCTCTTCGACTTCACAAAAGTCTATTGGAACTCGCGGCTGCATTCAGAACATGGTCGCATTATCGAACTGTTCAAGCCTGAGGATATCATAGCGGATGTGTTCGCTGGTGTTGGTCCCTTCGCTATTCCTGCCGGCAGGAAAGGCTGTGGAGTCTTCGCAAACGATTTGAACCCGGAGAGCTTTAAATATTTGAAGCTTAATGTCACGAAGAACAATGTGAGCGCATGCATTGGCTGTGCGGCGCGCTGTCTGACCTCTACTTATACACAGGTCGACGAGCTGGTTCGCCCGTCTTGCGAAGATGGTAAAGACTTTATAAGAGCCATTATTACTCGCGCCTTAGATTGTCCTATGCCCCCGGCGGCACCTCCCATGAGCAAAACGCAGAAAAGAAAGGCGCTGCAGCAAACAAAACACAGTCAGAGCTGTGGTCAAAGCCGCGGCTCATCTTCGCCTTCGGCACCTACGCGAACTCGCGTGACGCAATTCGTGATGAACCTGCCGGATACCGCTATCCTGTTCCTCGGTGCATTCCGTGGACTATTGTCGCCGGTAAATGTAGGCGGACGGGATTTAAGCGGGCTTTACGCAGAGATGCCGATGGTCCACTGCTACTGCTTTACGCGCGAGCTGGAACCGGAGAAGGCAGCTGCGGATATACGCCAAGTATGTGCTTTGCTTGTTGTCTCATCAACGGAGTCTCATCTTCGCCTATTCTTTACTAGCGTGTCGAACATGAACTTGGACATTCTCTGGGCGATGAGGTTTCTTACTATCATGTACGGTCCGTGGCTCCCAGTAAGGAGATGTACTGCATCAGCTTCCGGCTCCCACGAGAAGTGGCCTTCGAAGCGTAGTCTTTAGAGATTGTATTGGGTGTTTATACTGGGTCTTCTGCTAATATCTTCATACTATCTACCTCCCAATACGCTGCGCGATTATTCGTAGGATGCTTGCACCCGAGTCTCGTGGCTGTTAGTTTATATGAAGTGCGGTCAAATCATGCTTAGTCAGCTCTAACCCCGCGCGAAAGGCAGAACGCAAAGCAACGCCGCCAACGCTCAAGCTCCCCGCTCATCTCTTCTTGTCTCTCCTTCGCCTCGACCCCCCAAGACGCACAGCAGATTCTGTGCTAGACTACGTCCTATCCTTCCCTAATCCTAGAGCTTAGATTCCTAGACGCGGCTGGAGGCTCTATACCACCTATACCAGGCGACCAGTCCACTAGAGACAGCGCATAGCCCGTTCAACAACCTCGCCGCCAAAAATGGCTCCGCTAATGTCTACCATCCATTGCGATACCCCTCCACAGACATCTATCGCCTCGAAGGCAGTGACTGCCGTGCAGACCGTCAAGACCGCGATGTCTGTACCCCAGAACGAACTCAAGAGGTGGAGAAAGACTTTTGACACGAATGCGCAGACCGTGATTGAGAGCGAAAAGTGCGTCCGTCTTAACTGCATGCATAAGATCCGAGAAATGTGAACCTGGTCCTCTCTTCAGATTCCTCAACGTTGAGCAGTTCGTGAACGCGATCGCGCCGAAGTCGGATTTGACCAAAACGGGACGTACACAGTATGCGACCCTTTTCCGTGTCGCAGACAGCACCAAGCGGGGTCTCGTCTCCTGGGATGACTTCGTCATCTTCGAGACCATCCTGAAGCGGCCCGATGCTGACTATTGGATTGCCTTCGAATACTTTGACGTGTGCGCCCTCATCTTGCCATTCCAACGTTCTCTGGCTAAATTCGCTCATGAAGGGACAACTCGGGTACCATCACGTATGACGAGTTCAAAAACGTGTTCAAGGCAACAATTGCGGCCGAGTCGATTCCCTTCGACTTCGACTGGTACGCGTTTTTACTGGTCTTGCCACGCGCTGCTGCTGAGATATCGCACTAAGTGACTGGGTGAAGCTCTACCTCGGCAAGAAGAACGGCACTCATGTACTCGGATGTGCGCATGCGTGGATCGTCGTCGTTACCTTGCATCTAATAGCTGGCCATAGATAGCGAATTTACCCAGATGATGAAGGGCTTGCAGGGCGAGCGTCTCCGCCAGGCTTTCAAGTATCTCGATCAAGACCAGGATGGCTTCATTCGGCCCGACCAGTTCAAGCGTATCATTATGGTATGTGGCACCTTCTACTAGGTTCTGCTAACGCGGCTGAATGAGCGCCAGGAAATTGCAGGCCACAAACTCTCTGATGCGGTTATCCAGAGGTTACCCACTCTTTGCACCCTTACCCCAGGTGGCCGCATCACATATTCAGAAGTAAACGCTTTCCACAACGTCGTAAGAGGTGGGCAGACCACGCTGAATATATTCTTGACAATGAACGAATGATTTTTCTTGCTCCACATAGAAATGGACATGGTCGAACGGTAAGTTTCGCGCCATGACATATAATATCGTCGCTTGACGGGCTGCCAGTATCATTCGTGAAGCAACTGCGAAGTCAAAAGATGGCCGGATTGACCAGTCCGACTTCCTCAACCACTGCGCGGCCAGCACCCGCTATGCTCTCTTCACACCTATGGAGGCCTCCATCATCTTCCACTTTGCAGGACGGGGCAGTTCCCAGCAACGTCTTGCACTCATTGACTTCGCACAGCTCCTTGACCCGCGATGGAACGCCCCGACTGAAGTTGGAGAGAAGGCGGTCACCGGCTCGTTAACTGCGATGTCCATCATTCACGAAATCGCGCAGTCGGCGTACAACTTCGGGTTGGGAGGTAAGTTCTTATATGAACATTGCTAAGAGCCTGACTGATGGTGCCCTAGGTATTGCTGGCGCGATCGGTGCGACGATAGTATATCCTATCGATCTTGTCAAGGTATGATGCTACTGGCCTAGTTGCTGACGCGCCGCTGATGCTAGAAATGTTACAGACCCGGATGCAGAACCAACGTAGCACCGTCGTTGGTCAACTGCTTTACAAGAACAGCCTTGATTGCGTTAGGAAAGTGTTCCACAACGAGGGCTTTCTTGGTTTCTATCGTGGCCTTGGCCCCCAGCTGATTGTTGGTACAGCCTCAAAAACACTACTGTCATATAGGCTGATACAGTTCTGTTCAGGGTGTCGCACCGGAGAAGGCCATCAAGCTGACTGTCAATGACTTTGTTCGCAAGAGGGCAATGGACCCAGAGACAGGTAGAATCAAGCTAGGGTGGGAGCTCGTTGCTGGAGGTGGTGCTGGTGGATGCCAAGTTGTACGTTGCACTTTTTTTACAGTGCTTGGTGCTGGGAAGTAATTTTTTCTTTTGTAGATTTTCACGAACCCCTTGGAAATTGTGTAAGACCGATAATCCTTACCTCAACTTCGTACCGCTGATCGCCAATACTGCGTTGGTTCTACAGGAAGATTCGTCTTCAGATGCAAGGCGAGGCTGCGAAGCTCGAGGGTGCTGTGTCGAAGGGCGCGGTCCACATCGTTCGTCAACTTGGTCTAGTCGGTCTTTACAAGGGTGCGTCGGCGTGCCTGCTTCGCGACATCCCATTCTCGGCTATCTACTTCCCGACATACGCCCACCTCAAAAAGGATATGTTCCACGAGGGTTATAACGGGAAGCAGCTATCCTTTTTTGAGACCTTGGCATCTGCTGCGATTGCGTAAGTCAGACAGTTCCCATCCATCGGCGATGGATAGTGTCTCGTATAGCTGTTACTAATACTTATATAGCGGCATGCCAGCAGCCTACCTCACGACGCCTGCGGGTGAGTATCATGGGCTTGTCAATCACTGTCAATTATTGACCTTGAGGCTGTCCGCGTGTAGATGTCGTCAAGACCCGCCTGCAGACGGAAGCCAAGACTGGGCAGACGAATTACAAGGGCATGATTGATGCGTTCTCGAAGATATGTGAGTTGGTTGCTAGGCAGCCAATTGGACTTTGATTGACGTACCTCGATGCGGGCGCTCGCCGTCAGACCGGGAAGAAGGCTTCAAAGCGCTCTTCAAGGGCGGCCCTGCCCGGATTATCCGTAGCAGTCCGCAATTCGGCTTCACCTTGGTGGCGTACGAATACCTGCACAAGGTGGGTCTCTCACATCATTATACCCGGGAGATGATGTCTCTAAATAGATGGTTGCAACAGTTCGTGCCAGTAAGTGTTAGCGGAAATGTCTCGTTATCACAGGGTAATGATGTGTGTGGCTGTAGTATCCATTCAAAGACGAACCCAAGGCTGTGGAAACGGCATTCACATCGCAACCAGAAGATATGGCGAGGATACGTGCCCGAAATGCCCTTCGGATTCTATTGGACGTTCATGGTAACTTCGGTCCCCGCAGTGCATAGTCGTAGAGACGCTTCATTTCATGCTTATATGACTTTGGACGGTGTAATTATTCGGACTGGTTGTGCGGTAGAATATACGGTTTCCACACGCACGGCGAGCATGCGAACGTTTCACGGCCTAGACCGCGCCCGCGGGAGGAACAAGGGGTAGAGATGCTCGACCAATCACGGATGAGGCGGAAGGGCGGTCCAATCAATGACCGAGCGACTAACGGCACGCCAGTTTCTAGGGAGACATGATCAGTCGCCTCGCAGATTCGATCAACGCGACCTCGAAAAGATCTCGTGATGCGGGGCCCTTCATAAGCTCGCAACCGGTCTCGAGCTTGCCTCGTCCCCACCCTCTCTCTTTCGCTTTCTTTCGGTTTTTCCTCGTTGTTTCTTTTCTTCGCGGTATGTGTCTGCTTCGCGGAAATGTCTTCCGGAACGCTGACAGAGTGTACACAGAGTGCTTTGACGATTCCCGTCAGGTTCACCGCACCCACAGTCCCTTCCAGCTGCTAGACAGTGCCCGCCGAGCGTAGACCGCTTACTTTCGTTCGATAAGCTACATCTTCCTTGCTTGTTCAGACGCACCAGGACCGTCCTCGACAGCTAATCTAATCAACATGAACGCAATTCTCCTTGGTCTTTCCCTTGTCAGCGTGGCTACTGCGCAAGTAGTCAACGGTGTGTCTGCCGTTCCGTACTCTGCGGTCTATGGCAGCGCAGCGCCCGTAACGTCGGCCGCGGCGACGTCCATCTCTACTGGGTACAATGCCGCAGCGTCCTCTGGTGGATACGCGGCGTCGTCCCAGGCCGCATATACCCAGGCCGCATACACCCAGGCCGCATATACCCAATCTGCGAGCTCTGTGGTAACGGCCGACGCATCCGCGATCACTCCCCCGCCAACGTACTCGTCCTCCTCCTACGACATCTACTCGATGATGCCCTATTCGTCCTTCATGGCTGGCGGCTACCAAAGTCTGGCCTGCGGGTACGGCTACCAGAAAATGTCGGACGGTTCGTGCCAGGCAATGTCGTGGTGGCAGACACAAGGCTGTTATGAGACCATTATCATCAACAACAGGTGCGTCCCGCCCAGAAGAGCGAATTGATAATTCCTCACGCTATTTCCGTAGCGGCGGTGGTGGTTACGGCTACGGCTACGGCAATGCGTGTGCGGACGCGGCGGCCGCGACGGAAACAGTTACTGTGACCAGTGCAGTGACAAGCACCGTGCAAGATACCATGACCGTCACCCAGACCATGACCGACGTGAGTGAATTAAGAGTGCAATTTTTCTTCATTTTAACTCGTTTTGTAGACCATGACAGCGACAGTCACGATGACTGCAACAGTGACCCAGCTCATGACTGATATTGAGTCTTTCACTGCGACGCAGACACAGACCCAGACTCAAACGCAAACGGAGATCATGACCTCGACTGTGCTCGTCCCAACCACCCGCGTCTGGGTTTCCACCGATATCGTCGATCAGACGCAGACTGTCGAGTACACACTCACTGCGACCGAGACGAGCACGATGGTCAACATCTACACCCAAACTGCGACTGAGACCGACACCGCGACGCAGACGCAGTCGGTCACGATGACAGACTTCGTGACCCAGACCCAGGTCAGCACCATTATCCAGCCCACGACCTACACGTCTGTTTGGGTTAGCACCCAAGTCATCGACAACGTGAGTGCCGTTGTTGTTTGTTCGGTTGCGTGGATATTCACAATACGTCTGCACAGACTGAGACCGTCGAGATGACGCAGACTGCCACAGTCACCGATCAGATGACTGTCCTCCAGACGGCGACCGTTACCGACCTGATGACGGACTTCATGACCGTCACACAGGTCAGCACTGTCGTGCAGCCGACAACTTACACTTCGGTGTACGTGAGCACACAGGTCATCGATGACGTGAGTCCTACGAATCTCTTCTCTGTCGACGCCGCTGATGAACTCCGTAGACCATGACTGTCGAGCAAACCATGACGGCGACCATGACCGAGGACATGACGTTCACGCAGACGCAGACCTACGTCTCGACCGCGACTGCAACTGAAACTGCGACGCAGACTCAGACGCAGACCGCGACTGCGACCGTTCTCGAGACTGCACTTGCGACGTGCCTGAGTCAGTGCAAGAGCACCTGGTCGCTGCAGTCCGGCAACGGCAACACGTATAACACCTATGCGTCGATGGCGACCCAAACCGCGGATGCGACCGCCGTCGCAGGCTGCGGCTCGTCAGGTTGCGGTGGCTACTCTCCGCCATCGTACAGCAGCTCATCGTCAATGATGATGGAGACGCAGACCGCTGATGCGACTGCGGTGAGCTCGTATGGCTATGGCGCGTCGTCGTCCTCATCGGCAGCATACTCGGCGGCCACAAATAGCCCGAGCTACGGCACTTCGTACAGTGGCTACCAGTCATAAGCCATTCATGGACCTTTCTCACTTCTCTGGTTGAGCTCATGCCCGCTTTCCTATCTGTCGCATATCAGCTGGACTCTTTGACCTCGGACAGTTCACCGTTTGTGCCGCGCACCTTGTCAATTTTCGCTTTTTTCGTAGATTAGGCTATCGTGATCGTCTGTGTGCGTCTAGTGCTCGGTAATGAGTGGTAGTGTACTTGTTTGCATTCGCGGAAAAGTGACATCTGGGTTGACCGTGCACTCACATTCTTTCGATGCGAACGTCCTCCTTCTAACATCGCCTTTCGCATGCAAACAGGTCGAGATAAGGTAGCGACCAACGGGAGCTGAGACCCTTTAACTTCCGTAAGCTCCATCGTGCGGCTATTCCTAGTACGAAATCCAGGGGACTTCGCTTGTCCGTGCTGGCAATATTGCAAAGGCATATGAGCATGTGTAGACAGGTAGCAGTGCAGGGTACCTGGTACATCGGGCACCAATCAAAATAAAATAGGTCGTACATTACAGAGCAAGCGTCGCATCGCTTGGGAGGGCGAGCACACCCGCAAAACCTTGCCAATGGAGTCAGCTCGGACAAAAAGATTGTTTTTCGGCGAGGATGGTTTTGTCTTCCAAGTTGGCAAATAAATCACGCATGGGGATTTAATTGCATTGTAATCAGAATTCCCCCGCCCCCAACAATTTTAAGAAGACACATTCTCCACAGAAGGCATATATGTGCCCGCCACTGCTGAGGTCGTTGTTGTCGACGGGCGTCTGCTTGCACAAGTGGCACCGTTTCCAGGCCCTCGTGTTCGTCTCGGTGCATGTACGGCACGGCTTGCGAACTTCCCAACGACTTGTTACCCTGAATGTGGCGTATCGGGGTTTTACAATTGATCTCCGGGCACCCACATCAGCTCCTTGGAATGTGTACAGTTTATTCCTGTTATCTGGGGTGCCTTCATAGCAACGTTGGCATTTGCTGTTACAGCTGTGTACGATGCAGACCCGCCTGAGCCGCTGCCAATCCTGGTCACTTGTGCTTCCGGAAAACCAGCTATCTCGGCGCGCGTTATCCACGTTGAGTACATTGAGTCTCCACGCTCCCTCGGAAACCGGTACGTGAGCATCCCGAACGTGGAGGTGAGGGTCCAAGAAATGGCGGCTGTAATCGCCTCCGAAGATTAATCGTGAGTGAGTGTTAGACCATATGATGTGCACATTCCGGCACGGAAGCCGAGGCGTGTGCATATACCATATACTAAATATATTTTGGAACCCGCTTGACATATTCTTCGGACTGATCCTCGGCACCGTGTGGGTTAGGCATCCTCGGCGGGGTGCCTGTGCGGTTCCGAACAAGGCATGTCTCTTGACAGCGCAGCTAGGGTGCGTGTGAGATTCGAGTGCAGGGCGGACTTAATTGTAATCAGCATGTAGACAGTGCTTGCAAGGGGTTGTTGAGCACTGCTTTAATCAATCTCTAGGAGCCACCCTGTCATGTATAACTGACCCTTGCTTTGCCGGCCGGGACGATCTTACAATGTGCCTCGATGTCGCCTTTAGCGCAAAGTCAATCCGTGTGCTGCGTGTCGCGATCACGGCGAATACTCTCCCGCGAACGATGGTAGGCGTGTCAGAATGTGATGGCATGACGAAATCAGGGCTACGCACCTTTCGTGTAGTGCGATACCAGGTATAGACCTTACACAATGGGAAGAATGATCATGTGTCGGGTCGCTGGGCCTGTCAGGTCGTAGCCTTCGTGCAGTCCCTGATGAAATGACGAAGACTGTGTAGCTGAAATAAGGGCGCGAGAGCAGGTATAACGGACCGGAAGCAAAGATAGTGAAGGTCGGATATACTACAGTGTAAAATTGGGTGCAGCACTATTTAGAAGACTCCCGGCCACCAACGACCTAGCAGTAAAAACGCTCGCGTTCATTCCAATCGTCTTTTACGTGCTTTGCAGAAGGCGAACCGGGGCGATAATAACTGGACTCCAAACGCCTTAAGGGAACGTCATTCAAGCCTTCGTGGACACAAGAAAAGCGCGCTCAGCGGCTTGGGCTGGGATACCAGCGGACGGCTCATCCTTGGCAGGAATTTTGATGTCCTGAGATCTTACCCGACCCAGTAGAACTAGTTATTGGCTCTGGGCATGTGCACTGCTTGCGCACATGCTATAAAGATAGCGAGTGGAGGTGGGTCCGGGGGAGGGAATGACTGGCCCTTCGAATTTGGCTCGGCTTTGGGACGGACAAGACGGTGTAGAAACGTACATGACAGAACTTTCATCACGAAGACCAGGTATGAACTGTGCAAGTCGTCAATGAGTACCAATAATGCACCCAGATTGTACATTGTCACACATACCGTTTGTGGGGCGTCCGCTGGTTCATGCGGAAACGCTAGTGCGTCGAAACCCGCATGCGATTCATCCCACACGATTTTGAAGGTTGGGAAGATGGTGCATACGACAGCGGCGAGGAATATTGAGACGAGGCCGCTGAAGTCAAATGCTCTCGAGACACTGAAAATGTTCCCCGCGTGCCCTCTCTGACGTGTGTCAACTATGACATCAAACGCGACCCACCTTCCGTTGCTTTGCATAATTATCACCATAGGTTCCTTGTGTTATTGACTCGGAAAAGATGTGGCAGCACTAGACAGGGGCCGCCGTAGCCCTCGCGTGGATCTTAGTCGAGGATCGTGACTTTTGCGGGCGGAAGGAAGACCTGTCATAGTACTTAGTGAAAACGCAGAGGAATCTATCACAGGCTGGGGCCAGTGAGTCATCCATACATCTTATGAAGTAATAGCCAAGGATTCTCAGCGTTTCTGTGCCGTCCTGTAATCATCCCTGGATTCGTTGAGGCAATCAACGTCATATCTTTGAGAGATGCTAAAGGACGGGCGTGAAGGGTGCTCGGAAGGCTGCGGGCCTGGATCTGTGAAGGTCCTGTTGAACCTCGGACTGGTATGCATGAACAATACTGTGGGCAAAGCTCTGGGAATACTGTATGACTCAAAGAGAGCAACTCACAAGGTCAAAGAAGACGCTCGCGGTACAGCCTACCAACCCGATGTCAACCTCATATATCCCTGCTGATGAATCCTTGTTTGATCCAAGGGTGACTTCCTCGAGACGTGCTCAACTAATTGGTTTATCTCCCAGCAGCCATCTGCATTCGTAGAAACTTATCATGAAATAGTCGACGACCCTGGTGTTCATGACATTTTCGGCTGAGTGTTCAGCAAGGCCAAGCCTTTCAGCGGCTAGCACAGGGCTGTAGGCATTTCTTTTGGTTGGAATAACCCAATCCGAGGCAGCGTTACGTAGAAGTTTGGACTTGATAACGGGAGCTATCTATGTACCGATTACACACTGCAATATTTTCCGCAATGCGTAGGTGTGCGGAGCTTGGAAATTGAAGCGAGTACCATCAAAATATTTATTCTCCGAAAGGCTTTGTACGCGTGCTTCAAATCTCTTTAGACTGGTTTAGAAACGTTCAGTAACTACGCCTGAACACCCTTTGGTTTGTAGTTTCTCTGTCTCTATGTTATATTTATCATAGGCCGTTTCTCCAAGCCGCTGTTTATGTGAAGGAGGACCTTGGACGGAACTACACGCCGCCCTCCTAGCAATTCAGTCGCTCCTGCAAAGCCATAGAAAATCCAGCCAGAGCCCACACATCCCATGGGTGCCTTCAAGACACCATAACACCCATCTCTTGTGCGCGAGCTGCGAACAAAAATCGACCTCTGACCGTGGACACGCGGCTGATGCGGAAAGAGCCGTTTCGCCCAACTCTGCGAGATGATACGAGCTCAAGGGAATACCAGACCTCCGACGACAACGGTCGCAGTAAGAAGGGCAATACCGGCGGAGATACCTTATTCAGTCCATCATGTGCGATATGCCACCTGCAGAGCCGGGCGTACGTTAGCAGCTCACTTTGGGTGAATCTCCCAGCTGATCGTCGATGCTGCATGCGGCGAGTACCATCGGTGAGGGGCCTAAGCGGCCTTGAAGAAGGGCTTGATGAAAGCTCGACATGTGGCCGACGAACACAGTGTGCTTAAAGGCCTATACTGTATGTCCGAGTAAATTGACCAGGTTTGAAGCAAGTGTACAATACTTGTAAGGGGCTGATATACGTCGCCTCAATCAAAGTTAGGGTCGTTGAACCGTTCATCGCTTAAAACATAGACATATGCATATGAGATTGACTGCTCTGCACCGCAATAATTTGACTGCCCGTGATATCGTCTTCACGCCTAAAGCCAATCTAGAGCGGCGGGCCACGGAGACACTCTTGCGGATGATGCGAAATAATGCTAGAATGATGGAATCAGGTTTTCGTATGCTTTTGCGCTCTGCGAGGCCAGGTATGGACGTCGTTCAAGAAAGGATCTTGAGAGGGCGGTCGCGGGTGAGATGCCTTTTTTTGGGAGCATGGCTCATAATGCATAATCCGCGACTGGCCTTAGTCACATCCCCTCTTTCCCTTGTACCTTCCACCACCTCGCAATGCCCATCCACTACACGGTCGACCCAGCGACACCTGACGTCCTGGAAGGCGTCACGGAGGACTTCATCCTGTTCTATTCCTCCCGCGATGAACACGGCAAGCTGTGGTGCCCGGTATAGCCTTACGCCTCTCCGTGCCAGGCGGGGATCCATACTCACCGCTTTTAGGACTGCGTGGACGTAGAGGAGATCGTGTCCAAGACGTTTGAGTCCGCGGAGGCACCGTCGGTGTTGATCGTCTGGGTGGGGCAGCGCGCACAGTACGTTACGTTCTGCCGACCGGTGCTCGCAACCCTCCGCCCACTCAACCGCCTTATCGGCACCGCACACACAGATGGAAGACTCCATCCAACCCGTTCAGAGCAGAGCCCTGGAAGGTCGGATCGATTCCGACTATCATTAGAGTCAAGGACGTGAGTGTCTCCATCCGACTGGGGGTCATATCGTCTGTTGTTGACTAAGGTACTCCCGGCTGTGATTCATTTCTTAGGGAGCTCGGCTCGTAGAAGGAGAGATCCAGCAGGGCCTTCCCTCGTTTGCCGTGGTCCCATGATGGTGCGAATGGGGCGCCAATATGAACATATCGTGATCTCGCAGACTGCATGTACTCCCTCAAACATTATACACATCGCCCATCTACCGTGTTGTAGATGCTATTCGTCGCACAATCTGTGAGCGCTGAGCGATGCGCATGATCACCTTCCGCCCTGCAAGTGTGATGGTCTGGCTCAACTCTGACCAGCAGGAGCGCGCTACTCACTCCTGCTTCTGCCGCAGCGTCTTCCTTAGACCAACTTGCGTGGCTAGATATCATGCAGGCCACGGAGCCGCTGCTCGTCGGAACGAAGACTCTCCCATTGACAGCCCATTTTCCCGAGGGCGCTCTATCGCATCGCGGGCTTGCTTGATACACGAGGGAGGAAAAAATGGTATCAGCTCGAAACTCCGTCCTGATTCAGGTACTTAAAGCCTTTCTCTTTGCATCGCGCTGTAGGTCAACCTACCTGCCCCGACCGCCATTACAGGTTCTCGCCCATCCCTCGATGCCTCCAGACGGCGACTTCCCTGGGCACATTGATGTTCCTGTCATGTCTGCCCCAGTCTTGGGCAGAACGACACAGCATTCGGCAGCCTGGGAAACGATATCAACACGCAAGATCACGGATCGCGAGGCTATCTTGGCACGGTGGCCGGACTGGCACCTAAAGAAGCAAGTGCCCGACTCTGCCCTTGATGTCTCGTCCCTGCCCGTATCTGGGCTTACGCCCCGCGAGCGTGAGATCGTCCATCACGACGCGACGTCCTTAGTGGAGGCCCTTCGCGAGCGCCGATACACTGCGGTGGAGGTTACACGGGCATTCTGCCACGTCGCGACCATCGCGCAGGGCTTGACGAACTGCTTGACCGAGGTCTTCTTCGGAGAGGCGCTCGAACGCGCCACAGAGCTCGACCGGCACATGCAGGAAACGGGCAAGCCCGTCGGGCCCCTGCATGGTCTGCCAGTGTCCATCAAGGACCACATCCTCGTCAAGGGTCGCGACACTGCCTCGGGCTACGCAGAATGGGCGTACAGGACCGTGTCCGACAGAGACGCAGTCGCGGTTGCAATCTTGCGTAAAGCGGGTGCTGTGCTCTACGTCAAGACTGCGAACCCACAAACGTTGTTGGTCGGTGCTTGCTCTTATGTTGGCGTGCGCAGAAACCGGACTTACACACCCCGTGATAGGCTTTAGAGACAAACAATAATATTTATGGAAGAACGCTTAACCCCTTTAACCGCAGTAAGTTTTGGTCATGGCAATTTTTCGCCTGCCAATATTCAATTTAATGTCACTGATGCCCGACCCCCTTTGTAGAACTAACTCCTGGTGGAAGCAGCGGAGGCGAGGGTGCGCTCATATCCGTGCACGGCAGCCCCTTGGGTATTGGCACAGATATTGGAGGATCAATCGTACGTTGGCATGGGCTATGCTCCCTTGCTCCGTGTAGCCCGCCCTGACGTGACCGTTTCGCAGCGCATCCCTGCAGCCCACATGGGCCTGTACGGTCTCAAGGGCTCTGTCGCCCGCATGCCACATGCCGGCTTGTTGGGCTCTCACGATGGGATGGATGCTATCACTGGTATGCCGACACCGATGCAGCCGGGCGTGGTCATTGATTGAGTTTTAAAGGTGCTCTCGGACCTATCGCAACGTCTGCGCGGGATCTCGCCCTGTTCTGCCGGGTCATGCTGCAATATCGGCCGTGGCTGCTCGAGCCGCCGCTTATCGAGATGCCGTGGAGACAGGATGTCGTCGACGGCGTGGATATCCCCAATCAACTGTGCATCGCGATACTATGGGACGATGGCGTCGTCGCGCCGCATCCGCCCATTCTTGACGCTCTAAAGCGAGCAAAAGATGCCTTACTCGCAGCCGGACATGAGGTGATAACTTGGGAACCCGTTGGGCATCAGGAGGCCTGGGACCTTATTGTACGTCGCAGCTCTCATCCGTCAGTTTTCTATCCCTGAACGGGTCACTGCGACAGCTCAAGCTCTACTTCCTTGACGGTGGCGCAGAATACCGTGAAACCCTTGCGCACGACCCACCGGTGCCACAGATTGAGTGGATGATGAGCCAGGTACCCAACGACGGCGCGCCGTTCTCCGTCGCAGAGATCTTCCGCTTGAACTTGGCACGGGAGGCCTTCCGAGCGAAGATCCTCCAGCATTGGAACTCAACCGAGGCCCGCACCAGGACCGGACGACCCGTCGACGCCGTGCTCAGCCCGGTAGCGCCGACGCTCGCGCCTCCACACGACACCACTCGCTGGTGGGGTTACACGTCGTATTGGAACCTAATGGACTACTCGGCCGCTGTGTTCCCCGTGGGGCGGCTCGACGCCGATGAATACCGGGCACGCGACGTCTCGGCGGACATCGTGTTGCCTAGCGATTCCCGCAATCCTACAGAGGAGTTCATTCGGGCTCAGTGGGCCCCTCAGACGTATCACAACGCAGCGGTGAGCCTGCAGCTGATTGGTCGCCGGCTAAATGAAGAAAGGGTTCTGGGAATGTTGCGCAAGGTGGAGGATGCATTACACTCAAGCCATTGACGGGTCAAGGGGAGGGTTATGCTATTTTGAGTATCTCTGTAATATTCTGCCACTTGACGTGAGCGAAGAAGATATCTCCAGCAGATGTTTTGAACCTGTTGAGGCTGTTCGTGGGGATGGAAAAACGATCGGCAACTGAGCCAAAGCTAGCTGCTCGCCGTGATGAGAGAAAATGGAACGCATGCACGGGGTGCTTGGGTTTGTCAGGGTGATCTCTTGGGACGTGACTACCCTGGGTTTCTCCCAAGTACCTGTTGTAAATGTCAAGCGGCTGATGACCGAGAAACTGGAATGCCGTGGGTTTGCGAAACCAGCGCGAGTCCGTTTCGGCAGTGGCTGTCTGGCCCTGGGGCTGTACCTCGCACAGTGCCAAGGGGGGTTTGCTGAGTGACATTTCTCGCTCAGAAGGTCCGTTCGCGAGGCGAGCGTGTGACTAGGCTCGAACCTTACGATAATATTGATCTGCGCCTTTGCGCGAGATCAATGTTGTGCGCGAAACCCTGGGGACTGTCATGAGACGATGTTGATTTCGCGTTTCAGCTTTCGGAGAGGTTTGCCTGGCGACGGCGAAGCTCGGGCGGGTCGCTCGCATTGGGTGGCCCGGGCTAAGAACGGGGCCCATCGAGAATTTGCTAATCTTGCGCCGTGAGCGGGAACCGGAAGATGCAGCGGGCGATCCGCGTACTGCGCGCTGCGTTGCACATGGCTCTCGCTGGGAGGAAGGGGTTATCTGGCGATGTTTCTGCACAATTACGCGAGACGGAAGACAACGCAAATCAGTCAACCCTAGGGCCCGCATGCACACGTTTCATGGAGGCGAGGGAGAGGCCGGCTGAGAGCGCAGCGAGCGATGAACGTGTGCGCTCCGTGCGTGAGGCTGAAACCGCTGTTCCCAGTGTCACGTGCGGCGTCCCCGGTTGCGAGCTGGGTCAGGATTCGTCCTTTCTTCCGCAACGCCATGATCTTGGCCAGCACCGCTTCGAGGAATGACTGGATCGTGCGAGTCAGAGCTGTCCACCCCGAACAAGGAGCCATCTCGACACAGATCTGATCGGTGCGAGCCCAAATCCCCGCCCTCCAGTCCCCCGAGCTCTCCAGGGTGTCTCCGCTAATTCGCCCTCCCAAGGTTCGTGAGACATGTCTCCGACGTCGAGCAATGGTCAGGGACACAGACAGACTGCTCGACTCTTCCAATCCTTGCTCTAAATCCGCAGACGTCGTCCCGAAAGCGGAGGCGGCTACCACCAAGAGAAAACACCAAGCGCCCCCAGCATCGTCCTCCGGGGCGGGGCGGTACCTGACCACATGCGGTTTCACGCAGGCGCAGCGGCTCTCGACTTTCAGGATGACATCAACCCGGTATACTAACATCCGGTCAGCCCGCCATGATGTAACATCACGAAGCTTACCTGTGTTGGCGGCAGCGACGGGGCGAGCAAGGGTTGCAAGGGTCGTTGGCGTCCAGGAAGCCGCTGCCGTAAATTTCACTTTCCGCATGCAAATGTCTAAATCCTGCCGCACACAATTGGTCCATTCCCGGGCAGTGCAAGGGTCCGCGATATAAAGTCTCGGTCTGTCCTCCTGGTCGCTGCACCAGCCTCGTCTTCTCAAGTGCTTGCTCTCGATCTCTCTCGCCGTGGTGTACAAATTTCTGTCTTAGTTATTGTCAGTGAGTGCCTTCAGGTGCCCCGCCCTGCGACCTCGCTGATCCACTCCCTCAGCTCTCTGTCCACCATGCCTGCCAGAACGACTCCCAACGCTCATTCATCGTCGGTAATCATGCAGCACGACTCTGCAAGCGATTTCCTTGCAGTCGCGTACCCTACACTACGTCGCCACGAAGCTTCGTCCAACATCGTACTGGCACACGCCCTGAAGCGGGTCAGCACAGAAGCGGCCCTGTCCGGTGCCCAGTTCACCTCCGATGCAGACGTCGATGCCTGTCTTGAGGCCGTTGACGCGTCATCATTTGCCCCCCATCGCACCAGCGGCGCGTTCTGGCTAACGCTGTGGAGCTCGTCTCCAGGCTGCCAGCCGACGCTCGATATCGTACTGGCATGCGTAGACTGGACATTGGGCAACTACCCGATCTTCTTGTGGTCCCCCAAGAAGCCCAGCGAGAACTCTTCGTCTTGGTTCCAGCCACGCATAGAACAGCTCGCGGACTACCTCAGACAATGCGTCGGTCCAGAGCGTGTCTTCTCGATCTTTGGCATGACCTCCCTGGTTAAGACATTCGCACGGTATTGGTCTCAAGTTACGGGCTTCAGGATCGAACCTGAGCCCTTCTACGCGGCTTACTTTTCATTCTGCAACGTGAACACGTTCAGACCATCGAACGTACCCCTTCCCACTGGTCACCGCCTCCGGCGGGCGATGATAGCCGATCTCGAACAAGTTGCGCAGCTCTGCAAGGAGTTCGCCGATGACAGCGTACGTACTGTTGTTTGCTTGGGACATTCCCCAGCTGACACTCTCGGACCCTTTCCAGGTGCACTTCCCCCTACCCCTTGATAGGGCACGCATTGAAGCGAGGGAGCTCATCTCCAAGGGCCAGATCTGGGTCTACGACGCCAACGGTGCTCTCACGACCATCTGCGCTGTCACCAGAAACACACACCGTGTGTCCGCAATCACCAAGGTGTACACGACGCCCCGGTGGAGGCGTCGCGGGTGCGCCGAGTTTCTCGTACGCTTCGTGACCGCGCAGTAAGTGTTGGCCCTGACTGCGTTCGGATCTCGCGCTGATTTCCGCTCGCTCCGCCCAGACTCTTGTTCGACTGCGGGAAGGAGAGCGTCGTACTCTACGTCGGACATGAGAACAGCGCCCAAAAAGTGTATCACCGCGTCGGGTTTGCAGGCCTCTGCGGCGATGAAAAGGTTGATGGCGTCGAAGACTCGCTCGAGCTAGGCTTCGTCGGATCTGCCAGGGGTCACTGGTAAACGCTCACTAGACTCTATTATCGGAAACCCCAGCCTAATTACCTCAACAACTTCGGATCATTGTCTCGATGCTACCCCCACTGTATCTCTAGTATTTATGTAGCCATTATCCAGCATCCTATCCTTTCCGACTCACTGTTCTCTATTTTCGATTAACTGTAGACACTCATCTTGTAGTGCTCTCCTGCTACATAGTATTCTTTCTGTAATCGCTCGTGTAGAACACGCGTCCTTTCCTATTATATATGCTATATCCTATAGAGCCTCGCGCGTGAAATCACCGCTCTTGCCGCCTGCTTTTTCTGTCACAGCGATATCTCCAATAATCATCTCCCGCCCAGCAACAGCCTTGAGCATGTCCCACACGGTCAAGAGCCCCACCGATACCGCCGTCAACGCCTCCATCTCTACTCCGGTCTTGCCCTCGCACGTGACGGTTGCGACACATAATACGCTGTACGAAGAGCGCGCGCCGAGCTCGTCGGACGAACCTTCTTTGTTACGCGCAGACGTGGACTCCTCGGGCACAGCATGGTCGCTTTCGGGGTACAGCTTGACGGAGATCTGGGACAGCTGCAGCGGGTGACAGAGTGGGATCAGCTCATGCGTGCGTTTGCAACCCATGATGGCCGCCAGCTGGGCGACAGTGAGTACGTCGCCCTTCGCGCGCGCCTTACATTTAGCACGCTCAAGCGCGCTCTGGGCTTCTCGAGTGTCTCTGCCCTCTGAGACTCCGCCGTGTCTGGTCGGGGTCGGAGGCTGCGAGATGAGTTCGTAAGCGACTTGAGGTATGTGGATTCGTCCGCTCGCCGTCGCAGTCCGTTTTGATGGCTCCTTCGCTGATACATCGACCATGTGTGCCTTGCCGGCGTCGTCGATGTGAGTCAGCCGCAGCGATCGATGCGAGACGGCCGACGAGGAATTGTGACGACGCTGGTATATTGATGGGGCAGAGTAATCTGCGTGCGCACAAAGCAGTGTTCGGAGACTGATACATCTATGTGGTTGCGCTTTTCGGACGCCACGAAGTCCTACCGCCAATGAATCATCAGACTTGCGATTAGATAAAGAGATCGTGGAGACAAACATGATCTGTACTCAACCGCCAATTAGGATCATCGGACGGTTTGTCACGGTGTCGATGTCCTCCATCCCCGCATGTTTTTCCTGCTTGCCCTGAACAGCCCGCCCAATCGTCTGCAACAGTTCCTCATCCGTCGCACCCTGCCTCATCCGGTCGCGCAGTGAGATCTCCTTAGGATCAAATAAGCAGACCTAAGAGTTCCGCCGTCAATTGCACCGAATAACACAGCCGTCGCCTCTCGGCACCACTGACCTTAATCTGACCGTCGGCAGTAAGTCGTAGCCGATTGCAGGTACCACAGAAGTGATCAGACATGCTACTGATGAGACCGAAACCGCCCCGATGGCCAGGTATGACATAATTCCGGGCGGTGTCGTTGGACTCGTCTGGAGCCTTCGTTACGCCCGGATATTTCGCCTGAATGCGACCGAGTAATTCAGATGATGGCACCATCTTCGCCTTGTCCCACTTGTTGCCTATCCGAGACTTAGTCAGACAAAAACGTAAAGGGATTGCGTGAACCCCACCTGTAAAGGGCATGAACTCAATGAACCTAACTGAGATCGCCTTGTCCCTGGTCATCTCTACAAAATCTAGCACTTCGTGGTCGTTCAGACCCTTGATGACTACCGCATTCAGCTTGACCGAACGCAGCGGGGAGACCAGAGCGGCGTTCAAGGAGCGCAGTACGGCTTCATGACCCGGGCGCCGCGTCATGATCTCGAATTTGAAAGGATCTAAGGTATCGAGACTGAGACATCCAAAGCGTAAGTACAGACTTCGTGATTGACTCAAAGCAAGCTACCTCAAGTTTAGGTGCGTGAGACCATTCTCGATCAAGTCAGGCAATTTGCGGTGCAATGCGATGCCATTACTTGTGATACCAATGGACTCAAGTCCGTACTTGCGCAGCTCGTTGAGACGGCCTGCGCCGTAATGGGCCGAGTGATTAGGGTGGGCTACAGCTTTGAATTACTGAGGGTCTAGAACTCACCGACAAGCTGGATGAGACCCTTGCGCACCGTCGGTTCCCCACCTGTCAACCTGATTTTCGTGACACCGTTTCGCACAAAAAGCGTCGCGAGCCGCACAACTTCCTCATCTGTGAGGATGTGCCCGTTCGGCGAGAGCTCAATGCCTTCGCTCGGCATGCAGTAAAAGCCTGGGAGGCCGCGCCACCATTAGCATGTGCTACTGTCACGGGAAGACAAACGCGCGCGCATACACCGAAGATTGCATCTCTCTGTCAGAGAGATGCGCAGATAATTGTGCGGACGGTGGAACGTGTCGACCAGGAACGGCGAGACCCTACCCTTCTCAGCATCAATTTGAGCGATCCGGGACTGTTCGAGGGTTGTCAGGATGAGACCGAGGCTTCGCAGGACATCAGACGTACGGACTCACCCTGGCTCTGAGTTGCTGGTCCAGCGGGACTGGATACGCCTGCTCCGTGACCGCGGCGGTCTTCAATCCGCGAACGCAGCGTCCGCGCATGCTACCCTGCCTCAGCATCGTTCGGGAAAGCGTTTCCAACGATTTGCTCGGCATCCGCGCTGAACGTCGTGGTGGTACAGACGAGAGAAAGGGGCTGACTTAACAGGGCCATAACAAGAATGCAAGTACGTATTGATTCGGTTGCCTAGCTGGGCGCCCGCTGTCAACCCGGGCCGCGATTGACCAGCCGAATTAATTAAGGCAAAAGCCTCCGTCGCAAGATGCCTGCCCACGACTGTCATATGTCAACGTTGGTGCACACGACTCATAATGAATACTACATAGATTCTAGGAATATTTCATATATCTTCCAGGGAATCTCCTGGCTCTCTGTGAGTCTCAGCCTCATAAAACGCGCGTTGACGGCGGCAGACGAAGCTGATAAAGGTGACCCCGATGGCGGCTCGCTCGGCTCTAGGTACAAGTCAAGGAGACATCTCTGCAGCTTCTTATCTGGCTGAAACCTGCAAGTAAGGCTTCGCGCTGTTGGTTGCTGCACGGAGCCCAATCAGCAGGTGGCGAATGCAGGCACGAAGTTCGCGTGTCGTACCCATGTGAGCCCGTCGAGGGATATGTCCAATTCACTGGCTTTGAAGATGGCCTGATGGCCTGGCTCCACCAACACCACTACTCTGGGTGATGAAAACTCTCTCAGGTGGAGGTAGTCCAGAACAAGATAATCCCCTGCGGCCGCATCTAAAAGACGGAGTTTGTCATGGCCGATCTTTCCCAGAACACACCGCACGCACTATGCAAGCTCTGGAAATACGTCTCGAAGCGGTCATCAACGGCACGACTCGGCGGATGCTGCAAGTATAATTGGGCCTCATCGTCGTTAAGACGTGCACGATTCTGTGTCTCCAGGTCCAGAATGTCACCCGGAGCAAGGCTGACGTGCTCGAGGTTGCCGGGCAACAATGCTATATTCGTTTCGAGCAAGCACCGTGCACCGCGGCAGACTGCTCGCGCCACTGATGCCTCGGCCTGCTCAGGGTCTCGAGAGATGTACGGTAACTGCTGCGCGCCGAAGCTTCGAAGCAGGGCTGCAAGGTACTCGGTGGCACGCAACTACATGCGGTGGGTCAATGAAGCGGTTTCGAGGGGATAGAGATGACACTTACGATATGCCGGTCGTTCCTATCGTCCCCTTCCCGCCCAATTGTGAAGGGCTGTCCGCCGCCGAGCTCAATACCCTGATCAAACCATATCTCCGGTAACCGGTTACTTAGGATCGTGTAGTAGTTGTCGGCCATCTTGAGCTCGGCGTTAGAAGTGTTGAGTAGGTGCATGAGATCCATGAAGTCGGCTACCTCGGAGCGATAAAGCATCGCACCGTATCCTAACCAGGCAAATGAGATATGGAACGGGTAGAGGCCTTCCGCTCGTATCTCACGCAGGGTCGATGAAAGGTGTTCGTGCGGAGGCAACAAATGGATACTGTGCGGGCATTGAACGTCCTGGATCCTAGCGTGTAAAGCGTGGATGACTTCAGGGATGACCAGGTAATCATCATCCTGGGAACGGTACGACCGTCAGTGAGAAACAGTTAGACAAACCAACATACCTGAATAAAGCAATACCGTGTGTTGGCCTCTGAGCACGCAATGAACCTTGCCTGGAAATATGCGTTCTCCGGCGAGTTATGAATCTTGAGTTTTGTCTTCAGGCAGCCAGTACCAACAAAGTCCTGGGAGAGATGATGGCACGCTGATTATCTCATTGTTTCCCGAGAGATATGAGATTTCGCACGTCGTGTGTTATCAGCTTGAGGTTGTTGTTCCAAATGAAGACCTCCGCAATGACGCTATCAAGCGATGGCGAGCAAAGCGTCGAAGCGATCTTCAATATGTTCGGAAAGCGTGACCAGTTAAGGACCACGGCAGTAACATCCGCTTCGATCGCCACAGGTTTGAAGTCTTCAAGCAATCCGACGCGCTGGTGGGGATGGGTAGACTCGAATGACACGACCTGCCGCAAGCGCATCTGCAGATCCTGCAAACTGTCTTTGAGCTCGCCTGATGCCCACAGGCTCGCCACCCAGGCAATGACGGCGGCAATGAACCAAACTCCGAGTCGTCTAAAGAACTCAAAGTCCATCTGCTGTTCAGATAAGATGTGAAAAGAGGAGAGGTAAAGCGTCGGGCGTTGGTCTCGACGAAGGTGCGCGCGGGACGATCACACTGATGGCGGGATAGCCATTTTCGCTTACCTACCCCGCTTACGTCGTTAGTGCGGAGCGCTTAAGAGGCGGGCGTATTCACGCCAGACGCCAGTTTACTTCTACATCGACCGCGACAGGCTCGTTGTTCTGTGCTCTGCTCTGTGCTCAACCACGCCCAGTTTTTCATCGACTCTCTGCAGAAGATATGTTATCACGTCTCGGCACGTCGGTGCTCCCCATCTCGTTGTCGCTGGCATCGCAAGCCAAGCGTGCTATATCCGTTCAGGTGAGCTCCACTGATGCGTTGGGACGTCTCTGCTAATCAAGCTTCACTGCATCTGTTTAGACCATATTGCACGGCTCTCCCAAAGCTCAGCAGGAAGGAGACGTTCAGATACAGCAACACTCAAAGCTGGTCGCCCGCGGAAAGTATGTCCACGGGTTTGAGGGTACGTAATCCTGTATTCCGCCACGACTTTCCCCTGAAACGTCTTGTGCAGTCCACAAAGTGAAGCCGAGCGAAGTCGAGAATTACAAAAAGGCCGCGTACGTACTCCACACGTTTTGTGCATTGCACACAGCTAGCTCACACAGGGCGAACCAAAGACAGGGTTACTACGCTGCAATCAAGGATGATCCATCGTTACACGTAAAACTGTCAGGTAGCTGGGAGGTAGTAGTTGGCGAGCAGGACGTATTCTGTACGTACACGTTGCGCTATCGTGTGTCTCTCCGTACTGATGACCATGACGCAAAGTCCACATCCTGGAGTACGAGAACTACGATGGTTACGACAAGACTACTGCCAAGATTAGGGCAAGCAATGAGGTGAGCACCGTCAATGCTGTAACCTTGGTATAGCACTGATGCCTCTGGCAGTACATGACAGCGTACCAGAAGATGATACCCCATTTGAACTCGCGGGAATCACAGCTGTGCCAAGAGTTCGCATTCTTCCCGACCGCACCGCCTCATTCAGAGGGTGGCATCTTCGAGTTGCGCAAGTATCAGCTTAAGCCGGGCACGTTACTCGAATGGGAACAGGCTTGGTAAGGAGCCTTTTATATGAGCCAGGGTCCGCACTCTCTGACTCCGACGGCATGGTAGGCGCAAGGGCATTGAGGCACGCCGGAAGTTCGTTGCACCCGTTGGTGCTTGGTTTTCGCAGATTGGTCGCCTGCACCAAGTTTATCACATGTGGCAGTACCCGTGCGTGTGGCCCTGTCCCGTGCTATTTGTCGCAGTCTGACACGGGCATGTAGAAACCTCCAGGTACGCAAGGAGACCCGAGAGAAGGTGTGGCAGCTTGAGGGCTGGTCGGAGACAGTCACTAAGGTATGTGATAAATTCATGCGCCGGATGGTACGATCTAACCAAAAGTGTAGACGTCAGACTTCTCGAAGTTTATGGACTCATACATTCTGGAGCCGCTCCCGTACTCTCCGCTCAAGTAAAGGGGTGCGATAAACCGCGTCATGGGGTGTCACTTTGTACTTCTCTTTATATTTCTGGACTCTCTCGCTTCATTACTCGGAGGATACCCTTCAGTTGTATAGTAGCCATCTTCGCTTGCTATGCTGTTGGTCCACATCTGCAGTCATATGGATGTGCCATATCACACGGTTGACGTGTCTTGATGATGGGACACACGTTGCCTTCTGTTGGCACACACCCATAGATATGGGCCATTATCGTGACGACCTGGTGCGTGCTTTCCACGGTCCTCGCTCCGCGACAGGTTGCTCGTTTTCCCACCGAATGGGAGTGCACGGTGAGGAGCTGAGGATGGTTATGAACGCCTGGATTACGTCTTGCTTATGTTTTGAGGAGTTATTGAGGTCCTGCGGGGACTGCGCGAGACGCGTCTCGTGGATTGTGTGCGAATGATTGAGCTTAGGGGACCTGGGATGTACCGGAGCGGCCTCTTGACGCTCTTGCCCGCGTGTCGCGAAGTCATCACGGGTGTCGCTGTGCTCGGTCTGCACCTGCGTTTGTCCTCTCGCCGATGCCGACGCCGACGCCGACGCCTGCAGGGGCCGCGCGGGCACAAGAAAACTTGCAGACGAGATTAGGCGGGCTGTTTGTCGGGGAATGTGTGCGGGGATGTGCCATGCGATAGGGGACAAGGCACCGCCCAGTCGGGTAAGAGGCCCAGCCTAGCCCACGGGGACCGGCAGCGGATCGGCAGGGCGGATCTCGTAAAGGGAAACAACAATGGACCTGCACGCCGGCTGGACCCACAGGACAACACCGCTAAATTCTGCCATACTCACCTTTCACCCACACACCACCACCCTCTCCCTGATCGCCGCCCTCGCCCGCCATGGCGAGCCTCAACAGCCTGCTCAACCCAGAGAGCAGCCAGGAGCGGGACATGCGGTGCGTGGATCCCCCGATGCCTCCCGCCGCGCGCCCCCCGGCGGCCCCTTTCAGTGCCCGCTGACCTCATTACCAGATTGCAGCAGCATGCTCAGCAGCAGTCGTCCAGCAGTCCCTCTCCGCCTCCGCCAAATACCATGGCGTACGAACGCGCAGCCGCAGAATCAAACTACTATGCTCAGACAGATATTGTCATGCGTCCCCACGAATCACACCCCGACTGCCCCGATACCCTTGCCTGCCTCCCGGATACCAACGGCCGGCCACAACATACCCTCCCCGTCATTCTGCGATGTGCTATCCTCGGGAGCCCGAAGAAAAGGCTGACGATAAGAGAAATCTATGCCGCCATGGAGAAGAAATACCCATATTACAAAACTGCAGGACCCGCATGGAAGGTATGCGTTCCTGCCCGCCCCTTCGGGAATTTCTCACGCTCACGCACACGTTTCGGTGTGGCTCCACAGCAATCGGTGCGGCATCACCTGTCCCTGAACCGTCTCTTCGAACGTCAACAACGTCCAGCAACCGATCCTGGCTTTGGTTCGTATTGGACCGTCAACCTCGAGGCCCCGCCGGGCACTAAGCGCCCACGGAAGCGCGGCCGTACACAGAAGGAGATTATCATCCAGACCAATCCTGGTCCCATGATTGAGAGGCCATACATACCCATGCAGATAAGGGTGGAGCATCACCAGCCCGCTCCTGCGCCACAGCCGCTGCTCCCCTCGCCGCCTCAACAGCGCACCGTACCGCCGCCGCTCCCGCCTCCTCCGCCACCCCGCCGGGAAGACAGCTCGCACAGCACACACGGTACACACAGCACACGCGGCCCTCATCAACCAGTTGCGTCTGCATCGTCGACACGTCTTCGTCCGGTGGATGCTCACTCATTCCAGACTTCGGCTGTGCGCGGTAGCCCGTATGACGATGAGGACGATGACGAGATGGATTGGGGCCCCGGTGGACCACAGACTATCTCAGACGACGACTTTAGCGAGGACGAGCCGATGATTCATACTACTACCTACCCCCATTATCAGTCACCGCTGTCCGCCTCATCCAGCTCGAGCACGAACACTAGCTACCACCACCCGCCGGCCCACAGCCCGGTCAATCACACGCATTCTATCCACTCACACTCGTCTCACACTAACCATGCCATCCATTCAAGTCATTCGAATCATTCAAACCACTCGAGCCATATGTTGACGCATCAATCGCATCAATTAGGGAGGCCGGGTTTGCAGGGTTCGTTTTCATCATCGTACCAGCCGGCGATCGCGCCACCTCCGGAGGATCCTGCTGTTACACGCCTCAAACAGGAGATCGAAGCTTTGAAGCGGCACTCGAGCGATCAGGAAGCTCTGACGATTCGGTTATCGAACTCGTTGACTCGGGCAGAGACGGATGCCGCCCGGGCGAAGCAAGCTCTGAAGATGGCCGATAGCCGTCTTGAGGACGAGACGCGTCGTCGGGTGGAGGCCGAACGAGCAGCCGACGAGGAAGCCCGACTGAGGCGGATGGCAGAAGAACGCCTCCGGTCGTACCAAAGCCGCCACGGGCTCGCTTCGCTGTAACACGAGTGGTGCGCTAGACTGTCTTTCTTTGATTTCGGATGTTCAGAGTCTCTTGGGTTACCATCTCATACAAGGGTTTTTGGCCCGGTCCTCATCCGGGTGGTCCGTTTATCTTCGTCAAAGTCTTTGTGCAATATGCCGTCTACAATCTTTCTTGCTTGTATTCTAGTCACGACTCCATACGAAGCAGCGATGACTCCTACTCTATGGCCTTCTTGAATACAACCAGTTCCAAATACATGTGTTTTCGTACATAAGGGACAGCGTCGAGATGAGTGATAATCGATAAAGATTTGTCCGCCCGAAGCCTATCTCTGCACGCAGCGACATTGTTCTCCAAAGAGACATGAGCGTACCGGCGTAGTTCAACCGGAGTGATTTTGTCAGCTGGCAGGCGCATGGCACGGTCAGGTGGGAAGTGTGCTACCCAGTTTGCCCTTTCGCGGACTTTCTTCCTACGTTCTAGAGTTCCCGGCAGGTCGTGCGGTCACCATGCCTTTATAAAGCGCTCCTGATGCACGTACAGACTATGTCACATCACTAGGCAAGTACAATATATCAGCACTCATCAGTGTTGCCCGGTGGATGTACATGCGTGCGTGATCCCGTCGGCGTGCGTACGATCCGCGGTGTTCATAGGTTGGCCGAATCCGGAAAGCGTTGGTCCAACGCACAACAAGGACAAACAGCCTCGGCAGCTGCCGAGATCCGCCTGCGGGCGCGAGCTCCGAAGAAAATATTAGCGGAGGGCGCTTGAACGACTTGTCTTTCAATTACCGCCAGCCATGGCCTCGACGTCGTCCCGCCCGAAGCCCAAAACATCGTAGGTATGCTTGCACTTATAGAGCCGGGCTTGGTTTGATTGACTTTTATAGATTCAAAAAGTCCAGGGTCATCGCGCCGCTTTACACTGGCGGGCCCGTGGCGATCACGTCGGATGGAACGAGACTGGCCACCGTAGTAGGAGAGGAAGCGGTTCTCACAGATGTACGAGAGGGGCGGGAGATATGTCGGTTTGCAGGAGTACGTATCTTTTGCATATAATCGAAGCTAACTGCTCAATTTGATACAGGACACAGAGTCCATAACGTCCATGTGCATTTCGCCCGCCTCGACACACCTTTGTCTCTTCACCTCCGCCTTGGCACTGCGCATATACGAACTTCCAGAAGACACAACTCCTCTTTTCAAGCACGTGCAACCATTTCGAGCCGTTGCTCGCGCGCATGACGCACCAGTCCACGTATGTAGGACCGACCCAACCTCGACCTACCTCGCATCGGGGTCTGCGGACGGCGTCGTCAAGGTGTGGGATATTGTTCGCGGCTACGTGACACATGTGTTCAAGGGGCACGGAGGCGTCGTCAGTGCGCTGGTCTTCAACTATCCCTTCGACCCCTCCTCTGTCGGCGGTGAGCGGAAGATGCAGCTGGTCACGGCATCCGTCGACACGAAGATCCGCATATTCGATCTCTCTGCTGCCGCTGCTTCTGCACGGTCTGGTTCTGCTGCAAGGCCCGAGGCTGTCCTTGAGGGACATGTCTCTGTCCCGAGAGGTCTCGACGTCTCGCGAGACGGCAACTGGCTGGTCAGTGGTGGTCGGGATTCTGTCGTCCTCGTTTGGGATATCTCCTTGAAACCTGCGGGGACTTCAAAATCCAAGAGCAGCAAAACGAAGGGCAAGGAGAAAGAAGGCGCGCCCACGCTCGTGAAGACTATTCCTGTGCTCGAGCGCGTGGAAGCAGTCGGTTTGCTCCGGCAAGACGAGGATGTGATCGGTACGACTTCCGGGGTCAGCAAGCTGCAGATCTACACCGGTGGCGAAAAGGGTGCCGTAAAAATTTGGGACGCCCGAAAGGGTGAAGTACTGTACACGCTTGGCCAGGAGTTGGACAACGTCTCCGAGGACCAGGAAGAGCAGCGTCAAATTATCGATGTGTTGTAAGCAGCCGCAGTAACCTTTGTCAAAGATCGATGCTGACTTATGTTTTCAGATACGTGCCGTCAGACGCAACAGTCGTGTCCGTACACGCTGACCAAAACATCCTTTTCCACTCTCTCACAACTCGGTCACTCACCCGACAACTGATCGGGTTCAATGATGAAATTGTTGATGCTGCACTGCTGTCTCCCTATCGTCTGGTGCCACAGGCTGACATTTCTATAACTCCGGGTTTTGTTGACACTCACCTCGCATTGGCTACCAACTCGTCGCTTATCCGCGTCTACTCTGCCAAATCCCTGGACGCGCGCCTGCTCTCCGGCCACCATGAGATCGTTTTGTGCCTTGACAAGGGCGCGCAGGGTCGTATTCTGGCCAGCGGCAGCAAGGACCGCTCCGCACGGATCTGGGCGCCTACGACTTCCACCCGAACCCCAGATGCTGCGAGCACGTCCGTTCCGGAGTGGGGGTGCGTCGCAGTCTGTGAAGGACATGCCGAAAGTGTCGGAGCCGTTGCGATGTCGCGGAAAGCCCATTCCGACTCGCCCGAGGGTGGCTTGCGCTTCATGTTCACCGGTAGCCAAGATCGCACAATTAAGATGTGGGACCTGACCTCTGTGCCGATCAAATACGGTGCGGACGCGCAGCCTGTGAAGTGCAAGAGTCTATTAACGCACAAGGCGCACGATAAGGACATCAACTCACTAGACGTCGCGCCGAATGATCGTCTGCTCGTCTCTGGCTCGCAAGACCGGACGGCCAAAGTCTGGGAAATTCAGTACGTACTGTACGACAGTGGTGCAGTAAAGGGCGAAATCAAGCTGCTAGGCACCTGCAAAGGGCACAAGCGCGGTGTCTGGACCGTACGCTTTGGCCAGACAGAGCGGGTGCTGGCGACCGGCAGTGGCGACAAGACTGTTAAGCTCTGGAATCTTGACGACTTCACTTGCGTCAAGACCTTCGAGGGCCACAGTAACTCGGTGTTGCGCGTTGACTTCATGAACGCTGGCATGCAAATGGTCAGCACAGCCAGTGACGGCCTTCTCAAGCTGTGGAACGTGCGCGACGAGTCTTGCGCGGCAACGATGGACAATCATGAAGACAAGGTTTGGGCCCTGGCCGTGAGCTCTGATGAGCGCAGTATTGTCTCCGGTGCAGCGGACTCAGTTGTGACATTCTGGGAAGACTGCACCGAGGAGCAGGAGCAAGAGAAGGAGACTAAGCGGGCGGAGATGGTTCTCAAGTGAGTAGAACATTTCCGTTGTTGGGCGTGGTGGCTAAAGCGGCATTTCCGTGCCGTGCAGGGAACAAGACTTCTTAAACTACCTCTCGCTCCATGACTACCGGAACGCCATCCTCCTGGCGCTCTCGATGGAACAACCCGGACGACTGCACGCGCTCTTCAAAAGCCTTCCTAGTACCTCGGATCCTTCATCCGTTACATCAATATCGGGGCACCCGTCCGTTGACGAGGTCATCCGCACCCTGAGTGGCCCGGATCTAGCTAAACTCCTGCGGTGCGTCCGGGGCTGGAACGCTAACGCGAAAACAAGTGCGGTCGCGCAGCGCGTGTTGCACGCGATCTTGAAATTGCGTAAGGCCGAGGATATCGCGCAAGCGTTCGATCAAACGGCGACGCTCGGCGGGCTCGGCGACATCCTGACGGGTGCATCCGGGGGTCCCGTGCACAAGGAGGGCAGAGGCGCCTCGGCGCTTCGTGAACTTGTCGAGGCGCTCGTTCCGTACACGGAGCGCCACCTCGCGCGGATGGAGAAGCTCGTGCAGGAAAGTTACGTCGTTGACTACCTGCTTGGTGAGATGGACGACGGTCTAATCGGCCTCGAGGACGGAGACGAGGACGAGGGGATGGCCGATGCGCAGCAGGACGATGACGAGTGGTGTGGCATGGATGTAGGCATCGGTGCGAGCATAGCGGTCTCTGCATAGTGCCGTTTACGTGTGTGAACGATCTTGTCCACTCTATCTGTCAATCCTTATCTCCTACGTTTTTACAGGACCCAGTTCGCGTGAGAGCAAAAAGCTATACGGCGAGGCTTGTTTTGGGGAGGGGTCACTTCCGTCAGCCCTGGACGGCATGATTACAGGCAGCGGAAATAGCAACTAGCGTGGAAGCGTATGTGCAATATCCGTACGCCTTTGAACGCCCAGCCTATACGACAATTAGGGTGTTGCTATGGGCCCGAGCGACGGCGACGGCGACGTCGCCGGTCAAATCTATGAAGGGCTCAAAGTTTATGTGTGGCGGCGGCCAGCTTCTTCCGAGTTCCGCCCGTTGGCGGCCTCGGCAATAAATGTTCCATCACCCTCCTTCGTCCCCAGGATCCACCACACCATCCAAGGCCTGCCAGCGTTCGAGGTCTGGATTAAGGCTGTATTATGGAGCCATGCGTTATTGAAAGTTTCTTGGTCTGCGGTGTGGCCCATTGCTCATGTGCTGCCGGTGTGCCAGTTACCATCGAAGGGGGTATCCTCGAGCCGTACTTCATGCATAGCGACCCGCGCAACTAACTATTGTCGCTCACCCCGCCACAGATGCAGATCTGAGCCAGAGCCACTTGCAATTGACTACGTATCTGAGATAATCGTCTGCTTTGACCGTCAAAGCGGCCCAAGACACGTGGCTCTCTGTGTCTTTGTCGGCCTCCCAACAAATTCTTTGGCAATTGTCGATTGTCTTTGTCGATCAAGGTTTAAATACGATGGGTCGTAGTCCGCCTGCTCTGGTTAATACCGCCCATACACCCCCCGTTAGACTGCGCTAGTACGTCCCATTAACACTTCGCTTGGCTTTTGGCACGACTTCATTCACCACTCAGGTTGTGCGCACATTCTTCGTCAAGAATGCCTTGCAAGGTATTACGCAACCGCACGAGTATTTCCTCCCTACCGGCGGAAATCCTTGAATGGATTATATACGTTTTGGCCGCACAAGTTCTTGGACCGGATCTCTGGCCCGACAATGGGCAAGAGTACGCCCGGATACTCCTCCAGATAACGCACGTCTGTCGCTGCTGGAAACACGTTGCGCATGCTTCTCAGCGATTGTGGGTCAACGTCTTCATTGGCAAGCAGCATCCGGAGTTTATCGAGCTAGCACTCAAACTCTCGGGGACAAGCCTGCTCGACGTACGTGCGATCGACAGCATAGACCAGTCGCCCAACGACGCTTCCAGGCACGCCAATCAGCTTGCTTCTCTGCTCACTGAGCACATGCATCGAATTCGCGTCCTCATTGTATACCCAGCCATTGACGAGGCGATGAAGAAGCACACCTTCCCTACCAACTTGGACGCCCCCGAGCTGCGTTGTCTTCACCTCTACAAAGCCCTGTCGTTCGAGCGTCCAGCCTGGTTGTCGCTAAGATGTCCTAACCTCGAAGACCTTCATGTCGTTGGTGCCACCGATTTCGCGACATGGCACACCATTGAAAGAAATCTCTGCCTGCCGACTCTCCAGCGACTCGAGATCAACCCATACTCACGATCCGCCGAAACAACCAGAATCCCTACACTTCAAGACATTTTGAAGATGCTCCGCCGGCTACCGCATCTCGAGTCCCTCTCGGTGACTGTGCCCTCTTGGGTTGTATGGCCTGACCTGCAAGAGGAGGTCTCGCTGCCAAAACTCCAGGACCTCATGATCTTCTACACTCATCCGGACGATTCAAACCATTCGAAACTGCTGCAAAGCCTGATTATCCCGTACAACACCCACCTTGAGGTCGGATGGAGCACCTTTCAGATACCTGCAGGAAGGCGAGTACCTTCAATGATGCACGCTCAAGATCTGATCTTTCAGAGTACGCTGCCTACAACCTTGCTGGCTTTCGGCATCATATTCCGCCCGCATGGTTATATTACCATGCATGGGCGCACTTTCGTCGGACAGACCATGAGGGACGACGGCACTGGGGATTCTCACGACTTCCTTCTGGAAACCGCATCGCCAGCCACCGTGCGCTGGTTTGGTGATCATCTTCCACTGGATAGGGTCCTCGCCTTGCGATTGTCAGGTGTACGATATTGTGGGGACGACGAGTCGGTGCTCCAGGAAGTCTATCGCGTCTGCGAGAAGCTCAAGAACGTCATGGAGATTCATTTTTTCAGCGAATTCCGCCAGGTGCACATCGAGAGATTCGTTGCGAGTATGTCTCCCGAAAACGGGCTCATGTTTCCCAAGCTCAAGGCCCTCTACTTCGAGAAGTCCTTTCGCCTCGAGGACACGTCGGCGGAAGACGGAGAGCGGGAAGAGCTACACTCATCTATCAGACTCAGACACACCCTAGTGTCCGCAATAGCACAACGCCACTCGCATGGCCACATTTCCGGTACCACTGTCGTCTGGAAAGGCAGTGTTATTCATAGCTCTTCTCACGTTGAAGGTTAATTTAACCGGCTTAGTCTGTATCCATGTCAGGGCCCGTGTACGCAACGTGCCTCTGAACTTTTGCGATATCCGGGAAAAATCCTTGTGTTTGGATCTCTCGAGTTATGGAATGTGTGTGCGGTGCAGGATGACGTCTCTGGAACATGTTCACACCTGCTCGGAGACGCTTACTGTAGGCGTGTGGGAAGATAATACCGGGCGCATCA
Organism: Phanerochaete carnosa HHB-10118-sp; assembly: GCF_000300595.1. NCBI lineage: Eukaryota > Fungi > Basidiomycota > Agaricomycetes > Polyporales > Phanerochaetaceae > Phanerochaete > Phanerochaete carnosa. The sequence continues at coordinate 5,008,078 of NW_006767628.1, forward strand.
ATTTCCACGCCACCATTAATTAAGAGATGCCGACGCGTTTCGAGCTTTAATTCCCTCGGCCATTACCGTAATAGCAACTTTAGTCTTGTCAACAACAGAGTCGTCGCAGGCGGAGAGGGCTCCACCCATGGAGCTCTCTAGGGTCTGCTAGGGCAAGAGAGGAGAGCGAGGTGAGAGAAAGAGGTGAAACTTGCCCAAGTTGATCGTACACCCCTCAGAGCTTTTCGCTCGCGGATGAAAGTCCACCGGCGCGGCATCAGCCCGTCAGACTGTAGTATGCACACCTCATTTGTGTTTTGTAGACGCACTCACGCTCTTTGGCAGGCCGTGATACCCAGCAAAACTTGAACTCCGTGGTGTCCAGACGAAGCTTCAAGTCTAGTTCAGCCTTGGGTGTTACAAGCGCGGCCGTGTGATAGCTCATGATACCCCTCTCGAAACCGTTCAAAGTACTTTGGGGGCACCGCTCTCTTTCCGCGCCGAGGGACTCAGGGCAAGGCGGACGCACGATACCAAGCCTTGAAGCAACGAGACCATGGTCCACGCAGCGGTCGTTCATATTAGTTCAGCCTATGCATGCTGAGACCCCTCACCATGCCCTTTGTACAAGAGAAATTAAACACTTCCGTGCCCCCTTATGACCTTTACAAGTGCATCCGAAGCAGTTATCGATGTCTGACATCGTAACTCAGCTGCTAAGCCCAAATCCGCGATCGTTGCAAGCATGGTGCCGCTCCATCATCTCCACAACGCGCGGCATGCGGCTGTAGTGGTGGCAAGCACGCCCATGGACCCCGTGCAGGATTCGTGAATGAGGGTTATGGAGCCGGGTGCATAGTACCTCGAGGCGAGGGCGTGGCCTATCGTGGCGGAGCACGAGAAGAAGCTCCATGCACTGCGTGATCGCTCTCTCCTTCCTCAGTTTGGCTCATAATATACCCTGCAAATAACCAGGGTCATGAGGTGTCTGTGTTCCTGCGAAAGTGCGCTAAGGATACTGTGCTAACACCAACACCAACGAATGTCTACTAGTTAGGAACACGGTGAGGATTGCTTCCATGTACTAAACGCCGGTCGTCGCACCCCTGCCTGCACACGACCTCATTGTCACACTAGGATCAAGGCCCTGGGACCACTACACACCTGCAGATAAACTGCCGGAGGCGCTTTACGACCTCGCAGGACATGGCAGCTCCGCTGCTGTACGTCGGTAAGTAGGCCGCTGTGTCTCATTTGTGCATAGACTAACCTCACACTCGCGAATTACCCATGGGATTCGATCAAGGTCTAATCGATGACGATGTGGGTACAGTAGAAAATTCGATATCAAAATTGTACATTGTGCTGATTTTGTGGAGTTAGGTGGAATATGCCCCGGTTCAGGATCGCTCTATCCCCACATCGTTGAAGATCGCGTGCCTGTGTTAGAGCAAGTCCGCGTCGCCCTTGAATTCTGAGCGAGGATACTCGGGCTAACTTCCCTCCGCATTATTTCTCACGGAGCAGCCAGTAAAGTGAGCAGACGTCTGCAACCTAAGTTTATTTAGTCAGTCGAATAATATACACCGTGCTCGTCTACGATCTGAAGTTGACTCTGCATATAGGTGTGATTTTGACGATGGGCGCTTTTCAATAAATTTCTGGCGTAACGGTAGCTCTAGGACACAATTCGCACATCCTCACCTGCGATCAAGCCACGAACGACATCCACGGCTATTCCAATACTATATATATATATAGTCAGCGCCAAAGCCCCTGCTCGCGAACTACGATTGAGCATCGCGGTTAGCTCACCGTTGAGACCTGAGCATGCTAGTACAGCCCAAAGAACGGGAGCAGACACTGGAGGCTGGCCCAAAGGTTGCGAAGATTTCCCCGTACAGAGGACTCGTCTGGATTTCGAAGTTGCGCAAAGCGGATTGACTGCGAGTGGTATCTCCTTTGAGAAGCTCAGAAGAAGGCATCTAGTGCCATTTTCCGACAATACGGCCCATGCAATGTTGGGTGTGAGCTATCTACCCACCATAGTATGCCGCATGTCTCGTTCGTGAAGTTTTCAGGCGGCTGCACCGCAGCCCACAGCGGGTTAGACAATGTTACAGAAACTCCTGATACGCCGACCTGCGTGTGTCAACGATTGCTGCGCGCCTCGCCGATCGGGGATTCGGACGCGATTCCTGGTCGCGCCTGGTCGCGTCGCGTCGAGAAATGGTGCGCTTCGCGATCTCTGCGCTCTGCGAGTTCGTTCGGCCCGTGGGACACACGTTACCCGTTCGGCCCCTTGTACTGGGCCTATGTAGAATACGGCATCGCCAGTGCCCACGGCATGCTGCTATTCATACGAGCATAGTACGCACAAAACTCCGAGAAGCCCTGGTACGACGAAGACGGTGTGAGAGTCTGACGACTATCGCTACCTGCAATCGTGGGAGTAGGATTCTTGCATACAGAGAGCATCGAAGGCTGTCGCAACCTTCGCAGCTCGTCGTCCGATATCGAGGACCAGTCCAGCCGAGGGAGGAGTGGGCGCAAGCCGCTAGCCGAACCGGTGATAATCAGCGTGGGAAAACACATCATGAGTCTAGTACTTAAAGTCCAGGCGGCTTCGACTTTGAGCCTCATCATCTCCTTCATCCACCATGTCCATTTCCAAGGTCCACGCCCGCCAGGTCGGTGCAAAATACGCTTATATGCACGCATATTACTCATGAAACTTACTCAGATCTTCGACTCGCGTGGAAACCCCACCGTCGAGGTTGATCTCTTCACTGAGAAGGGTGCGTTCCAGTATTCGCAAGGGGGATTCCATATTGACGCGTTTTAACAGGCCGTTTCCGTGCCGCCGTACCCTCCGGTGCCTCCACTGGTATCCACGAGGCTGTAGAGCTCCGTGATGGCGACAAGTCGCAGTACGTTGGCAAGGGTATGTGCGTGCTGTCTATTCCCCACAGATTCGCTCAAACGCCGCCGGCTCGTGTCATGCAGGTGTACTGAAGGCCGTTGCGAACGTTAACGACACCATTGGCCCCGAACTTGTCAAGACTCAGCTTAAGGTCACCCAGCAGAAGGAGATCGACGACTTCCTGATCAAGCTCGACGGCTCCCCCAACAAGGGCAAGCTCGGTGCTAATGCCATTCTTGGTGTCTCTATCGCTGTTGCTGAGGCTGCCGCTGCTGAGAAGGGTGTTCCCCTTTACCAACACCTCGCTGAGCTTGCTGGTGTCAAGCCCCCATACATTCTGCCGACGCCCGCGTTCAACGTGATAAATGGCGGATCACATGCTGGCAACAAGCTCGCATTCCAGGAGTTTATGCTCCTCCCGACTGGCGCCACCAGCTTCTCGGAAGCCATGAAGATTGGTACCGAGACCTACCATACCCTCAAGAAGGTCATCAGTGCCAAGTACGGCATCGACGGTGCGTGCATATATGCATCAGTTTGATTCCAGGCTGACTCTATGTAGCCGTCAACGTCGGTGACGAGGGTGGCTTCGCCCCGAATGTCTCTGGTGCTGATGAGTCCCTTGAACTTCTGAGCGAAGCTATCAAGAAGGCTGGCTATGAGGGGAAGATCAAGATCGCGCTCGATGTCGCCTCCTCTGAATTCTACAAGGACGGCAAATATGACCTCGACTTCAAGAACCCTAACTCGGACCCTACCAAATGGATCTCTGGCAAGGAGCTTGCGGAGCTCTATCTTTCCTACGTCAAGAAGTACCCCATTGTCTCCATTGAGGATCCCTTCGACCAGGACGACTGGGAGGCCTGGTCTCACTTCACTGCCAACTCTGGTATCCAAATCGTCGGCGATGATCTCACCGTCACCAACCCCCTTCGAATCAAGACTGCCATCGAAAAGAAGGCCTGCAACGGCCTCCTGCTTAAAGTCAACCAGATCGGTACCGTCTCCGAGTCGATCCAGGCGTAAGTCCCCTGTCAGCTTTGACCTTATCGAACGCTGGTTGATCATGCTTTGCAGTGCTCAGCTCTCGCAATCCGATGGTTGGGGTGTCATGGTCTCCCACCGTTCCGGCGAGACTGAGAATACCTTCATCGCCGACCTCGTCGTCGCCCTCGGCACTGGCCAGATCAAGACGGGTGCGCCCGCACGCTCTGAGCGTGTTGCCAAGTACAATGCTCTCCTCCGCATCGAGGAAGAGCTTTCTGGCAACTCGTCGTATGCCGGAGATAAGGGCTTCTCGGCTGGTCCCACGGCGCCAGTCCTCCTCAAGAAGTGAAAAAAAAAATGAATGCCTACCCGATGTACTAACGCACGCTGTACTTATACCAACAAAAGCGGAACTAGAAAGTGTATTCTTGACGGTGCAAAGACACGATGTATAACTATATGCGGGCAGAAACTTTGCGTGATGTAGCAAGTAAATGCGTGTACGCGGGGGGATTTTCTGGCCATGCGCAACATGACGCTATCCGAGGTGAGACTTGAGAACCGGAGGCTGCAGTTAGCTACTGTAACCGCCTAAGAAGACATGAACCCACCCCATTGCCTATGAGTACCTGCGCACGTTGGCCAATGAGCATATCTACTGCCTGCGCCACGTACCTCTGCTCCTTGTTGAGCATCAAGTCGCGGCTCGTCGAGATCCTATCCCAGCCGCCCATGTTCCTCGGTCCACGCCCGCTTCACGTTCGTCACCACGTACACGTTCGCTACACCCACACCGGCGCGCGTGCGTTGGACCTCGTCGACCTTAGCCACGATCTCGCCCACGCTCGGGAAGCAGCGCCGCACGTAGAGCCGCATATTCGCATCAGTCGTTGTGCCGCCGCCGCTGCCAGAGGGCGTCGTCCACGCGTCCTGGAGCGTCGCGAAGGCATTGAACGCGTTGAAGGACGCTCCCCAGCGTGCGAGGTTCGCACAGTGCTCTGCAAAATCTCCGTGGCGTACATGCAGGACGAGCAGTCTCGGAAGGGGCGTATACGGGTCCCGCAGCAGCACAAGCGTGCTTGGCGCAGCGTACGGCTCGATGGGCGGCACTGGCAAGAAGAGGCCGCGGTTCATATCGAAGGCGGCCTGGACGAGCGGGGCCCAGCCCAGAAGGCGAAGCAGCAGTGACTCGGACAGAACTGGCCAGATAGGCAGAAGGCGCTCCTTCTGGCCGTAGATGCTGAAGCGCTCCCTTGAGTTACACTCTGGATCCGAAATTTGGAGGAAGGACTAACTAGTAATCAAATATCCAGTCGGATTGACGGGCAATCTCGACACAGGGATCGTCGATATTGTGCAGATATTTCACCCAAGTCTGCAGTATTCAGCGCCGATGGTGACACCTCTCTCATGTAGTGAGCGACTGTCTGCATCTCGATGATTGTCGGATTCGGGCATATCTTGTCAAAATATTTTGTGGACAGCCAGTGGTGTGTGATCGCCTTCAGCAAACGTACCACCCATTAGGGGTCCTGTCACAAGCCGTAGAGAGTCAACATCACGGGGAACACACAAGACATTTCTGCCTCTTACCCGAAATGAGCGCCGACAAGGGAATCTGGGACGGTACCGGCTTGCTAGTATAGCCAGAGTATATGGCATTGTCCCTGTTCCATATAGTTGTCAAAGACAAAGCTAGGGAGGCAGTATGAAGAGTTCAGACGTGAGTAGAACGGGATACAGCTTACTTACGATCTCCCACTACTGTACGCGACCTGCGCGTTCATGATGAGATCTTCCAGGTAGTTTCCCCACCCCAAAGCTCCAGATGGAGAGCTTCATGAATAGCGTACTTGCATACATAGCTATACACTCACCAGAGACATGATTATTCACCCACAGATCCTTCTTCCCATTACTGAACGGATCATCTGAACCGTGCTGCGGCAGAACTAGCTCGGCATGGTGATATCTCTCGTACAACGGCGGCTTGTCCCTCTCAAAGCTCCATGCCTACCACTTCTGCCATACCCTGGCCGTCAAGTATAGCAGCGCGACTAGGAGCGTGGTCCCCAGAAGGACGCTGCGTGCCGTAAGCTTAAGCCACTTGTTGAGGCCACGCGCACGCGAGCCAAATCTGCGCGGCGACACAGACGGCCGGCGGTGCATTGGAAGCCGCAGAGTCTGCCTCATCCAGCCTCAACTTGTCTCGAAGGTGGTGGGGCGATGCACGAAAGAAGAATGCGTCGGTTGCCGGCAGAGGACATGGCGGCGTGAAAGAAGCTTGCTTGGCAAGACGCCCGATCCTGTTATCACCCTCGCAGCTCGGATATGTTCGTATTCACGCGCTGGAAATCCAGTCCAGAGAAAAGAATGGGGATATAATGTAATACTACGTAATGTATAGTCTGATACGACGAAATAAAGAAGGTAGCCGGGACGAGCAAATCGTGGGAATATACTGTCAAAGCGCGAACAAAGCGTATCAACATGGTCATGAGAGCGCAGAATAAAGTCTGGGTGTATGGTGCAGGAGAAGTCCAAATACTCAACGGCTAGGTATCGTGAAGAAGGGGAAGGAGAAAGATGCTAAGGTCCATGAGAGGCGTGATTGCGTGCTAACTGTACATCTGCGTAAGATTTGGTCTTTAGTATCCATAGCCAGATTGCGGCGGGGCCGCACCCGGCGGGAGGTGCTGATTAGGCATAGGGACGGATCCACCTCGTGAGTAGCGGTTCTGGTTCTGGTTCTGCTGAGGCGGGGCCTGTGCTGTCGACCGCCTTGTCGGCCGTGATATGCGGCGCACACCACCCGACGACACGGGGCCGTTATCCACCAAGCTCACACCCCGCTGCCGACTCTGGCCAAAAGCCGCGGATGGCTGAGCAGGCTGTTCCTCGGGTTCTGCGGTATATGGGAACTGCTGCAGCTGCCCGTCGTAACCTGCTGTGTGCGGCTGAGAGTAGCCGTAAGGGTTGAAAGTCTCGACAGTGTATTGATACGCAGACGATTGCCGGTACACGCCATTGTTTGCGCTTGCCGCCCTTGACACGCGCTGGTCGAACGGCGATTGCGGACTGGGTGTCTCATACTCTTCAGTGTTGCCGTAGCTGTCTTGTTGACCTGGGATGAGGCGCTGGTGCTGTGAGCCGATGTCCGAATTGTAACCGCCTTCCTCACTCGACCGCGATAGGCCGGCGGAAGATGTCGAAGCAGAAGTTGGTGCAGTACGGGAAACGGACAGAGGCGTAGGAAGCACGAGAAGTTGATTTGGATCCTGTTTACGCGGCGCCGTCGCGTTAGCGGACTCGTGCGTGCTTGAGTCGTATCCTTGCTGCTGGGTGTGATAGTCGCTGGTAGAAACCATCGAATAACGGTTGCTCTCAACCCTGCAGACAATATCAGCCAAGCTGACGGCGGCAAAGGGTAGATCACTTACTTCTGCGGGGAACTTGTGCCGTAATATGTCGAGTCCCGCGACTGCGTCCCGGCTTTCCACCTCCTTTCGCGTTCAAATTCTGCCCATCGCTTCATGACGATGTGTGATGAATCAAACTCTCCCTCCTTGTCTCCATGGTTGTCGCCAGCACCTTTCTCGCCGGCGACCTGACGCGTCTGACCCCAAGAGAAGTCATCAAAGTGCCAAAAGGCATACGCGGGCAAGATACCGTTCCAGATCGGAAGCGATAGAAGATAAACGATCATCCACCCGACGTAAGCAATCTTGCGTGAGGTGATGACAATGAGAACACCGGGGAGACCCAAGACGATAGCGAGCAGGATCAGCGGGATCGTCGTATTGGTACCGCCGGGGATGATAGAGATGATGATCAGGTATAGCGTGAACGAGATAGCAGCAGGCAAGACAAGGGTACCGGCCAGTTCCATGCCAACGACAAACTGCATCGAGAAGCAGAAAGTACCGCAGAGATCGCGGACCAAGAGCAGTTCGGCCAAGTTGTGGACAGTAGAATTGATCCAACGACGACGCTGCGAGAGGAGGATCCTAAAGGTGTCTGGAACGACGGTCTTGCAAACGGCCTGTGGGCAGAACACGTTCTTGCGCTTGGGGAACGTTTTGAGCATGAGCGTAGTGAGGTACCGATCTTCTCCGAGCAGCAGCAAGTTCTTCTTGTGCAGGGTGTCGACGACATTCTCGGAGTAATGTTGCACGATGTCCGGGTTGGCAAGGATAGGTACCCAGTATCCATTCTCGCCCTTCGGGGCTTTGATGCGATACATACTGAAACATCCGGGCAGACATGTTACACCGCCGAACATCGCCTCGAAGGCCTTTGTCATGTGATGCGAGATGTAATACTCGAAGACTAAATCAAATGTCAGCTCACATCAGAATATTATACAAGTTATCGCATCTCACCTTGCATCATAGTGACCCATGTCTCTGCCTTATTCGCAATCTTCGTCTCACCACAAAGACCCATAATCTCATAGTCGTTTACCATGCATGAGACCATCCGGCTGAGCGAATCCGGGAAGACCTTCGTATCGGCGTCAACACAGAGTACGAGCTCGTAATGGTCAGGGCTCACGCCCGTCACACGCCAGATCGAGTTGAAAAACTCGTACTCGAACGTCGTCATCCGCTCGTCGAACATAACCTTCTGCATAAATGCCATGAGGACAATCTGACTATCGCGCTTGCCACGGTTGCCTGGTTTCGGGTCGTTCTTCTCGAGCGGGTTTCCGCATTTTGCAACGAGAACGATTGGCACCTTCTGCTGCTTCGACCTCTCCACTGTGGCGTCGTCGTACGCGTAAAAACCGGCATAGACTTGGGCCATGTTGTGTCGCTTGTGTCCATCGGCGATGGCGACATAGGAGTGCGGCTCAACCTCGGACGGGTTGATGACGAAGTCCTTCATCATTGACAAACAGATCTCCGGGGTCGTCATAGTGTTACCGGCACCTTTAACCATACCGTCCGCAATAACAAGGATAAGTTTGTGGCTATTCGGATAGTCGGTCGTCGCCAAAGAGTCCAGGGTCGTGCGAAGACCCTCAACAGACTCAGAGTAAGCCGTGACAAGACAGATGGTATGAGCTAGGGGATAGTTGAAGGGTTCATAATCTGGAGGGGGCTGGGGAACAACGTTGTGCAGCGGGAAGGGACAAGGATTATCCGCAAACTTCGCAGCAGCGTCCAGCGAAGTCGAGCTCCGCGACTGGCGGGTGGCAGGGGTGTCCGGAGGGGTGAGCTTAGACACACTCTTCCTGCTTGATCCGCCGTACATGCTGGTAGCGCTGCGCTTGTACGGCATCGGCTCAAGCATTCCATAAGCGGTCGACTGGCGACCACCACCCATACCCTTCAGCATGTTCTCAGAGGGAGTGAAACGCGAGGTCGAGGGAAGGAACGACTTGAGACCCTTGTGAAGGCCGTTCTTGTGCACGTTAGGACGAAGGTAGCCGGGGGCAGGGCGATAGATGTCTTCTGTCCAATTCTCGATCTCGGCGGCGCGCTTCATTCGTTCTTCGTATGTCTCGTTCTTGAAGTTCCCGATGCGCCAGGAGAAGAACCAAGCGAACATAACAGCCATGAAGAAGCGTATACCGACCACTCCGATGATGAACACCAGCGAGACGTATAGGACGACTTCCGAGGCAACACATCCAATGGTATTCGTATCGATGAAGCCAACGGTGACGATATCCTGCAGACAATGTCCAAGGGGCCGCTGGTTGGTGCGTAGCAGGTACATGCTGAGATCCTTGCCGTTGAAAGTTCCATTGGCCTTCATCAGCTCGTTAAACAGCGGCGGGAAGGAGACTTGCGCAGGGCTCAGCCATTGGAGGAGATCGAAATCAAGAACCGAGCTGCGGGAAATCGGTAAGTATACGCTAAGCCGAGAGATTGGGTACACACGATTCGAAAATCGCCAAGTTCCTCTGGGTGTTCTGAACGTCGTCCCATGTGTAGTAAACTTGGCCTTGGGGCTTCATGGACGCGAGCTCCGAGCGGGACTGGGAAGTTATGTGACAGTTGGTAGACTGGTCGTATGCCGTCAGATTAATCTGTGAGGTGCCGAACTGGTTGTAGACATTGCAGGGAAAGTACCACTCGGGGTCATTCGTGTCGCCAGAGATACTCGAATTGGCGGCCTCATTGATAAATCCCTTGCAGTTCTGGCCCACGTTTTGGAACATGAACGAGATGTCAGCGCCCGCGATGTTCCATCCGCCTTCCAAAAGCGGGTTCGTCTGCCCGTTGAACGTAGTGCCAGCCGGAGGGTGATTGAAATGCGAGAAGTCGTAGTCGTAGCCATGGATGATGACTGAGGCGTTCTCGATAGTACCAGCGTGGAACCGATTCGCCGGCGTTCCACAAACCGTTTCCGTGAAGCCGAAAGTTATGAAACCAACGCTCGCCATGAGAGCGGCGATGATACTGAGGAGTCCGATCTTCTCACGCCAGGCCCTTTGTTGCTCGGGGGTGCGAATACCTGTGGAGCGCGTTGTAATTGCCAAGCCTCGATGGATACGACGTCACTCACCGCAGGCCCTGAGCAAGGGCGGAGGAACCCAGCATGTCAAAATGTAGCAGTAGATGAACCAGGGGTCCTTGGGACCGGGACCAATATTCGACAAACATCCTCTAGACTCGGGCTGCGCAGGCTGCGCAGGCTTCTTGCGGCGGAGCGTCGTACCGCGCTTGAATAGCGCTAGGCCTGATTCATGCTGGTCCTCTTCTCTGCCGAGGAGTGACTTGCCTCTCCGGAGACCGCTTTGTGGCTGGTTTCCAGTGCCTAGAAACATCGAGGTGAGGATAAAAAGGCGTAAAGCAGGTGTGGCGACGGCGTACTTGAGGGCATGTAATCTATATTTCCACCCTGCTGCAACTCAGCAACGCGACTATGATAGTGGTACTGGCGATGCCCAGGATCAATCTTCTCTCTGTCCGGCCTGACCAGACTTTTCTTCCTTCCAACTCTACCGTCAGCATAACCTCCTGCCTCTGCGAGCCCTGCGTCAGGTGGCGGCGATTGCGGTTGGTAGGCAGAATACGAGTGTTGTCGGCGGTCATCGAGGGGCGCCTGTCTTTCGCCACGCTCAGTGTTCTGGAAGGATATGCCTCGGTGTGGATCGGTAGGATACTGCGGGAGAGGGAGCTGGGCTGAAAGCGAGTCCTGGGACTGGTAAGGGGGAGCGGGAGTCTGTGGGGGTCGGGCAGAACGCGGAGGACGCTGTCCTCGATTGTCCATCGTGGTAGTGTCCTTCAAAGAGAATACAGCTCAGTGCATGCACGCAGTTTGAGGGAAGGAAGCCTGCGAGCACGCCTGAAGGTAAGGAAAGGCGCGGCTGTAGCCGTGTGCACAGTGCACGGTTTGTGGATGAGAAGAAGCCTGGGCGAATCGGCTGGAACAAGATAATTACTGCGCTCGATAAGTCCTTAAAGCTTATAGATAAGTAATAGCTTCTCACGCGGAGTTTGTTCCTTTAAGCTAGGTTATCGCCAAAAATTCGAACAATTGTGGACAGTTGGGTCGCCTCCTAGCAATCACATCTGCTTTATACCCTCGCTATGCCAGCCACGCTCGTGAATATATCTCCATCGTCATCACAGCTCACAGCATTATTGTTTTCTTTCTTTCAAACGGTGTAAGAAGAGAATTAGCTCCCGCTCCAAACTGCACCGGGCGTGTTTCAGCATCGGACTCGCTATGTCAAACGTCCGAGGCGATTTTGTGCTACAGCGTCGACTCACTATACGGCGATAGTTTGTATGAGGTGCACAGGCTGAACACGGTGAGGCTTTCAGGCCGAGTTCGACGCTAAGGTGCTGCTTCCTAGCATAAGAGGACTACGAAGGTTAACGATAGGCAGCGGCTCCATTTCTCCTGTTGTAGATCGCTATAACAGGACAGTAGCAGGAATGACTAAGTCTGAGCTTTGAAGCCTGAAGCTCTAGAGGACTATGGCTGGATTGGCAGCGTTCAATCTCTAATATTTCTCGTTGTAAGGTCGCTAGCCCCACTCCGACAATTGACTGAAAGAAGCACAGATGGTATACGAAGGCATACAGCGAAGCACACGAGATCGCTCCACGGTCGCGCTCTACTCATCTCAGCACTTCGCCTCTTGCTCGAAAGCCTTCACATCGGCTTCGCGGGCAGTTGGGTCAAAAGGATGCCGTAGCGTTTCTTGATAGTCACCCGGTGACGTGAGAATTTATCATCGGGAGAAAAACGAGCTATGTCACAAAGGGATCAGGACTGAAGCAGGTCGGAGTTGATGGATAGCTAGAGCACACCTGGGTGAGCAGACTTGGTAATTTTACCATCGTCTGTAATTTTCTGCAAACCAGTCAGGCTGGGCTAATGAAATGAGGACAAAGAGTTTACTTTGAGTGTATATAACCGGTTACCGTGCTCGTCCAGCGTATACATGAGATGCATTATAGTGGATATTCCTTGGACAGCGGCGGACAACGCACGAGAGGGAGTGCACAGGCCGGGCAAAATAGAAAATCCAGAAAGGGACATCACGTGATCATGCTGTCGCGTAATGATCCACGCGTCAGACAGACGCGATACCGCGCCTTTTCGGCTGGCTGCCAAGCCAGGGTTTGAGAACGCCCAAAACACGCCCCTTCGGTCGTACCATAAACACCTAACAACCCGAGGATACCTGCGTCCTCGAGGGATGGCGAAGACGCACCAAGTTCTCACCAAACCCGCGCCGGGAACGGTCATTTTCCCAGTCCACACGTACGACGATGAGCAAAAGGCTCAAATGCAAGCTTTGCTCGAGGTGAGCGGTCGCCCTGCCCTGGTAAAGAACACGAGGAATAAATTTTGATGCGCTTTTATAGCATGCAAAAACTCTTGTGCTGCCCGAGTTCGATGCCTACCGCGAATGGGAATTACGTTGGTTAAATAAGTCGGACACAGTACCACGCTACATGCGTGCTGCGAAATGGGATTTAGAAGATGCGAAGAAGCGCATAGAGGGTACGATGAAGTGGAGACGGGAGTTTAAACCCGATCTTATTCAGCCGGAAGAAGTATGCTAGTCATTGCATGCCAGTGGTGGTCTTGACACGCTGAACTAGTTCAACTCAGGTCCGAATCGAAAGCGTCACTGGAAAGATGTACGTACCTTCTTGCTATACTTGTCGTTCTATGCATCTCAACTATTTATCAGTGTTATAAATGGCTTTGACAAGGATGGCCGACCTATCATATACATGCGTCCCGGTTTGGAGAACACGGAACGAAGCCCTCGCCAACTTCGATACCTGGTGTGGAGCTTGTGCGTATATGCGAATACTACACATCTGGACGGGGCTTTCTGACAACAGGGACAGAGAGCGTGCAAAAGACCTGATGCCGCCTGGGCAAGAGTCGCTGGTCATCATTGTCGACTACAAAAGCTGTTCGCTACGAACTAACCCATCAATATCTGTGGCAAGACAGGCGCGTCTGGCGCTCTTGGGCTTTACGTTTTGTTGACTTATTGCATCGTAGACCTTGACCATCCTGCAGCAGCACTACGTTGAGACTCTGGGGCGAGCCGTAGTGGTCAATCTGCCACTAATTCTGAACTTTTTCTACAAGGGCATCTCACCATTCCTGGATCCTGTAACACGAGACAAGGTGGGTGGAATCGGGCGAGTTTTGAGTGGCACAACCAATCTCGCCTCCAGATGCGATTCAACCCCGACTTGACCGAGCTTATCCCGAAGGAGCAGCTTGATGCCTCGTTTGGCGGAGACTTTGAATACAAGTTCGAGCCCGTCAGCTACTGGGATCAGATCGTGTCGTACGTGTACCTTCTCGTCCCATTTACCACAGCAAGCGTTGACGCGTGCGCGATGGTCACAGGGCCTGTAACATTGCACCAGATGGCACTCGTATTGCAACCGAGGGAGAAACGAATAAAAGTCCGGAGAATACACACATGGGTGTGGAAACGCATATAGAAACTGCAAAGTCAGTAGTCACGGCTATATATGTCAGTGAGCGGAGGAAACTAACTGTTCGCGATCGAAACTAGGGACATGCGTGAGTTCGAAATTAGCGCTGTGCACGAGCCCGTAGTTGTGGTTGTTTGATTAATATTGTAAGCGTCGATGCTTTTGTCGTTCCTTGAACATGCATATGTATCGACGGGAGGAAGACCTGTGCTAGTCAAAATAAGAAGCGAGAACGCGAGAATGACACCCAGTGTCACGGCGTCCGCATCATCGGCATCTCTGAGATTCAGATTCCTCCGGTACCCACGTTGCCGATTAGTCGCCCGGAACGGGGGGGCAGACTAGGGCAGAGCGCTAATAATTCTTAGCGCACTTGAGGACCCCGGAAACAGCGCTTAGCCAGATCTTGGCCGAGACATTGAACCGACGATGTTGTATGTGGTCTGCGTGTGAGACCTTGTGGCGTTGTGTCGAACACTGTACTACGAACACTGTACTACAAACTGCGCTCCGCCACCAGGTATTCTGGAAAAGCTATGTAGCTTCAATAGCGGTACGCGTCACCCCAAACCGATGCTTCTGTATAGATCCCAATTTGGTAGTGTCCAACAGACGCTTCTCCCATCTGCGCGGAATCTGCGCGGAAAAGACGGCCACGGCTGCTAAAGCTCATAATCCATGAAAATGCAAAACTCAGAGAAAATTCCACCCTTCGTTGTTCCTTTATGAAAGTCAGCAACAATGTGCTCATATATTAACATTGTGAAGGTTGCTACATGGTTTTCAGCTGTACCCGAGGGAGGGAAGAGCCAACCGAGAGAATCTGGATGTTGCGCGCCCTGCACATTATGAGCTTAACGACCGCTATCCGTCTTCTTCCAGCGCCGCAGCTCTGACGACTCTGCTTCCCCACCCGATCTTCCAACGGGCCCCCAGCTCTCCCCCGCCTTCTCGCTCGACGTCCCGTGTTTATCAACTGACGACGCGCTCCGAGTCGGCGGACAAAGCGTGGCATGATGTCGAAGCAGCTCATGCTACGCTTGCTGGGCCATGTCAATTGGGTCGTGCGTCGGGGAGGCCGCTTTGGATTTGCGGTCCTCAAGTTCCCTGGCGTAGCAGAGGCCATTACCTTCGCATTCCTCTTCCACATCGCTACCGGGATTTGGTGCGGCAAATACTGTGGAATTTGGGAGCCGGGATTCCCCAAGCTTTGGACGGCATGGGTGCTCTTCCTCGCCGTTATCCCCGTCTTCGCACTCTTGCAGCTCGTGTGGCTGGCGGGTCTCCAGGGAATCGTGTGGTTGATGAACAGGAGAAATAGGCGATGCGCTCCAAACAGTCGGAGGACGAGTCATGATGTAGAGGAAGAAGGCTACAGCCTCCTCAGGCAGCAAGAGGGCGAGGACGCTGTCCCGACGACGCCTCTAGGCTCTCCCAGATCAAGTTCGCCACCTCGTAGGGAGTCCAAACCTTCACACTGTATCAATACCTATTCCGTCTTCTGGTGGACAAGAATTCTCGTGTACGTCGTGCTTGTCTTCATTGGCTATCACGAATACAGCAACTACGAACAGCCAAACGACACTCGGTGGCGTCCAGCACTACAGAAAGCGCTTTCCCACAAGAACCCTGACCCTACGGGTTACGCGAAGGACGAAAAAATATTCATCGCGGCCGCATTTTACAATAACCAGGATGTCCTGCCGTACTGGACGAGCACTATGCTGAAAGTGATAACATATCTGGGCGCGAACAATGTCTACGTGTCGGTCGTAGAGAGCAACTCGAGTGACGGTACCCCGGACTTACTCCGCGAGCTTGACAAAGCCTTGGCCCAGCGCAACGTGCACAGGCGCATCCTCATTTCCGATACAGCGATTCCGCGCCCGCCAGATATGTCTTGGAATAACCGCATTGACTTTTTGGCCGCAGTGCGGAACCGTGCTCTGGAACCTCTTGTGGACCAGGGCGGATATGACAAGGTCGTCTTCTCGAACGACGTTTTCATTGA
This sequence comes from Phanerochaete carnosa HHB-10118-sp, assembly GCF_000300595.1. NCBI lineage: Eukaryota > Fungi > Basidiomycota > Agaricomycetes > Polyporales > Phanerochaetaceae > Phanerochaete > Phanerochaete carnosa. Next base: position 5,023,916 of record NW_006767628.1, read on the forward strand.
GCCAGAAAGTCTCATCGAGTTGTTGGAGACCGCGGACGGCAACTACGACATGGCATGCGCTCTCGACTTTGGCCACTTCGGTGCCTACGATATGTGGGTCCTCCGAGACCGCATCGGCCACCTCGCTGCAGGCATCTGGCCATACTTTTTTGACGCGGCAGACTACGAGGCCATGAAGACCGACTCTCCCGTGCCAGTATTCTCGTGCTGGAACGGCATTGTGGCGTTCGTCGCCGATCCCGTCCTGCCCATCCACCTTCGCTCGAATCGCACCTTGTCAACATCGCCCCTGAGACACCTCCCGCCACCGACGCACCCGCTCAAGGACACGGTTGCCGAATCGCCAACGCTAACCCCTCCCCTGAAGTTCCGCTCCGCGCCGCGCGGTGAGGGCTGCTTCCACTCCGAGTCGTTTCTCCTCCCGTACGACATGCGCCGCATTATGGGTCTTGAACGCATCTATGTGAATCCACGCGTCATCACCGCGTACGTCTGGCACTTCTATGTCTGGTTCAAATGGGTGCTGCGTCACCCGTTCGTCAAATGGTTCGTCGAGCGTGCATATAATGGCGCGTGGATGCAGTACGCGCGCATGATCGTAGGCGACGACGACAAGGTTTATACGTGGGATGGAGGAGACTGTCATCCATGGTGGTACGGGGACTGGTGGTAGCTTTCATAAATTATTGCCACTTTGATATAGGGTGAGTTTTGTCGCCATCTGCAATGGGCCTCATCACTGACTTAGCTTGTGGTAAGACATGGGCGTATTTATTCAGATGATTGCGGAAGCTACTCGAGCAGTTGGTATTTACACGTTCCGTACATTAAGTGTAATGTGATTGTAGGTCGTGAATTTACGCATACAAGCTCTTTGGTGGGCCAACTCAAGCACAAGTACTTCTTCTTGGGCGACCAACATTCCACACGTCATGCTCCATGATACAGGGCCTTCAACTCCTGTCAGTTCGCTGATGTCCAGGTATATAAGCCTGGAAGGCAAGCCAGCTCTCGTTTATCTGCCCTTTCTCTTTTACCACCGCTGCCAATATGACCAAACCCAAGGAAGAGGTTATCAAGGAGTTCAACCTCCTGAATAATATGACCGTCGAGGAGCTCCAGGCATGGCTCGACGATCCGAAGAGCAAGGCCGCCGGCACTGGCGCAGGCTTCGAGAGTGGGCACAGGATTGTCGAGATTTTGAAGAAGAACCCGACAAAAGATCCCGAGAAGTATGACGATGTGAGTCGTGTTTCATGGTCGTAACGCATTCAATGAGAGTTTAATACGTTTGTCCCATCAGGAAGATATCGAGCACATGCGCAAGGTCGTGAGGTGAAGTACACATTCTGACAACGTTTGTCTACTCGTATACTGACTTTGGGTAGCTATGACAAGCGGCACATAGCTCAAGAGGACCGTTTGAAAGAAAGTAAAACGCAGGAGGAGCTCGAGAACACGAAGAGCACTATCAGGTATGTTTTCAGGTGGACAGAACGGATGAGAATGCTGATGAGTGTCGTGGTTAGCCTGAAGAACTGGGGCCATGTGCGTATCTCTGCTGTTCACCTGAGTATATGCGCTAGACTCTTTCGGTGTGTCTAGGACCCGATGAAAGCTCTTGACGAGGGTGATAGCGGTGATGAACAAAACGACAAGGACGTGTCCGAAAACGAGACAGCGGCTACAGACACTCTGACCGAAGACAGGTTGGAGAATATCGCGGCCGTGGGCACGGGTGCCAAGCGTAAGCTCGCAGAGAGTACCATGACAGACTATGATGCCAAAAGGGCCGAGGAGAAAGCGAAGCAGGACGATATAGGAGCCCTTGCTAAGGAGGCTGGTGTTGACTTTGAGGACGTGGGAGCTGCCGGTTCGGAGGCGGTGTTCGAAGAACAGCCTGAAGAGAAGCGTGCTCGTAAGAAGTCGAAGACCGACATAGAGCGAGACGAGGAGACCGTTGACGAGTGAAGCGCGAGGCCTTATAACTGTACTAAGTTACGAATATCTGCCTGCATTTATTCACATGCGTACACGAACACTCGGAGCCTTTAGCGCTTGAGCGAAGTGCGTGGGAAAACCCCGCCTTTCCCAAAGCAGAAATGCGCGATCTCGAATTTTTGAATCAAGCACACATCCACCTTCACGGGTGACCTCCGCCTCTGCGGAGCATTCTTTGACTCTTCAATTAGCCCATTCACTTTCTATTATCATGGCATCCTCGAAAAACACCGGTACAGGTTCCAAGACCCGCTCGTCCTTGTCCTCTGGAATCTCGCTGCAGAAGGCCAAGGGCGAGAATTTCTACCGCAATGCGAAGCAGGTCTCCAGGCTAAAGATGCTCAACAGTGGAAAAGCTGTTCGTGACAAGGACGGAAAGATTGTACAGGCTGCGGCGTTTCAGAAAGGAGAAGATGAGACCAAGCCAGGGCGGGTGCAGCCTGACCGAAGGTGGTTCGGTGTGTGCTAAGTCTGCTGCTCTAATCGTATGACACATTGAACCCGCGTCGTAGGTAACACTCGGGTGATTTCACAAAAGGCTCTTGACCACTTCCGCACAAGCTTGGCAGGCAAGCAACATGACCCGTATTCTGTCCTGCTCCGCCGCAATAAGCTGCCCATGGCTCTCTTGGACGATGCCGCTAATCCGAACCTCCGCAAGGTGCGCATTTTTTTTCCTTATAACGAATTCAATGATCTTGATCTGTCATTATCTCTGCAGCGCTCTCACGTCGTTGAGACTGAACCCTTCCAAGACACCTTCGGTCCCAAAGCGCAGCGCAAGAAGCCACGGCTGGATGTTGGTACTTTTGAAGATCTCAGCAAAGCTAGTAGTGCTGCTGTTGATGAGGCCGAGCAGAAGGCTGCTGTTACTGATGCGGATGGAGGTACGCACGCTTCGCATAGCGTTCCAGCTGAATATTCACCAAGTGGACGTAGAGCCTGTCGCATCGACTTCTGCTGTCGAGTTCCCCACATATTCTGACGTTATCGAGCCTATCTACGCCAAGGGCACTTCCCGCCGCATTTACGGCGAGCTGTACAAAGTCATCGACTCTTCCGACGTTATCCTGCACGTGCTCGACTCCCGCGATCCCATGGGTACGCTCTGCGAGAGTGTACTCGAGTATATTCGGAAAGAGAAGGCACACAAGCAGGTCGTTCTCATCCTCAATAAGTGCGACCTCGTTCCAAACTGGGTGACCGCACGATACGTCCAGCACCTCACGCCTCGATACCCCACTCTTGCTTTCCACGCCTCACCTAACCACTCGTTCGGCAAGGGCTCACTGATACAGCTTCTACGTCAATTCTCCCAGCTGCACTCGGACAAGAAGCAGATCTCTGTCGGTCTCATTGGATACCCCAACGTTGGCAAGAGCAGCGTCATCAATACCCTTAAAAGCAGCAAGGTTTGCAATGTTGCTCCCGTACCCGGAGAGACAAAGGCAAATCCCATATGTTATGTAAAGGACTTCTACTGACTTCTTTAGATAGGTCTGGCAATATATCACGCTCACAAAACGCATCTACTTGATCGACTGCCCCGGTATCGTCCCTACCTCAGCTAAGGACTCTACAACTTCAACGGTCTTAAAGGGTGTTGTCCGTGTTGAAGCCCTCGCCACACCCTCAGAACATATCCCCGCTCTCATGGAGCGTGTAAAACCCATTTATCTTTCCCGTACCTACGGCATCGCTCTGCCAAACCCTGACGATCCTTCGCAAGGCTGGCCCGCAGAGACTTTCCTCGACAAGATGGCTCGTATGAAGGGCCGCCTGCTCAAGGGGGGCGAACCTGACCTTGACTCGGTAGCGAAGATCATGCTCAGCGACTGGGTGCGTGGCCGCATTCCTTTCTTCGTGCCCCCACCCGAGAGGCCTGAGGGGCTGAACAAGGCAGAGGCGAAGGCGGGGAAGAAGGGCGTGGGGGGTAAGGCGAAGGCTCGCAACGAGGAGGAGCAACGCGTCCCGGGTGTGGTGCAGAACTTTGGCTCCATTATCCAGAAGAATACATTTGTTCTCGAGGACATCAAGCCTCTGGACGAGGAGGACCAGAATGCGGCGCCTGGAGTTTTCAAAGTGAGCCCAGAGGAGAGCGTGGGCGGAGATGATGATGTCGAAAATGAGGGCCGGGAGAAAGAGGAGGAGCTAGCGTGGAATGATGTGTTCAAGGGCGATATTTCATCAGAGGATGTCCCAACTGTGTTTAGTAAATTGGACGATGGATCTGCGAGAGTGGCCGAAGGTTTGTTATTCCCTTGTCTTTCATTTGCAGACGATGTTAACTCTAATCATGCAACTTGTCAGACGACAAGCCAGTGGCGTCCCAGAAAGAGCCTCGCGTGAAGACCAGTAAAAAGAAGCCGACAAATTTCTACTCGACTGTCAACGTTAAGAACAAGAATCGCGAGAAGGCGGCACACATGAAGGCGTTGCAGAAGGGTGCAGGCAGCCGCAAGAAGCAGACTTGATCTTATCTCTCTTCATCTGCTTGCTGCTGTTATGTATCTGGCGTGTGGTCTGGTTGCTACTGTACTTGAAACGGCGATGATGCGCTTTTGTTTGCTTCTGTTTGGCACTGTACAGTTCCGCTCAGCCACCAAACACACTCGTCCGCAACATCCAAGCGTACCATAGCAAGACCGTCAAAATGTCCGACGACCTCCAGTGGCTTCTTCTCCGCGTTCGTAACGCTTGCTTGTCGCTCTGCTAGGCTGCTGTCGCTGACAGGAGCACTAAAACCTTAGAAAAACAACTCCTTCATCGTGAAGAGGGCGGCCGAAGGTCCCGTCTTCTCGCGTGAAGCGGCGAGTAGATCCGGCAAGCTCTGCGCACCCAGAGCATTATATTGACGCGTTAATTCCAGGCCAACTTGACCAACATCCACTCGTTCAAGTACTCCGGCCTTGCTAACAAGAAGGTGCATCTCGATGCAAGTTATGCTTTGAGGCTTCATACTTAGCTGTGTGTATTAGACCATCGCCATCACCCCTTCCGCTGCTGGTGTCCAGATCGTTACCCGCAAGAAGGGTGCCTCTCCCCATACCGTCAAGAAAGCGTATGCCACCTCCACCATTCGCAACCGCTCTGGCTCTCGCCGTGCGGTTGGTGTAGCCGCTAAGCTCGCCAAGCGCGGCTATCGCGCTGACCTGAGGACTGTGAGTATTTTCGTGCTCATCCTTTAATTCCACCTTTTCTGTTTGTGTACGGAATTCTCGTCTACGGGAGCCAGTAGCCGAGTCAGAAGACCACATAGGCCTGCACCACCTAGAGCCCACTGGACTGCCGCAAGGCCATACGAAAGTGAGGTGTGGACATGAGTGCAAGATCGCATGGCTTGGTGGGGACCGATCAAATCCCTACTGGGTACGCTCCATGTCGCTATCGGGTATCGTTCGATGCTCCCCGCGTTCGCCCGACTCTTTGGGACTCACACTTCATATATTTTCCATTTTGTTTGTTTCGTTTACTTCACCCTCTGTCGTCTCTTCGCTCCGTTCTTGTGACAATGCGTTGACTGAACACGCCTGTTCTCAGGCTGCCGTCGCTCGCACCTCCGCCATCCTCGCTTCCCAGAAAGAGAAGAAGCCTGCCCCACCAAAGAAGGTCCGAGGCAAGAAGGCCACCCAGACCTAAGTAATTCTTCCTTTTTAGCTCTGTATTCTCGTCTTGCTGTCGATCTCTCTTTGCTGAACATGTCTTCATGCCTCCTACCACGAGCAATTTATGCGCACTTAGGCTTGAAAGACTACAGATATTGCTGCGGCGCGAGCTACTTATATAACCCTAGGTAATTGCGAGAAGTCGCGTTCTCACGCCCAACATTTATAAATTGATCCTGCGATTTTAAAGCTGTTGCCCTTAGGCCTTGGTGTCCCATGTCTCATTTGGCCGTGTGCCCCATCGCCGAGAGTCAAAACTCCTGCCGAACTCCAGCATCTGTTAAGTGACGTAGTCCTCGTTTTGGTGAGACCTGGGACAGTGCCACCGGATGGCCGGCAAAGCACTCGCCCACCAAGTCCTACCAACTACTTCGACGCGTAGTCTTTGATCTCGCCGTCCGGCCTCCAAAATATGACCTCGCATGACGCGTTCTCGCGTGCCCTTTGCGTCGTGTCTGCGACCCAGATAGTGACCAAGTAGTTCTTGTTCGTATCGCCCTCCGTGTTCCGAAATCTTGGTTGCTAAAGATTGTGGATTCGATAATACTCCAAGCCTCCAGGCCTCCAAGCCCAAGGCTGGAGCCAATTTCTTCAACAGTGCGAGCCGCGTCAGGACGCGCCATAAACAGTCTAGGATCAGGACTCGGGAAACCCTCAGTGCGTAAAGCTTTAAGAGAGTCCCATGAAGACTTCAGGCAGGTTCCCCTCGAGCCCAAGGCTCCCTTCTTGAGACCAACCCGCACATGGTGCGTCATACGATACTCCTGAAGATGACCGCTTGTGCACGGAGGAATATAGCTTCTATAGCTCGCATGATTCGACGTCCGTCATTGTGGTAATTGACCGCAACGTCAAGAGTAACGGTAGCAACGAGGACTTGTTTGGCGGCCAGGAAGTTTCATGAGGGGTATCTGTTGCCCTCAGTGGGGCGTGTCCCTGCGCACTAGTTATCGACGATAACCACAAGGGCAATGACTCCAAGGATCATAAAACATCCCTTGTTCCAGGTCGATATGCAAGCGTGTTTCATATTTTTTGATGCATGCGTATCTATGCGTACAGCATCAGTGGACGATCTTTGTAGGCACTCACCATCACTCTCCAGGATGCGCGAGCGTTTATCAATCAGCTCAAGCTGGAGTGGCCAAGAGGGCAGTCGGTGTATGCATATGACAGGGCAAAGTAGTTTTTACCCTTCGTGGTTCAGTTTGTGTATTCTGTGGCCCGTTGTTAGACGGATCTTTTGGTTATTAACAACATTGTCTAGCTGTGGAGACGTTATCGCTCTCGCGTGATCATCCACGGTTGGAAGCAACATGTATTGATATGTCAGATATATCAATCTATATCCATGCCCACTATGGATGGAATAGCACGCAAATTGCGCACGATTATAGCTGCAAATGGAAGGTATGGTCTGTGCTGTGATTAAATTCAGCTCATGACTGTTAACTTGCATCCAGCATATAAAGTAGGACCACTACATTCCGCTCTCCTGCGTGCCATGATGACCTCCGAAGTTGTTTCAAACGTACTTGACACTAACTCTAGTAACAACTCAGTGTCGGCGTCTGCCTTGAAAAATTATCTTGAGGCGGTTGCTGCAGCCTTCATCAGTCGCTACACCATCGACTCGTGGTTGGCGGGCCTGGCACTAAAAGCTGCAATATTTGGTGTGTTCCCTTGCCCTCGTCGAGCTATGTAACCTGAATTCTGACACGAATTATCATTAGGTGCCTCTACTCCGCTCGCGATGTTAGCGATTTGCCTTCTCGCGCGGAAGGGATTAAAGTCGGTTGCAGTCGCATGCCAAACGTTCGCGTGCATCGCCATGTATACAATGGCCTTAACCCATTGTATAATCGCGATGAGAAGGATCTCAGAGCAACGCGCCATTTTATACGAAAACATGGACGTGGTCGGCGGTGCCTATATGCTGAACTACCCTCCGGCCGGGGTGTGCGTTTACGTAAATGGGAGCATAGAATCTGACTGCCTTCAGCTTGTACAGCCGTCGACAGGATGGTACATTGACTGTCCCTCCACATTTCTACTCCTGACCAACGTACTATGTGCAAATTTTACAACTAAACTCTGCGTATTTACTCGCCACTTGCAGATAATTCTCAGCGACGCCATTGTGCTGTGGCGAGCCTGGGATGTCTGGGCCCGCTCGAGGACTGTCCAGGGTGTATCTATGGCTCTATTGGTCTTAACCATCAGTGATGACGTTTGAGCTCAGTATTGAGCCGGCCTGATGTAACAGCACCCCTCAGTCACCTCCTCTTTGAGTGCATCTGACAGCTGTCATCCATTTTCGATTTCGACATCAGGTACCGAGTTCCAAGACAAGCCCGGTGCGGTGGCCTTCATTTTGTCGTGGATCACTAATGTATGGGCAACTATGCTGATATCATACAAAGCTTGGTGAGATATTGGCCTACAGCCCACTTTATCCGACCATCCAGACTATCGCAGGTGTCACAGACGAATGATAAAGCACGACCTGCGCTCAGGAAGCACACTCACCCAAGCAGAGAAACTGATGAAACTGTTCTTTGACAGTGGAGTTTTATACTGCGGGTTGTGGGTGAGAATACTTACGAGCCGCATGTACCATTCGCAGTCTCACCTCTCTACACCGACACACAGACTTTCATGGTGGTAGATACGGCCGGAAACTCGTTCGAGGGATCTAGGGGACCAATCGTTACATTCATCATAGGTATGGAAGCTCTCAAAAAGCCGGGGCTTGTACAGCTCATTGTGGGTGACAATATACTACAACGAATTCTCTGCTTACCAGAACCCAGGGCATCTACCTAATTGGAGTGGTCACCCTTGTCGCACTCACCAAGTCGCACTGCGAGCGTACGTTGCGGTACGACAGCGTACAGACGCCTCGACTAGTACTCCAATCACCACACCGACCTCAATACGAAGACCCTCATGAACACATTGACACCGTCTCATCCACATATTCATCCGGTACAGTCATCAATATAGGCCAAAACTGTCCCTCCAGACCGTCGTGCGACGATACCAGAGGCGTGAAGGAAATGGAGGGCAGTACAGATGAATAACATGAGTCTGGGAGGTCAACCGCCATGCTGGACGCAACATGATGGTCGTATCGGAAATCCGCATTGTATTGCTCACAACAAGTATCACTGGCTGACGTCCCTTTCGAATAGCCCGCAGAGGGGTCGTGGCTTTAGAAACCGGTTGGACAAGACTGGACGCCGTCTGGCGATAGACCTTAATCCGGATATCCTGGCTGTGCATTGTGATTAATCCCATGTTCCGCCCGCAATTTGTTGTAGGCACTCCAACATCGTAGTCAAGACTTAGCAGTGGCGACCATATGTCCATCTCCACATCCCATACTCCTAGCATTTTACAGTACAGCAAGCTTCTCAGATCTCACTGTTACAGGATGATCGGTAGCTCTTGTGCCACGGGGTGGGAGCGACTTTTAGAGACCACTTGCAATTGTTCCGGCCCTCAGATCACTACAATTGACTTCAATGCACACAAGCTGCGCAGATGCGGCGAACATCACGGTCTGTATGCGGACGTCGCTCGACCTTGCCATGACAGGGGCAGACGCTTCCATGTAGCATGTTGGACGCGGCGAGCCAATCACGTCGGGACAAGTCTTGAAAAAATGTTAACAGGTCGAGTCCAGATTATAGCTTCTTTGAGACGTACTCGCCCATCGGTCCATACACCTCTCCCTACTAAATCCCCTAGTTCTGGCAGCCCAAAGCCGGTGGCATGTTGTTCGTCTGTTTCGAATACTAGGTATGTGTGCACACGTTTGGTATGATAACGTCGGAGAAAACACCAGGGCCGGATAGGCGGAAGAGACGGAGCATAGTAATGCTTTTTCAAGCGAGAGTTGATCGAGCGGGCAGGTCGGGAGAAGCAGACGGAAGTAGAGTAGGGAACTGATGAAAGGATGACAGCTGCGAGAATGCAGGGAAGCAGACTGACGGGACGGCGTGTAGCCATGGGCACCTCAGTGCTCGTGACCGCCCGCAAAGAGGATGCTTGACTCGAGTCGCTGCGGCGAGGCTGACGCATGATAGATCCGCTGCAGTCTACAGCCAGAGAACATCGAGTGGTCTCCGAAAACTGAGCTGTCGTGGCTCAGCTCCATCAGCTTCTGGGGAGCGTCGGTGAAGGTCGGAGACGCGACATAGCTGCGCAGCCCGCTTTTGTCAAGCAAACTTCCAACAATAGGTCGGCGTTCATCGAGACACCGCTGCCCTCGCACATTCCGCGCGTTTGCAAGCGTGCAAACTGGGAATTATGACTCTGCGTGTATTTGCTCCGAGAGGACTTTGGACAGCATTGTAAGTAAGCCCGGCTAATTGACCGCATCGGGGCGGCTTGGTCGCCGCGCCGCTAATACGTAGCCTGGTGCCGTACCCGAGGCGGAAGGCTTAAGCGATGACACTCTCGACATACTGCGGCGCGAATAGAATGAGGACGGGTACACGTCGTCAGCCTACGAGGTGTGGGTTCGTGTTGGGCGTGGTGGACGGTGGTAGGAAGGCACGGGCTAAAAACGCACCCGCGGCGATCAATTCCAAGCTGGTGGCGTCGCACCAGGCGCCTACATAGTACCCGACGCTGTTCTTCGCCCAGTTCGTTTTACTCTCATGCCAGCCCAGTTTCGCACGCCTCAGCCTTATAAAAGGCCCCCGGCCAAGATGACCAGATTTTACCCGCCTCCCCCTCCGCCTCCGGGCAAGAGCTTGGTGAAGCTAGTTCCTGCCAGTGCGTTCATTCGCTGAGATGGGTGTATTCGACATCTTCTATGGCATCGCTGCGTGTGTAAGTCGTTAATCTCCGTCTGGGAACACGTACATCTGATTCGTGGTAATATTAGCTGTTTGATCGTGGCGAGGGCGAAGCCTCAGAGCCTAATTCCGCGAGGGCGCCGCACATCGGCCAGGCTCATCCAAGACCTACCATACCTCCTGAGATCGTCGTCTCCATACTGGGAGCAGCCTACGAAAACAGCGACGCCCAGAAGACTCTCAAAGCTTGCGCATTAGTCTGCAAAGATTGGCTATCCCCTTCGCAGAATATTCTTTATCGCCGTGTTACCCTTGCAAGCGCGCCAGCCCTCAACGGTTTCATACATGCGGTCTCGGGCAGCACCCCACGCAGTAGAGCACTCGCCGATACGGTCGAGTGCCTTCGCATTGTCATCGACACGAAGCAACCTCGTGGTATCTTGCGCAATGCGTTCGCACAGGCAGTGGTGCGATGCCCCAACCTTGCCGAGCTCAGTCTTGCCGTTTATCACGATGGGTGCGAATCTGCTAAGGAACAATTGAAGGGATCACCTCAGCTGTTTGCGGCTGATGTACTGTCTCTGCTGCAGACCGGACCGTCCATTACCACTCTCCACTTTGATAATTGGTCAGACAATGCGCACGCGCTCGTGCAGCTTCTGCAGGCATTCCCTTCTGTGACGTCCCTGAACATCTCCGGCACGCCGCCTGTGCTTCCCGCGCTTCCTCTCCCACCACCGCGCGCCATCGATGAGCTGCGGATAAGCTGTCAACCTTCGCTCGAGTTCGTCAACTGGCTCCTACGCGACTCTACGTTGCACGTGCTCGATTTCAAGCGCGTGCCCGAGTGTGAGCTGCTCCTTCATCTATTGCTCGAGCATTGCGGCACGCTAGAATCGCTCGCCCTGCCTTCGTGCGCATCTGTCGAATACTCGCTCGCCCTTGCACAGTGCACACGCCTCCGCGAGCTGCGTCTTGAGGATCTCTGGACAGCCTACAACGCGAAGCGACAACTTCCTCCGTCGCTGGAGCACTTTGCGTTCTCGCTGAACGACCGCAACGTACTCGAGCCCGTCATCAATGTCGTCAACAAGAGCTTGGCTCTGAGAAGAATCACGATGCACGTCTGGACGGAGGATGAGCGGCATATGCAACTCCCCGATCTTCGCATCGCTTGTGCGCTGCAAGGCGTTGAGCTCGATGTCGTCCGGGACATTCAGACGTTTCGGTCGCTCTAGCTCTCGCTGTTGGAGTCACGAGAATCATGCCATTACGACATTCACGTATACCTGGCTGTCTTATAGATCGTACACGGTACTTAACCAACATTTTATTGCTTGCTTGGACTTCCTGTTTTTTTCACTGCGCTCTCCACCTCACTGCACAACTACAATCGTCGGACCCTTTCCACACACGACTTTTACGACCCCTCTCGTTACATCACTTGATTTAACCGGACACTAGCACCGTGGAACACTCAATTACACAGATATTCTCACATGACACGTATCATTGATCACCTTGCGCGACTACATCCTACGTCCTGGTGACTATCGTTTCACACCAGTATTCTAATACTCTGCTGCTGGCTAGATGTACCGCCGTACACTCCAGCTGTTTAGTTCGCACATTTATGCTCGTCTCGAGCGCTGCAGGCAGCTGACGCCTCGGGCGCCGCGCTTCGGTTTATCGGATGTCGCGAGGACGTAGATCAAACTGATGCGCCATCAGCGTGTTAAAAGATCAACGACGAGCGTTCGACACCGTGTTTCAGGTTGTCTCCACCGCCCAGGTGCGTCATTCACAGCATTCTGTTTGAGCCCACAGACACATCGAATTTGCATCGTAGCGCGAGGTGCGCGTACTGTCGACGTGTTATAGCAATACTACGCTAATTTCTTTCGTGGTTTCAGCGGGCAATGCAGGGAGCGGTGCGCATAAACCACGCACATATGTGAAGAACAGCCCCCGTCACCGCGCGGCACTTCGAGACACCAATCTGTTTTGATTCCCCATCTGCGGTCCTCAGCAACCCACACTGAGATAGCGTACAGCATGAGGTAGGCGTATGATGACCCGATGCCCAAGGCAGTGCGTCCTCGGTGCGCCCGCCCGAATCGCAGTTACGCGTGCCTCCCGAGGAGAGCATATATAAGCCTGCCCGGGACGAGGGGACAGTCGCTCAACCCTCCCTTCATTTTTCGGGTTAAGACTTTTTTCTTTCTTTCTGCTCTTCGTTGCGTACTAGCCTGGTGCTATACGTCCTTTCGTTTCTTTGCCCTTTCGTTTTTCAAGACAAGTGCATTATCCTCTCAAGATGTTCGCTGCCAAAGTCATTGCTGTCGCTCTCGTCTCTGTCGCTATTGTCAACGCCGCGCCTGCACCTGGTCGTAAGTAATACGTATTTTTGGCCGCTGAGGAGGCACTGACGCAAGGCCCCCAGTCTTCGACGATTTCACTTCGGACGTCGACTCGGTCTTTGATCACGCGACCTCCGCTGTCGGGTCTGCATTCGACGAGGCAACGTCTGTCGTGGATTCTGCCCTTGCCCTGGCCACTGGTGAGCCCCTCCGTACCTCTTCTCGCAAACGGAGGCTGATCCTCCATCCCTAGCCTCGTCCGTTTATGAGGACGCGACTAAGGTGATTGGCACCGCGACGTCGCAGGTGTTCGCCACCATCGTCAGTACGTACTTCCTCCCCATGCCCTCTCCGACGCTGCGCTAACGGCACATGTACAGCCGCCAACAACGTCCCCGTCGTCGAAGTCACCTCCGTCGGCGGTTCCGCGATCACGCTCGCGACGGGCACCGCCTCGGGCTTCACGACCTCCTTCGCCGGGCACACCTTCACCGCCGCGTCGGCCACGGGCACCTCCACCTCCTCGTCCGCATCTGCAAGCTCGACGGGTAAGAATGCCGCCGTCGGTGGCTTCGAGATGGGCGGTGCGCTGCAGCTCGCGGCGTTCCTCAGCAGTATCGTCGCCGGCGCCGCCATGGTCGTCTAAGTACGGCCATGGACGGTGTACTGCAAGCCAGTATGACAAAGCTGGGCGGGTTCTCGGGCGCATTACGACCCCTTCACGAGATATTTCACAATGCTTTGGGTACATGCTTTGGGCACATGTTTTCGCATACAGCTCTATCGGATATCGTGCTTTCTTTTCGTACGGGTCGGGATTGGCTGCTCAAAGAGCATTGGGTAATATGCAAGTGTATTGATGGTAAAGACATGCGAATGGGGTGTATGTTACGCAACCTCCGCCGACTGCTGAGATGGCGTCGGGGTCGGGACGTCCTCGCCAGATACAGCTGCAGGCACGGGTATCCGCAGCTCGTTTGCAGGGACAAGCGGTGCCCGGAGCAGCGATAGATCGGGCGAGTGGCTCTGCACAGGTGTCTTGACGGTACTCAGGTCCTGCGACGAAACTGTCGAGAGTGTAGCCGACTCTGCGCCTTCGCTCGCAGCGGGTGAGTTCTCCCGCTCAGTCGCCTTTGCGGTCTCAGCAGCAACAGCCGCAGCGGCGGCAGTACACGAGGAGGTCGCCTCTGAGAGAGCAGGTGCGTCGTCCTCGATCTTGGGCTGCCGGTCCCTGTCACGCGCCTCGATGGCACTCACGATCTCCTCGAACTCCCGCTCGCCCGTCCAGGGGCTGACGAGCTTCTCGAGGTCGTCGTAGCTCTTGGCCTGCGCGATCGCGTTCTTCATGGCGGTCTGCGTGGACTTGTTCCCGCTGACGTGCTCACCCCGGAACTGGCTCGAGCAGAACTTCGTGCCGGACCAGTGGTTGTTGAGGTATTTGCACTGCAGAGACATGACGTTAGCGGCACGAATGGGGCATGGAATCTGCAGTACGTACAAGGCGGACGTATGATGGGACGAAGGTTGTCTCAAGGTCGATGTACGGCTGCGCGGAGAAGACCGTAGGGTTCGCTTCAGCGGCGGTAGCAATCATGCACGAGTCCGCGCCTGCATCTCGCATCAGCCTGGCACGCACTTGAATAAATAGCAGACGCACCAGTCAGCTTCCGTATCCGCTTCGAGTCCTCATAGCTAACACAGTCGCCGTTCTCGATCACCGCGACATCCTTGCCCAGCCCCTTCACAAACTTCACGATCTCCTCCAGCCGCCCGACGAGTGCTCGTTCCCTCGGGCGCATGTTCCGTGTCCGGCAGTGCACCGTCAAGCAGTTCACGCCCGTGTTCACGATCCGTTCCACGAGCTTGAGGGTGTCCTCTTGCGTAGGTAGCAGTCGGATCTTCGCAGAGACGCTTATCTCTGGCGGCAAATTCTCGCGAAGAGCAGTGAGGATCGAGCACAGCAAGTCGGGGTTCGTCAGGAGCGCTGCACCCATGCCGGCGTGTGTCGAGAATGGCTTTGGGCACCCGCAGTTCAGGTCGATGCCGGAGACGTCGTTCATGACCTTCTTGGCTGCTTGCACCGCGAGATCTGGATCCGCTGAGCCAATTTGGTAGATGAGGAAGGGCTTTTCGATGGGGTGGGTTGTCCACATGGCTTTTGACACTCCCATGTAAGAGACGACTCCGGTGGTAGCTAGACTCCAGTCAGCATACAAAATTATATTGAGTGCTCAAGGGGACGTACGATCAACGACCCGTTCCGCATGCAAAATCGCCTTGTCTACCATCTCAGGTCCCCATACAAGTTTTGCACCGTGCTTCAGAGCAAAGAGACGTGTTGGCACTATGCGACTGATGAGTCTTCGTCCGAGTGTCATTAGGCAAGTACGCACGAGCACCAGAGCGTACCATAGGCGCAAGCATAACACCGTTCCGATAGTCATCTGGTGTGAGAGGCGGGTACTCGAGCTTTCTTCGCTTAGCAGCTCGTGTGTCCGAGGCGGCAGGAGAGGGAGCGCGTCGGGCGAGCTTTCCGGGAGTCATTCTGCGAATCCAGGAGAGGACTGAAGCAAGGCCCATAAAACAAAAGCGACACCTGCGAGCCTACAGGCGGTCTGGCGGGGCGGAGACGGTGCGAAGTTTGGCCTCGGTCAAGCACAAGAAAGATTGTTAGACCGCGCGGGCCGAAATGAGAATATAATTATGGGCGCTAAATCGCCCCGCCGGATCGAAGCACGCGACAAGCGCACCGGAGCATGCTTTCGGAAGGTGTCCAGGTTCGTCAGCCCCTGCCAGCCTCTCGATGGAGACCAGGATTCGCGAGGATGACTGGCAACACAACAACTTCTCTCCTTCTACCACAACGCACCTGCTACTTAGTACTACACGATTATCATGGCTGAAAAGCAGACCAAAGCGCTCGAGAAGGTGTTGGCCAAAGAGACCAAGATCGACCAGCAGCAGATTGAGAAGGCAAAGAAGGAGCTGCGGAAGGTAGAGAAGCTGTATAAGGCGAGCATTAAGGTATGGCTCATAGACATTAGCGAGGCCAAACGCTGACACATACCTCCATAAGGAGAGCGAGAAGGCTGAAAAGGCTTTGGAAAAGGCAGGAAAATCAAGGATTAAAGCAGAGAAGAGCGTGCACAAGGCGGGGATAAAGCATAACCACTCAGTATCGGACGTCGAAAAGGCGGAGAGACTTGTCGCAGTACGTGATAAGCCGTCTAATAATTTGTCACACTAACACAGACTGCGTAGGAGATGAACCAACGAGAGAACCTCGAAGAGCAGGACGTTCAGCAGCGACACAGTCAAGTCAGCGAGACTTTTGAAGAGTTCCACGCTAAAGAGGTGGGTACCCTGATGCATAATTTGTCATCATGACTTCGGTTGACCGTCTAGTGACCTCACAGAATGCTCGAATTCAACGTCGCTCGGAGGTGTTGGCTGCGGGGGATCCGGAAATCGAGCCCACTGGAGCTGCCGGCGGTCTTCCTCCTCACAACCCGTAGGCCCATCGCTGCGCGTATTCGCGCCGTGTACCCGTATCAGATCTCGTGTTATGTTTCGACGTGTACATGTCAGGAGGGCTCGTATATAACAAGTAATCGCGGGCGTGTCGTGGCTCCCCGAGTGACAATAACGCGGTCACATCGGTCACCGGCTTTGTGGCGTTCCTCTGCACGACCCCGCACCCGGCTTCGGCTTTCTTCCTGGCCTCCATCTTCTCCCTATGTGCTCCCGAGGTACTCGTGCACTCGTGGCACTCCAGCGTGGTGTCCATCAGGCATGAGTAAACCCGCAACAGCACTTGCAGATCCGAGTGAAATCACCGTCTACGCTTCGGTCATTGTCATATTGGACAAGTCGCCTTCGACAGGGCAATTTTTTGGCAGCCCCATATAGGTACGTTCATCATGTCTTTGCGGGGCCTTTACGAATATTAATGTTTGAAAGCACACGAAGAAGCCGTCAGGTGGGTAGACAGACATTGTCGCCAGCTGGTTCTTGACATTCCGACATACATTGCACCGAAGCTACGGTACATCTGCGGCGATTTCGACGACAGACCTACTTGCGCTACTGGTTGCAGCCGCTATTCAAACCAATAAGATTCGGCTGAAAATCAAAATCAAACCTCGGGACATGGCTTCAATACCCTTGTCTCCGTACCCGACGATGTCCCGAATCAATTTCAAAGAAACACGATCCGAGCCTTGTGCTTCTTGCCGCTATTTTTGTCCTCTCCGCTCCGCACCCATCGTTCAAGCTGGTTGCTAACTGCTTGAATACTTTCTCCAACATTCTACTATCGTTCGCTCCACACATGACCACCAAAGCATTCGAAGTTGGGAAACTCTTTCAGCGCTTCTGCGGAAATATGCTGGCTACACGTCCGCGCATGTGACAAGAGGGGCAGCTTTGGCGTCCACATGTTGTGTAATCCAGCAGGAATGGTCAGGTGGCTGCAAAATATGAGAGAGCTATAAAATGTCGTTCAAAGGATAGCTCCTGCAGCACTCGACAACCCCGCATTGGTCACCGTCTCAAGCAGGATGTTCAAGCTCTCGATCGCCCTTGCGTCTTTGGTTACTCTCGCCGTTGCTCAGGTTGCAGAATGGGGCCAGTGCGGTGGTATTGGCTATGCTGGCTCTACCGTTTGCGGTAAGCAGACCCTCGCTCGCACAGCGTGCTCCGGATACTGACGCGCCGGGATTGCAGCTGCTGGCACGACCTGCACTGAAATCAACGCTTACTACAGTCAGTGCTTGCCCGGACAGGCCTCCGCCCCGCCACCGCCGAGCACGCCTACAGTCAGTCAGCCGAGCGGCCCGTCATCTACTGGTACCGCTCCTCCCGGCCTCGCCTCGATCCCTGCTTCCACCCTCACCCAGTTCAGCAACTTCGGTACCAACCCGAACAACGTTGCAATGTACGTCTACAAGCCCAAGACGGTCCAGTCCAACCCTGCTTTGATTGTTGCCAGCCACTGTAAGTCCTATCGCATGTGAGTTTGCGCTTGTGAACGGGTACCGATTGGATGTTACAGACTGCCAAGGCTCCGCCCAGGACTACTACGAGGGATCCACGTTCGCTCAGCTTGCTGAGACCTACGGATACATCGTGATCTTCCCTTCTTCCGTAAGCTCCGCTTCTCAGCGATTTTCGGATTTTCGCTCACACGCTCCCACCAGCCGTGGTCCGGCACCTGCTGGGACGTCTCTTCCACCGAGACACTGACGCACAACGGTGGCAGTGACTCGCTCTCGATTGCCAACGCTGCACGCTTCGCCATCAGCAACTGGGGTGTCGACGCAAACCGTGTCTTCGCCGTCGGCACGTCCTCCGGCGCGATGATGACCAGCGTCCTTGCCGGTGCTTACCCCGACGTCTTCAAGGCTGGCATCGTCGACTCCGGTGTTGCCTTCGGCTGCTTTGCGGAGCCCAACGAGGCGGAAGACAGCTGGAATGCCCAGTGTGCCGAGGGCCAGCTCATTCTCACTGGCCAGCAATGGGTATGTCATCTCCGCGGGTGCAGTTGCACACCATGAAGCTGACTGGCTCTGCAGCAACAAAAGATCGCTACTGCGTACCCCGGCTACACCGGCTCCTACCCCAGGATGCAGGTCTGGCACGGCACTATGTACGTCCTCCCTTCCGCAAATCTTTCCTTGGATCTTTGCTGACGCACTGGCACAGCGACACGACGCTCTACCCGCAGAACTTCTACGAGGAGATCAAGCAGTGGACGACCGTCTTCGGCTACCCGAGCACGCCGATCTCGAACGTCTCCGAGTCGTACCTTCCTTCCGGCTACTCGAACTCGACGTTCGGCCCCAACTTCCAGGCGATCCTCGCCCAGAACGTCGGCCACACCGTCCCGCTCTTCGAGCAGCAGTACCTCGAGTTCTTGGGCATTGCGTAAGCCGGAGCAGGAACTCTGGGTGTCTTCGGTGTAAATTTGTTTGTGATGTATCGCTGGCTTTCGTGAAATCACCTCGCGGAGATTGTAAAGAAATTATGTGTACGCATAATTTTAGCCAAGATTATCGTGTGACAGTGACCTGTAATGTCTGAAAGCGGAGGTAGTACGTCTGTGGAGGGAATGATAGACGCCTTCAAGCGGTTTCAAACGCAGTAAGGCCAGGTAACAACAGAAACTTACTGTGGTTGTTGGTTTGCTTACTCAACTAGGGTTTACTTGGACTTGGACTTGGACTTGCCGTTCATGTCGGACACGGAGGGCAGAGACTTGCCACATCATTCACAGAATGTAACCCCAATACTGTATCGTACTAGCAGAAGTTCAATAGTGTCGTGCACATAATCACTAGTCGACTCTATTTTGGTCGAACTTGAGCCTCCGGAAGAGCCGTCTTCACACCAACTTGAAGTTTGTTGAGTACGCTCCAGGTTTCATTGTCATCTGCAGTATCCGGTACTTACGATACACATCCGCTAGTCCATATGAGAAGGCTGCAAGGCCTCTTGTGGATAAGAATGACCATGACCGCGACAAATGTTCGGCGTACTTTGCGATGTACCATGAGTGCAAGCATACACTGGCAGGTGCGCATGCCCTGGCTTTTACCCTTCCATACACTTATTTTGTGCACGAAGATAAGCAACTACAGCCTTAGATAGACGTGCTGACCGTATCGACTAAGACGTCTATGCCTGCGCCCACGTGCATACTAGGATGTGTACTCCATCATCCTTCAATCCGACTTGGTAATAATTAGGGTGCGCATATGCATAAGTTACAAAAAATGCTAGGATGTCTACAAATAGTATTTATTGTGCCTTTGCTTTCCAAGAGCCAGGCCCAAAGCCCCGCTTTCCAAGGGCACGGTCGACGACTTTCATCATCTCCACAACTTTCTCTTCCTCCCACTTCTTCTCGACGACCTGCACTCCAATTGGCAGACCAGCCATCTTATCAACATTGTAGAAGGCGTTGCTGCCTTTGTATATCAGACCTTCGAGCGTTGGCGGGCTGGCCGCTGGCTGGTTCCTCCACTCGTCTGTGAGCCTGTCAAGGTTTGGGTCAACTCGCGTGACCGGGACTGTGCCGACGGGACTGTCGACGATATTGTAGAGCAAGGACGAGGAAGACAGGGGGGAAATGTAAGCCACGGGTCTGAACTATCGCTGTCAGACCTGCGCAATGCGGCACGTTCAGTTAGGCTTACCCATGGGGGAGCGCGGGGATTGCCAGAACGGGCGCGATGATACCATCGAACTTGTACTTCTCCCATACCTGTCCCATCATCGGTGAGACCAACGGAACTATACATATAGCAACTTTGATTGACCTCTTTGTAGAACTTGCGAAAATAGTCCTTCTGTTGGTCGATTGTAGACCAGAATTCTTCGACAGAGGCGGTTTTACAAAGCTTCATGATGTCTGCGAAAACGGCATCGCCCATTGGATATCTTAGGACCCATGAGATAAGCAAACGTGCCCAGCCTACGTAATAATCCCAGGGTGAGTTTACTGGCTATTCCGCCTGAATGTAAGCGAGGTACTAGCCATATAAGTCGGGACCAAAGGCCAGGATTCTCAGCTCCTTTTGCTGTGAGCATTGATTAACCCTTCGGACAACATTGTAAACTAAGGAAGGCACTCACTCTGAGGTCTCCTTTAATCGGAGAGAACAGGGTCTTGTTGCCATCGGCTAGTGTTAGGGACATGAAAAACTTGAGGGCCTTGGCCGCTGTCGCCCAAATGTTAATACGCCTCACAAATAAATCAAGCCACAAAACAAAGTCTGACCACCATCTGGAACAGCGAACTCGACACATTCGTGTCCTTCTCTGCTCAGCGCCTCCACCGTCTCAAGTACGGCTCTCTGAGACGCGGGTGAGCTCTTGATGAAGCCATCTGTGAAGCCATCGTCGGCCCTCAATGTACGTTGTACAGAGACGGCATGTCTCTTACCATTGACGTAATACCCAAATTTGAGCTTCTCAGGCAGCTCGATATCGCGGTATAGGATGGGTGCCGGATCGTAGTTCTCGCTCTGCTGCCCAAAACCAACACGGCAGGCTAGTTCAATATCCGCCACTGAGCTGGAGACCGAACATTAAGTGCGTCAGCTTTTCCACGTATAGATTTGCGACGCGGCGAGTCAAGACTCACCGTCCCATAGGTCCCATTATGGTCTTAATGGCGTCGAGGCCAGGAAGATTCTCTACGCGATACCGCAGCTCAATGAATCCGTTATAGTGTAGTTTCAAAGATCGCTCACCCTTAACACTCCCTGTGGGCAGCCTCCCATGTCCCGGCTTGAAGCCGTAGATCCCGCAAAAGCTCGCGGGAAACCTCAGACTCCCGCCAAGATCGGTGCCCCACCCTAGCACGCTACCGTCCATAGCGAGCAACGCAGCCTCGCCACGCTCGAACCACCGGACGTGTGGTCAGCGCTGTATGGGTTCAGTGTTCGGCCCCACATCGGATTAACGCACTCGTAAAACATCAACGTCTGCGGGACATTGGTCTTCGCAAGAGGAATTCCGCCGGCCTCCCGGACGAGCCTGACCAGCTGCGAAGAGAACAGACGACATGTCGACACTACGTGTTTTCAGAATGGTGGCTCCATGGCATGCGTCGGTTCAGCTGTTCTCGGACAGAACAGCTCGCAGGAGAATGCTCTGGACCGGCCAACGGATACCGCAAAACGTCCGGTCACAGCCTTTAATGACTCTACTCACCTCTGCGTCCACCGCGGCTGGTTTGTGCGCCTGATTGCTGTACCGCATGGATGAATCGTGCCCCGCAATGTCGTCTACGGCGGGTGCACAGCATGTTGAAGCGCCTAGTGGCTCTGGCTCGGCGTTCCGCCCGGCATGGACTTAAGGTGGACATCTTAGATTAGGCGCTACTAATACGTAGATAGTGATTGGACAATCATATGTAGTGCTCCCACGCACGGACCTCTTTATGGCAGGCTTCCCCATTCTAGCGGACTTTCAATTTCGCTCCCTTTTAGTATATAAGGACTCCTCTCGCACCCCCACTCTGCGTGCTCTTTCCCTTCGCACTCAGAGTAAGTTCCCTTCGTCGCCCTTGCGCATTATGTAGTATGCTCACCAGACCCCTGTCTAGCTAACACCGTGTGTATTAGGTACATAGCTATACAGCGTGCTCTTTCCCTTCGCACTCAGACTAACACCGTGTGTATTAGATCGTGCCCGCGTGCCACTCGCCAGTTCGCGCTTGCGCAGCCCAGTCGTCGTATCATGAC
>NW_006767628.1:5047436-5064428 GCF_000300595.1 Phanerochaete carnosa HHB-10118-sp
AAACCTCAGACTCCCGCCAAGATCGGTGCCCCACCCTAGCACGCTACCGTCCATAGCGAGCAACGCAGCCTCGCCACGCTCGAACCACCGGACGTGTGGTCAGCGCTGTATGGGTTCAGTGTTCGGCCCCACATCGGATTAACGCACTCGTAAAACATCAACGTCTGCGGGACATTGGTCTTCGCAAGAGGAATTCCGCCGGCCTCCCGGACGAGCCTGACCAGCTGCGAAGAGAACAGACGACATGTCGACACTACGTGTTTTCAGAATGGTGGCTCCATGGCATGCGTCGGTTCAGCTGTTCTCGGACAGAACAGCTCGCAGGAGAATGCTCTGGACCGGCCAACGGATACCGCAAAACGTCCGGTCACAGCCTTTAATGACTCTACTCACCTCTGCGTCCACCGCGGCTGGTTTGTGCGCCTGATTGCTGTACCGCATGGATGAATCGTGCCCCGCAATGTCGTCTACGGCGGGTGCACAGCAAGCGTCAGTGTCGGTCTTACGTCTTTCTGCCACCAAATAACAAAACTTACAGACGTCTTTGAAACTGACGGGCACCCCGTGTGGGGGGCCCTTGAGTTTCTTTGTGACCTGCACATAGTCGTCGAGAGCTTGTGCTTGTTGGCGAGCTTCTTCAAACAGCACTGACAAGAGGGGGAGATTGGTGTTGGTCAGATGCCTCGGAGTGCAGCCGGACAAAGACCCCGAGAATGAAGGCGTTCACGGGCTTACCTTCTGTTAAACAGTTTATTGTTTGCTGGGCTAGGACTGCGCGGGAGATGTAGGCCTCAAGAACCTCCGAAGCCGTCCATTCACCAGCTGCAATGCGCTGCACGATTTCTGCGGCTGATAAAAGCACGCGCAGCACGTCGTGGTAAGCGTTTTTCAATTGCAGGCTGGCACTAAGACTCACCTGGCGCGGCAAGGAAGACCAACTGCTCGGGAGAGGCGGGAAGGGCGGTTTGGAGAGCCTTGGCCCTCTCCTCGACTTTCTGCTGCGCAATCTCTTTCCACGACGACGAGAATGGCCACATGTTGCGAATAAATCTGCACGAAGAGTAAGGGCAATTCAGTTGAGAACCTAATGTCAATGTATGGATGTTCTCACTAGTATTGGCCGCTGTGCCCCGCAAAGGGGAAAGAAAAGCTGGTCTACTCCCTACCCAGGCTGCGCCAAAAGACAGCCTTATGGAAACTGAGCGAGCCCCGACGCTGTTTCATCAGGGCGCCGGATGGGTGTATCGGCGTCCCAGGCGGGAGTGGCAGACAGAATATCAACCGATCTTGTAGATCTACTACATACTAGGGATGGTCAATTTTATTTTGCCTCGGGCACAGCCTCTCTCGAGTATCCGAAGCCCCGATCAGCCTGAGCCGGAAGGCACGATCGTATGACTGAACCTGCTCCGACGCAGTGAGCCATCTCCTGCCTTCCGCCTTCAGCCTGTGTGGCAAAAGGGAACGGTGGTTGAGATTTGTTGAGATGAATGCATTACTGCGACAGGGAGTGAGCTGCTCTTCCGCTTAGAAACTGATCGCCGAGGGTGGAGGCAAGCTTGGACTCCTGGCACCACAGATCTGATGTTAATGGGTATCTATCTCTTTGTTTGACCTTGTCTCTCGCTGCCTCAAGCGTTATACAATATTGTGACCTCTGTTATGGCACCGGCCCCCATGGCACTATGAGTAAGCGTAGATTGTGTAAGAGTGGACTACTCCAGCTCGGAGCACTCCATCCTAAAACGCAGGTCGTACTGCATTCAAATTTCGCGGTACAAGAGGCTTGAACGCGGCTTGTTTGGCAGTTGAGCATGACTGTTGTCTGAAACTTGCCTTAGGCCCTGTTCAGTAACACCTGAGTTCTGAAACTCGCCGAGTTTCTGAACTCGCGTGACTTCCGACGCTGTCGGCCCAGTCACCGCGCTGTCACCCGCACATGTAATTACGCTTACACAATATGACAACCATTGTCTGCGGGACAAGCCACTGCTGTATCCCTTCGATACTGGTCATGGTGAGAGCTAGGACTGTCCTTCTGGCTCATGCTGAGCAACGGGGGAAGCATAGAGTGCTGGTTTCGAAGCTTTCCACTGCTTGCCTTTACTGCTGTTATATATTCCCAGGCTAGTCAGTACTTCATTGTGGTAGTATTACTTCAAGAGTGCTTCCACGTCCTTTCCTTTGCCCTTCACCTGTAGCGGAGCAATGGCTTCCGCAGCTTCCGCAGCTTCCAATAGCTGCTGTCACTAGCTTCGGCACAATGGGCAATGAGAAAGTCGAGGGAGGCAAGCTCCTCAGCAAATACCCATTGAGAACATTTTGTAGGCCCCCCAGAAGCTGACTGAGGGTAGTAGCAGCAGTTCAGCAGGTCATATAAAAAGGAATAGTGCGACGAAGGTGCTGTCGCCCAATTGTGCGACGCAGCAAGGCAAAGGCTTCACGGTTGTCACACACGGTCACGAAACGATCACGTCAAAGTCACATAAGCGCTTGGGTCTGAGTTCATCAACCCGCGCGAGTTTGGAAACTCGAGTGTTACTGAACAGGGCCTTACTGTTGAACTGATCCGTCTCCACCGGCATTTACTGATAATGCAGCACTACTTATTCAAAGGTGAACGGTGATTGACTAAGTGATAGCTTCACCCAACGTCGCCGAACTACTGTGCTTCCTTCACCATCATGTCCAATACCCGGCAAAAGGCCATAATCGTCACTGGTTGCTCGAAAGGCGGCATTGGATTTGCTCTGTGAGTGGCCTGGACGATACTATTAGCAAGAGACAGGCTCAGCGAAGATAGCTGCGAGGAGTACGCGCGCCGCGGCTGCAAGGTGTATGCCACGGCTCGCAGACCAGAAGCCTTGGAGGGCTTCAGCCAGCCAGGGATAGAGAAGCTCGCACTCGACGTGACGAGCGACGAAAACGTTCAAAGCGTGATCAGGACGGTCATAGAAAAAGAAGGCCGCATAGATATGGTCGTCAATAACGCAGGGGCCAATTGTCCAGGTATGTATCCTCTTGGTTCCTGGAGATAGGGAATCTACCCTGCTTGCAGTGTTCCTCACGTAGGGGCGGTTTATAGGTGAGGTCCTAGACGTCCCCTTGAAGTCTGTGCAGCACACGTTCGACACCAACTTTTTTGCAGTTCTCCGTGTCTGCAAAGCCGTCTTTCCCCATATGACGTCATGCAGGTCTGGAACTATCGTTAATGTGGGTTCGATTGTCGGCGAGACGTATGTCTTTCTTGCGCTTGCTCCCGATGAGAAGCCTGGGTTCACCATTTGTCTTGGACAGTCCGACACCGTGGAACGGTATTTACGCTGGGAGCAAGGCAGCCCTGCACCAAATTACGCACGTACTCTGGATGGAATGCAAGCCGTTCGACATAAACGTCGTGTTGGTCATTCCCGGCTCAGTGAAATCGCACATTGCGGACAACGCTGTAGCATCTCGTTCAACCGCGGTGTCGGATGAGGGCTTGTACAAGTTATACAAGCCACAAGTTACGAGCCGTATCCTTGTCAGTCAAAGACCGTGCTCTATGCCCGCTTACGAGTTCGCAAGGCGGACGGTGGCCGCGACTCTGGCTCCTAGGCCTCCCCGCTCCATCATGATTGGGGGCGATGTCAATGTCTGGAAGATATTTGAGTGGCTTCCAAAGACCTGGGTCTTGAGCTGTTTATGGAAGTTTTTCCTGAAAGTTCGTGAGTAGAGCATGTAGTCTAGGATGGACACGTTATATGTAAAGTTATTTGCGGGGTGTACCTAGTATTTGTAAGTTACAGTACGTGAAGCCCCAGACTTTGTGGCGCAAGCATTTAACGTTAAAGTTCAAGATCGCGGCGCGCGCCCACTCTGTCTCTTACCACCGTTCTCGTCCTCATACCACCATGACTCCGCCATTGAAGCCCGTCGAACCAAATACACCTCGATGGGAGCCGTCAGAGGACCCTAGCACAATTGTCGTGCCAAGTCTTGACACGACCGCGCCCGTGAATGACCAGATCGAGCAAATCGAGCAACTCATCACCATCAAACTTCAGGTGCGGGCGCACTTTCCGCCCCTTGTATCGCTCTCCTGTTGAATGCGTGATATTACGCGTAGAACGTGGACGCAAACTTCTCGAAGATACAACAGGTGATGGCGAATAGGATACTGCCTGCGGTGAAGCGGTACGCAGTGGGGACAGAGCCGGTGAGGGAGGCAGCGAAGGTGCGCAAACGCGTTTATCAAGAACTAATGCATAGTTTAAGTGCGTATACGCCAGTTTTGGACGACGTTCTTTGAGCAAGCGGCGCAGATACGCGTACCGACATACGAAGAATACACTCCT
Source organism: Phanerochaete carnosa HHB-10118-sp (assembly GCF_000300595.1). NCBI lineage: Eukaryota > Fungi > Basidiomycota > Agaricomycetes > Polyporales > Phanerochaetaceae > Phanerochaete > Phanerochaete carnosa. Next base: position 5,051,774 of record NW_006767628.1, read on the forward strand.
GAGAACACGCAAACAGAACAGGAAACAGAATCTGAGGCAGCCCCAGAACAGTCAAGGAATGAAGAGCAAACTGAAGAACAAGCGGATGTCACCGTGCAGTCGTTCCGTTTAGACAAAACGGGCTCGTCCGAAGTCTCTTTCATGCCCAACCAGGCTGCCGTGTCCTCCACACCTGCGACATCTCGGCACAAATCACATTACGACCAATTTCTTAGTCAAGATGAGCCAACCCCACCCTGGTCGACTTCACTTGAGTCGCCTCTGGTCCGCCTGGACCGGGACCTGCGCAGCCTCTCGCGTGAAGAAGACGTCTCAGTCGCGTCTTCTTCGGCAATGCACCAAGACTCGCGATATGACGATTCGCAGGACGTCACGCAGCGACAGATACATCGACCGACACTCGAAGATCGCTCTCAACGGTCGCGGCGGGACATCAGCGTCGCGCAGTCAGACAAAGGCAAAGGCAAAGCGAAAGAGGGTCCGGAACCTCTCCTCCGGGACGTCCTCAGGCGAAACGTCGACGGCCCTTCCAATATCACGCGTGCCGCGACATCTCCTTTGAAATCCAAGTCTAGGACGCCAATTCTCAAGGCGATGAACCCATACCTGCCATTGGACACCAAACCTTCGGATTGGAAAGGTGTCGTCAATCTCAAGGATCCGAGTGTCGCCACGCCGCGGCACAAAACTCCGGGGAGAGCGCGTTTCGCAGGACCTTCTACCACGAAGCGGTCGACCACGCCCGGGCCGGATCCGAACCTCGACCTGGACGACGACCTCGATGCGACGATCAACATGTCGCCTCCTGTTACGATGGCGTTCGCGCAGCTGCCTAAAGGAGCGGCACCCAAGCTGGGCAAGACGCCACGGAAACAGGCTGCGGAGAGCATCATGAAGAAGTTACTTGATGTTGAGAAGCGTCTGGGTGTGCCAGGCGGCAGTAGCTCGAAGCCTGGGGCGTCGGACTATAGCGCATACAAGCCTGGTGCACCGGGAACGACAGAGTCCAGCCTCATGAGTGTACCGACACCGCCGTCGCTCAACCGGTACAGCAGGAATCCGTATCCTCCGGCATCCGAGATCAGCAGCAGCATCGCCGATGCGAGTCTCGAGAGCATGATGCGGCGCGTCGGGCTTCAAGGCTTCGACTACAGACCATCTGAAAGAGCCAGGAGGGAAGACATCTCATCCGTCTCAAGCTCTGCACCATCCGTGCCATCAGGCAACCAGTATGCGCGGCCAAGCTCTACGCAGGCGGTGTATTCGTCGGCGTCAACAGAGCCAGAAGAAACACCGCACCCACCCGTGTTCCACTTCGATCGGCGGTTAGTGGATGACGAGCTCGTGCATCCGGACAATGACAGTTCGTCGGATTCACTGGACTACGAAGACGGCCCTGGGGACAACCCGACAGACCAGTTTTTCCAGGGCGCGCAATACCCCCAGGCGGACGACTCGTTTTCGTCGGGCGAGTCAAGCGACGAGGACGACGACGGCGTCGGGGGCATGCAGTACGCGGCACCGGCGCACCACATGCCGGTGGGCGACGTGGATGACGATGGCTTTGACGATTCGTTCGACGACCCGGCGTATAACCAGGAGTCAACCGAGGAGGAGACGCTCTTCGGTGTCCCGCCTGCACAGCGCCTGGCGCAGGAGGCGGCGCAGAGAGCGGCGCAGGAGGACGAGAACCCGCAGCTGAGGATGCTGGGACAGGAGCTGCTGGAAGACACTATAGGCATCGGTGCGCAAATGGCGCGTCGTGGGCATGCACAAGAGACTCCTACGCCGTGGGGTAAATAGCGGCCGTCAGTGAGCTCTTTTGTGGCTAGCTCGTTTAACCACACCTGTCTGACTTCTACTGCGCCAAGCTATCGATATAGGCACAGTATTGTGACACATTCTACTGGACTTAGCTGTTACTGGATCTCTAGTGTTTGATTGGAACCGGAGACTTTTGGATATTCCTGCCGCTGGTGGATCGTGCCATTTCGGCAATCCGAGGACCCACGACTTTGGGTAGTTCTCTGATTTCGCGAGCGTGGTTGCCATGCGTATGTTTCTCTCCCAACGAGCGGCGCCTTGGCCTGCACGGGAGGAGGGCGTCGGGTGGCGATGACGTCGTGCGTTCTCCCCGAATAGGCAGCTGACATCGTTCCCCGCACATCTCGATGTCAAACTTCGTGCTTAGCTCTTGACGATGCCCATGTTTGGACGACTTCTGTGCCACTTCAGACTGGACTGGGCGAGAGAAACACGGCGGAGAGCGAAATGTCCTGCGCGATAGACGAGCTAATGTTGGCGGGCGTTCGCTGGAAAGGAGTCTGGAGAAACACGTTAACTGTGCCCCCGTTTCTTTCAGGCTTTCCTTCCATCCGCTACCTCGTGTCCTCATCGTTAGATAGCAGCACCGGATAATAAGGTGAGTGTCGACCTCTCATTTGCTTGTCGCAAGTCTCCGTCTATCCTGCCGTCGGGCCCCTGCTTCGTCTCTTTCTCTGCTATTTTCGTTGGTGGATTTTCTCGCTGTAACGCAGAGGGCAACGCGAGGATATCATGCCGGTGACGACAGCGACACAAGCTCCTCTTGAGCTCGTCTGGCTCCAGACCGAGTGCTGACTACTTCGTGGCATTTCGGGCACATGCAAACCCCTGATGTCGCGTTTACAGTCACCGAACAGCATATACTTTGTCCCTCTCATTGTATCCACTGGTTCACCCACCACCAAAACCCCGCATACATACGGCATGTCGGGTGACATCCTTCGTTCCTTCTCTCAGTCGAGCGCCCCCGGCGTGAAGTCGCCCACACTTGAGAAGAAGGCGTTACATCTCTCGCACCTGCCCGACAGGACCGACGTCAAGCCGTCGTTTCCGAGGACACCTGGCTCTGTTGACCCGAACAACCCGCCATGGCCTGCATTCCGCGGCTACCACACCTACTCGTTCGCGAACGCGACGATGGGTGTCAGACTGCCGACGATTTTGTCGAAGGCAATCCAGGACGCTCTCCTCACGGTGAACGCCTTGTCCTCGGAGGACCTCATCAAGGACCTCCTGGAATGCGTTAAACGCATGGAGCAGCTCAAGGCCGAGCTCGAAGGTAACGGTATGTTGCGTCCCATCAAAGACGACGGTGAGGCCGACGTCGCCTTATGGAACAAGGAAGTTGCCAAGTACTTCTTAGGTGAGTCGTACTCGATACTGAGCCGCACATATGCGCCAGATTTGGCATTAAATCGCTTCATTGACGCATATATTCGCTTAGGCAAGGACTTCATGAACGCCACTTGGTTATTCGCTGAAGCGTACAAGTATCGCCGTCTTCGCGAATGCTTCACTCTCAGCAAGCACTGGGCGGACTACGATGTTTTCTTCAGGCAGAAGGTAGAGCACATTCCCTCATGTTCTCTTCTGGTACTAGTGTATTCATTGTGATGCGCAGTGTGATACCTTTTCTCGTTCGAGTGATGCCGTCTTTGAGTTATCGATGCGTTTCGCTGAGCCGTTCCAGCATGACTTGACCAAGAAGCCGATGTCTCAGAGCGAGATGTTGGAAGCCGAAAAGCTCGTTTTTCACGAGTTGACTCAAAGTACGTGCGCTTTCTTCAGCTGCAATGTCACAGCTCACCTGAGATTTCTCCAGTTTGCCTTTGGGGCAATTCGACCGACCTCTCGCTCTTGATTAATATGACGGAGGAACAAATAAAGAGCCTGCAAAGTACCGGTGGCGACCACCTCGCTGAGACCGAGAAGAACATTCTCGGGAATCACGTCGAGCAGCTCTGGGATCTCGTCAAAAAGATGAAGGACAAGACTCGTACAGTTGACCCTGAAAGTGGCGAGTCTTACGCGACTATGGAGCAGCGCAAAGGCGGACGCGTTGATTTTGTTCTTGATAATGCCGGGTTTGAGCTGTATTGCGACTGTGTTTACGGTAAGCCCTTGCACTTTACACTGTGAGGAAAAGCTCGGCTGACACTCGAGTAGCGGACTTCCTCGTGCAGCTCGGTTTTGCCTCCCAAATCCGCTTCCACGGAAAGCGTTACCCTTGGTTCGTCAGTGATGTCACCAAGAAGGATTGGGAGTGGCTGCTGAACACGATGGTCTATGGCTACCTCTTCCCCGAGGCTTCGGAGATCGAGCGTGAGAGCCTCAGGAAGATGGGTCAGCGCTGGAAGGTGGGCGTTATTGCTTGGGCTACGGCCGCATTATCAATGAACGAGTCACTGTAGGAATATGAGCGCCAGGGTATCTGGGTTTACGAGCAGCATCCTTTCTGGTGTACCGGATACACTTTCTGGGATCTGCTCAACGAGGCTCCTGATCTGTTCCTCCACCTGAGCAAGTCCGACCTGGTCATTTTCAAGGGTGACCTAAACCACCGCAAGGTTTGTGTCATCGGCTATCCCGTTAGAAATTCAGCTGATCGGGAGCGGTGGCAGTTGACGTACGACTGCGCCGCCCCCGCCCCCACACCGTTTGACCAAGCCATCGGATCCATGGCCTCTGCGGCGGGCGCTCCTCCCGTCTGCTCCATTCGTACCATCAAGAGCGATGTCGTTGTTGGTCTCGGCCCTAACGGCGACGACGTCGCTGCCAAGCTGGACCAGAACGAGGATGGCTGGAAGATCAGCGGTAAATACGTGAGTAGTCGCATACATGTGCTGCAATGTGAGACGAAAGCTAACTTGGCTTCGATGGAAAGGCTGTTATTCTGCTGTCCCAGGGTCGACCTGGTGAGAAGGTTCGCTTCACGTAAAGGAAGTATTTGGTTCGGCCACGAACGCGTGGATCGCTTTGCATCGTACGATTTGCACAAAAGTTTCTCCCTTTTCACTGTTTTGGAAGACTGCAGCTTCTGTTTATGAGAATAGCTATCATTGGTGTTTAAAATATAGAGAGGTATCGACGTGATATAATCAGGAATCAAGGGAGAATGAGATGACCGGCTTGTGACTAGGTCCACAGCTTCGACAAGCTGGTAATTATTGGTCAGGCTCCACGATTGCTGATTAGCCGAACCAAAAGTGGTCGATTTTGTATATACTGCTCGAGTTGATGTTGTGTGCGACGCGCAACGCATTCTCGCCGGAGTGTTTGGGTTAGGTTTAGCGCCACAGCTGATTGGCGCCCTTATCAATGACTATCAAAATTTTGTAGATACACTTTGCCCACACCGCCACCACTCCTCGCGTGCATAGGAGCGCAAGCAGCCGAATGTGTCTAGGACATACTGCGGTGCCTCTGCATCCACTCTTACATCACACCTCGGCGCTCATGCTATCAGATCTAGACCGGCAGCTCGAAGTTGCTCCACAAGCACACGACCATATCTCGACCGGCGAACGTTGAGCCAAACTACAGCTGTGAAGGCTCCCTCTCTTCGTTTGCATGCTAAGGCCGTTCTCCAGACCACCTCTGTTTCTATCTCTCGCTCGATGTCGGGGTGGCCGGCAGGAGTTTTGTCGGCGAGCGTCATCCACAAAAGCCCAAGCTCACGCGACACTGAGCTGGCAAGACGTAGAGGAGCCTCTCGACACTTACAAGGAACGCGGATACCTACATATCTCTCTTGGAGAGCATCTAGGCGAGTACCGCGTGCTCCGTAAGTTGGGCTGGGGTAATTACTCCAGTGTCTGGCTCGTGCTGAGGGAGACGTATGTGGGCTTCCAGAGCTTGGTGTCAGCTCGCTTATGTTGCGATTTCAGGGACAAGTGCCTTGCTGCTATGAAAGTCATGACAGGTGCCTTTACCTTTAACGAAATCGTCTTCGCAGCTGTTGCTGATGGCGTGCTGAACCGCAGAGTCAGCGACGCGCGATCCGAGAATGCATGAGCTCGAATTACTGAAATGTATGCGCAGCCAGCAGCCGCTGCATGCTGGGTATCAACACGTCACCAAGCTCATAGACCACTTTCATCACCCTCCTTCATCCGAGGCCCACCTCTGTCTCGTAACAGAACCTCTATCGGAGAACCTGCTGTCGTTCTCAGCACGGTGGAAGAAGCGGAGGCTGCCCGTACATCTCGTCAAGCACGTCACGCGCCAGGTGCTTCTAGGTCTGGAATATCTGCACAACATTTGCAATATCGTCCATACGGGTTCGTCCGTTCTCTCACGTCCGTGGGACCGTCTGCTCATTCAGTACGTACGCATATTCAGACCTCAAGAATGACAATATTATGTTCGCTATGTCGGACGAAGACATTCTAGCATTAGCCGTCGACAAAGGCGAGCGTCTCAAATCTGTCGACACTCTTTCCGACGGCAGCGAGGTTACGCGCTACCGCTCTTCGCCGATCCGATACCGCCTGCCCGAGGGACACCTTGACTCCTACGACACCTGGAGCCATGTCACAGCGAAGATTGGGGACGTGGGCGTATGTGAGTGGAGTCTTTCATGTTATCATTCACGAAGCTGTTTACTCACCTTCCCAAAGCATGCTGGGTCGACAAGGCCCGCGAATGCGCTGAGGAACTCATACAAAGCTCAGCTCTCCGCGCACCTGAGGTTTGCGTTGGCGCAGGTTGGGGAAAGCCCGCCGACATTTGGAGCGTGGGATGCATCGTACGTTATTCCCGCTGAGCATTACCCTGTATCGAGCTTTGACAGCGGCATTGCAGGTCTTCGAGCTCATGACGGGCAAGTCGCTCATCGAGCCGAACACCGAAGACCTGTCGATCCCCAACTTGCACATGGTGATGTTTGGTGACTATCCTCGCAAGCTCGTCCAGCGCGGGCTGTATTCCGAGTGTTTTTTCAACGAAGATGGTGAGCACGTAGTGTCCTCCCCTTTATTCTGGTTCTTTTTGACCACCCCTTGTACAGGCTCTCCGAAGATGTATTTTAGGGAACGCTTTCTACTGGGAGAGATCATCAAGGGCACGGGTCTGCCGGACGGACCCCTTCTCACGGACTTTTTGCTTCGAATATTCGCCCTCGATCCAGCCGAGAGGGCAACATGCCACGGGCTGCTGAGGCATAAGTGGTTAGAATCAGCTCATTGAGGCGTTCGGTCTGCATGTACATTCGATTTTGCGCAATCCAGTCTAGATCTACTGTGCATCCTCGCCTTCTGAGTGAGCTATGGGCGTCTGATGTTCCGAAGTATCCGGAGTCCTCTCTCCGGCGCTTGGGCGAATTCTTCTTCAACCGCATCAGGGTTTTGCAGTCCAGAAGAGACCTATACTCTAAGCCTCAAGTGAGTGTCGCTGTAGGTATTTATATATACCTGATATGATATTTTTTCAGCTCACAGCGTGCTCTGTTTTGGATGGCTGTGGCTTGCCAGTGGTTCAGTGATTGAAGCCAACTCGCAAGTTGACGACAGCGGATCATTGATGCATAGCAAACCGTGAGGCTTCAGAACGGCGATAGCTACTCTCGATGCGCCTGATACGACCTAGACTCAGCGCGACGGGTAGTTATCACAGGGTCATCATGCCGTGACTTCCCGCAATTATTAGTCTCTTGATCGCAGCGTCCCAGCGGGAGCACAGCCCAACCCAGGCTCGCAGGATGTAAACCCTGTCTCTTCTCTCCACTACCAACACTCTCGCTGACAGTAGTGTCCATGCGTAGAATCAAGGAAAAGTTACGCGGCAGCGAGGCCAAGGATGCTGCCTACTCCGCCATCGGCGGCCTGCAGCAAGCCTTGGGTGTTTTAAACGACGCCGCCGGGGACCTCGGCGTGCCTGGCTTGCAGAAGGGTTTGACTGGCTTGTCGACCGTGCTTGCGATGATCTAGGTGCGTATCGTGTGCGGCTGTGTACCAGTCCCGCGGAGGTGCTCACGCTCAAGACAGAAATCGCATGGGAATACCGAAGACATCGACGATTTGGCGAAGAAGGTCGGAGACTTGACCGCAATGGTGAAGGAATGCACAGAGTTACATGGATCAAATATATCCTCTCCAATGCAGGCGAGAGTAGACCGATTGTTATCGTGAGCATGCCGTTGCTAGCGCATATTTGGGTTGCTCATATCGTACAGCTCCTGGAAGGCAATCAACGACGAGGCTGTAGATCTCAAGTCCCGCAACAAGCTGCTGAGAGTATTGAAGGCCGATGAGGAAGCAGGGAAGATCACTAGCTTTGTGCAGAAGTTGTCCTGGTCAATACAAAGTTTCATGGTACGAACTGTCGATATACTAGTCATCTTTACCTCTGACATTTGGCGCCGGGTAACAGGTGGAGGGTACCCTGGCTATCGAGTTTGCTCTGGATGTGCGTGGCAGACAGGTTTTAGTTTGAGCCTGCATATGCTGATTCTGGATGAACAGGACCATGCGCGCTTCTCGAAAGAGAGTTCCCAGCGTGTCGAGAAGAAGCTTGATGTTATCCAAGACGACATTCAAGTGAGTATCCTTCGGCGACTGTGCATGCCGCTAACTGACTTTTAGTCATTGCTAGCGTCTGCGAATGCTCTCCCGTCCTGAGGGTACGTGTAGGCAGAATATGCAATACTGTCGTCCTAATTCTTTGTGGCAGGTAACTCCGTACCACCCTATGCGGTCTCGGCACGATTCGAATGTCGCCCGGAGCGCACAGCTTGCCTCGAAGGGACGCGTACCGACACTTTGGAGAGTGTCTCTACCTGGGCAGTCGGTCGACAGGCAACGGGCCACGCAGATGCTGCTGCTGTAAACACCATTCACGATCGAAGAAATGTTTACTGGCTAAATGGCTTTGCTGGTGCCGGCAAGACAACGATTGCATATACTATCGCAGAACGCTGTCACGCGCAGGGCATCCTAGGCGCAAGCTTCTTCTGTTCTCGCTCGGATACCGACTGCAGCAGCCCGACAATGATCTTCACGACAATCGCGTACCAGCTCGGATTGTTCTACAGACCCCACCGGGACCTGGTTGCAGAGATACTTCAGAAGGACCCCCTTCTAGTTTACTCTAGCGTCTCTCACCAGTTTGAGGAACTGATACTGAAGCCTCTTACACAGCTCCGTGATGCCTTTCCTCCATGCGTTGTGGTAATTGATGCACTCGACGAATGTCGAGATCCCCAGATCACATCCGCAGTCCTATCGACTCTGCTGAAGCACGCACAAGATCTCCCCCCACTCCGGTTTTTCCTTACCAGCCGCCCCGAGCAGCATATCGTCACTAGCTTTGATACTCCTGGCTATCGTGATGTCTTCAACAAGCTTCTCCTGCACGAAGTCGCATTGGAGTCTGCCACCACCGATATCGAATGCTACTTTACGGCATCCCTGTTGGATACCGCGAGGTGCTTCAAGCTGGCGGAGTCCTGGCCCGACAAAGCAGACGTCAAAATATTGAGTCAGATGGCGAATGGTGTGTTCATCTTCGCAGCGACCGTCGTCAAGTTCATCGAAGATCGGAACTACAACGACCCTGAGGGGCAGCTCAAGATACTTACGTCCGCCGCCGTGTCTCGCGGCTCCCACCGATTGCTCGACCACTTGTACCTTCAAGTGCTCAACACCGCATTCTCGACGTGTCGAAGGGCCTCTCAGGACGTGTAAAATCTGTCCTAGGCTCCGTCGTAGTTATTAAGGATCCGCTTCCTCTTTCCGGTCTTGCTCATCTGGTCGGACTTTCGTCTGGTGCAGTTCATAACTCACTCATGGGTCTTCATTCCATTCTCGTCGTCCCGGAGCTCGAAGAATCTGCATCAAGTATCCGCATCATCCACCCGACCTTTGCCGAGTTCCTACTGGACCCCGACCGTTGCACAAGCCGCTCATTCGTCACTAATTCACAGCGACAGCACACGCTGTTGCTCCACGGATGTCTCGAAGCTTTTAACGAGCTCAAACGAGATTTGTGCGACATTCGAGACCCTTCCCTACTCAACAACGAGATCCACTCAACAACGAGATCCCTGATCTGTCGAGTCGCTTGGAAAAAGCGATCCCTCCTCACTTGAGGTATGCGTGTCGGCACTGGACCACTCATCTTTTGAACGGGGAGCTTTCGGACGAAATCATAGACGGGCTTCTGGAGTTTACAGAAAAGCGACTACTGTACTGGGTCGAAGCCTGCAGTCTTCTCGGGCTGTTGAGAGATGCTATCTCTGCTCTCAATGAGTCTCAGCGCAGGCTTGTGGTGAGCAACGTCCATCCGCTCTTACAGAACGCACTCTTATATGCCATATCTGTAGGACCTTGACGATGAACGGACTTGGCAGATTGCGCTCCTCTTGAACGATTGCGAACGGCTCATCGTCGGCTACTTTCCCGCTATCAGTGGTTCGGCCTTGCAGCTGTACTACTCGGTTCTGTCGTTCATCCCGGGACAAACCACGCTTGCGGAGGTGTATGCGGGGGAGTGTGTCGAGGGGAGCTCCATCGGGGTTTTCGAAGGCCGGACGGCATTGTGGAACGCCTGCCTGGGCACGGTCATCGCACATGGGGGCACGTATGTCATCGCTGTTGACTTTTCGCCTGATGGCAAGACAATTGTCTCGTCAGGAGAAGATACCAAGATCCGACTCTGGGACGCACTCACTTGCACCTTGCTTTTGGTTTTATCCGGTCATTCGGGCGCCGTTCGCTCTGTCAAATATTCCCCTAGACGGGACTCACATTGTTTCTGCTGCCGACGATGGTACGGTCAAGATCTGGGACGTCGTGTCTGGCATCCTTGTCCGCACCTTGACAGAGAGCATGAGTCCCGTTTTCTATACTGCCTTCACTCCCGACGGTGGGCGTATCATATCTGGCTCCGCGGATCACTCCCTTAAGATCTGGGATGCTGTCACAGGTTCTTGTTTGACTACCCTGACAGAGCACCAGGCGGCGATCACCTCCGTTGCTATATCCCCAGATGGCCTTTGGATGGCGTCAAGCTCATCGGATGTCATTTATCTGTGGAGCTTGGAGGCTCCGCACGCTTATCGTATCTTGAAGCCGAAGGGCGCGTCCAGATATGCTGTCGCTTTCTCCCCAGACAGCTCCCAGGTTCTGACTGCTCCCAGTTCCGGATTCGATGGCCAGCTTGCCGCGTGGGATGTTAAGACCGCAAAATGTCTTCGCAAACTCAAGTCGTCAGGCTGGCCCTACCTGAGCGTCAATGGTATCGGCTTTCCCGCGGCAGGAGACCAGTTCGCATGCGGGTCTCACAGCCACACGGTCCTCGTCCTAGACCTTGCTCGTGGTGAGCTTCGGCGGATATTCGCTGGTCACACTGAGCTTGTTACCTGCGTCACGTACAACCGAGATGGAACTCGCGTCGCATCTGGCTCCCGGGACGGTACTGTCCGGTTATGGGACGTGGCGAAGTACGCCATGAATGTGGCGCAGCCCAGAAATTCGAGCTGGTACTCCGACCTGGGGGCGAACACTCTAGATAACTACTCTACCGTGTTCTCTCACCATGGGGCCCGCGCACTATCAGGAATCAACAACTGGACGGTCGAAGTGGAGAAAACGGATACGTGGGATTGGGCCTGCGAGGCTCTGGATATAGATGCAGACATTCTCTGCACGGCGTTCTCGCCAGACGATTCAGCAATCCTCGCAGCCTCGGTGGATCATGGCAAAGTGGCGCTGTGGGACACTGCTACAGGATCGCTGCGCGCCGAATTCGCAGGTACCTGTCACAACAGTGTGCTATTTCCGGACTGGGCCACCAACGAGAGAAAAGGGCACCCTCGTCCTGAAGACGGACTTATGTGGACCTGCGTTCTAGGCTACATGCCGCACTGCTTCGGTGGCCAGTCCTCATCCATGATGTTCTCGCATGATAGCCGATACGTCGTTACTGGATCCATCCTCCCTGGCACGAAAGACAAAGACACCCCAATGAACTCTCCAGACACCTCCGCTCGCCTGTAGGACGTTGCGACGGGCAAACTCGTTCGTGAATTCGTGGGGCACGAGGGCGCAATCTACTGCGTTGCTTTCTCCCTTGATAGCAGACGCATCGCAACAAGCTCCGCCGACAAAACTGTCATCGTTTGGGGCGCTTCCACCGGGCAGTCGTTGGCGACGTGTAGAGGACATTACACGACCGCTTCTTCAGTGGCTTTCTCTCCTGACGGAATACGTATCGCGTCGGGGAGTGAAGGTGGTCGTATCTTGGTGTGGAAATCTGAGGACGGCTCATCGCTCCAATCGTTCGCGGGACATACGAAGTCAGCATGGTCGGTTGCCTTTACTCCTGAGGGGAGTGTTCTCATTTCCTCCTCCGAAGACAATACCGTACGTCTTTGGGACGATGAAACGGCTGCTTGTCTCGTCATCCTCAGTACAGATACTTGGTATCGCGCCATCCGTCTATCCCCTGATGGCTCGGGTCTTGTAGTCAACGACGACGGGCGGGTCGTTCGGCTCTGGGCCCTTCCCGACGCGGACGCAAAGACGGCGCGTGGAGATTTACCCGCTACTCTTCCCTCGCTTGGAGACCATAACCTTCTGGTCGACACCTGCAGATAAATATTTTCACGTCCCATATTGGTGGAATATGCCCAAGCTGAAGTCTCTGCGCTTCCGGCCGGAAATGAGCCTCAAAGATGAGACGAAGAACAGCTTCAACCCCTTCTTCATCAAGTATGGGCCGAAGCTAACCAACGTCGACTTCGGAGGGAACCTTTCTTGGCCCGCCGACACCGAGAAGTTCGAGAGGCAGGTGCATGCCCTTAGCAAGTGCCCTAACCTTGAACACGTGGTTC
>NW_006767628.1:5064670-5072173 GCF_000300595.1 Phanerochaete carnosa HHB-10118-sp
TTCGTGGGGCACGAGGGCGCAATCTACTGCGTTGCTTTCTCCCTTGATAGCAGACGCATCGCAACAAGCTCCGCCGACAAAACTGTCATCGTTTGGGGCGCTTCCACCGGGCAGTCGTTGGCGACGTGTAGAGGACATTACACGACCGCTTCTTCAGTGGCTTTCTCTCCTGACGGAATACGTATCGCGTCGGGGAGTGAAGGTGGTCGTATCTTGGTGTGGAAATCTGAGGACGGCTCATCGCTCCAATCGTTCGCGGGACATACGAAGTCAGCATGGTCGGTTGCCTTTACTCCTGAGGGGAGTGTTCTCATTTCCTCCTCCGAAGACAATACCGTACGTCTTTGGGACGATGAAACGGCTGCTTGTCTCGTCATCCTCAGTACAGATACTTGGTATCGCGCCATCCGTCTATCCCCTGATGGCTCGGGTCTTGTAGTCAACGACGACGGGCGGGTCGTTCGGCTCTGGGCCCTTCCCGACGCGGACGCAAAGACGGCGTCAACACCGCTTCCCTGGCTTTCGCGCCGCGTTTGGCCCATGTACTACATGGAGGACGGCTGGATTATGTCTCTGACCCCGTCTCGACGGATGCGGATGTGCTGGGTACCAACAGACTGGCAGATCTTGAAGGGATACTATGGAAATAATGTTGTGTTGAAGCATCGGCGTAAGTTAAATTTTTCAGGGCTGACGAGATACCTAGAGAGTCTGCGCAGTGATAATATATAACAGAGTATTCGATGTATATAAATATTAATCTCACCGGGTACGAAAGACCAGTTCGCTCGTAAGTAGAACAACAGCAAGGGGGAACACAAGTAAACAGATGCTGACAGTATCAAGCTTGGTGCTGTGCGGTCTTCAGAATATCGCGACCGCTTCAGTCGCAATTCCACCACGAAATACAGCTCGGGATATTCAAGTTTGGAATGTGACGTAACGCTTTGACATTGTAACGCGTTAGTGTTATCTGTTACTTGTGACGTTACGCGACGCGGCGAGCGCGTGGTCAAAGAAAACGGTCGAACGTACTACTTTTGACCGCGACCTCCACCTTCTTCAGTTTTCTTCCTTGGCTTTCCACAACAAACCTAGAGATGGCATCAGAAATTGTGCAGACATTAGCAGAGACACTCTCCCCCGACAACAACAGGCGTATCGCTGCCGAGCTCAAGCTCGCAAACTTGTCCGAACACCCAGGCACGTACGAGGGATCCTGACGCACAGCACGGATGCTGAAGGCAGGAAACAGAGGCGGGACTAGCTCTTGCACAGCTTATAGTATCTCAGGATGTGGACGTGGCACTCCGCCAGATAAGCATCCTTCTGTTAATTCGCGTGCAGTGACTTGATAGCCCCCGCCAGCACTCCGCGAGCATCATCCTCCGCAAGTATGTCAAAGAAAGATGGTCCCCTTACTTTTCAAACTTCCGCGGAAATGCACCACCACCAGAGGTGTGTACTGCATCATACACTGGAGACTGACGGACCGTGCCAATCTGTTCTGTAGATTAAGTCGCGAGTTCGCGCCGCTGTCTTTCAGGGCCTTTCAGACTCAAATCGCAAGATCAGGACATCATCTGTGCGTGTAGCCCTCGATGTTTAGCATCTTTCGTTCCTAAAGGTCGGGTACCAGGCTCACACTCTTTCCGCCATCTCCGAATGCGATTGGCCAGATGAATACCCCGAGCTACTCGAGAACCTAATCCAGCTACTTTCATCCGGCTCGTCAGACGCAATCCATGGATCCATGCAGATGTTCACCGATTTCGTTCAATCAGAACTAACAGAAGATCAGCTGCTCCCTGTTCTCCGGCGTCTGCTTCCAATTCTGCTGAGCATCTTGGGTGATCAGGTGTGTCCACACTCGTGTCCGCATCACCCTTTGCTGGTCTGACAATGGAGATGCATCAGCACCATTCACCTCTTACGCGCGCTAGGACAGTTGCTGTCTTTAGGCAATGCGTAGAGTCACTCTACATGGTCAAGGATGCACACCCAGAACCCGTGAAAGAGGCAGCTTCGTCTGTGCTCCCTGTCTGGCTGGATGCATTCCGCGTGCTGCTGAACATTGATCCGAAGCTCGACGTGGAGAACAAGCCAAACTGGGATGGTCTAGCTATCAGGGTTCAGGTTGTCAAGGTGCATCGCGTTCACTTCAGTAAGATGGACTTTCTACTAACGCGAAGTAGGCCCTGGACATCATTCATACTGCCTTCCCTCGTGCTCTTGCGCCGTACATTTCAAATTTTCTCACCGCATCGCTCGGGCAGTTGCACGATCTCTTCCCCACTTTCCACCAGCATTACGTTCTTGCCACCGACGCGGTGCCCCTCTCTTCCGAAGACGAAAAGATTGAGCTCTCACAGCTCGCAAGCTCGACCCTCGACTTCCTGGCGACTACAGCACGCGGAAAGGGCAAAGACTGGTTCAACGAAGCAAATCTCCACCAACTCACTGAGAATATTTTCAACTGGACGGAGATGACTGCTGATGAGGTATGTTCAGAGGCTCGCCAAACTTTGTCTTGTGCTTATCGTGACATAGGAGACAGAGTGGGCATCAGACGCCAACGCCTTCGTCGCACAAGAATCCGAGGAGTCGACATTTTACAGCGTGCGCGTCGCATCCTGCGACCTGCTCGATATTCTTGTCGACCGCTACCCTCAGCGCGTGCTGCCTGCCATCCAGAGGAACCTCGCCAACGTCATTGCAAAGTCGAGCCAGGCGAACAGCACAGGCAATGAGGAATGGTGGCGCCCGCTCGAAGCGGCGTTCACAGCCGTCGGTGCAGTTGCTGCGACTGTGCTAGAGGTCCTCGAAGACGAGAAGACCGCTGGGCGTCAGCCGAGTTTGGACTTGAACCACCTACTTGTTAGCGTCGTGCCGGGCATTCTAACGCAGTCGCGTACGTGTTTGCATATGTGCGCTCATGCATTTTATTGATTATCTTCCCCAGAGTATTCCTTCATGCAGGGACGTGCATTCGTCCTCGCGAGTCAGTTCTCATCTGTCCTTCCCGATTCTGTCGCGGGACAATACATTGACGCTGTCATCTCCGTTCTTGAGGCCAAGGAGGTTAGCATCCCCGTCAAAGTCTCTGCTATCCGGGCAGTCCAAGGGTACAAGTTACTTCCGATAAAGCGGCATCGTGATTCTGACTGGCCTCTCGCTACCACAGGTTCTGCAAAAACTGCTCTGACTCCGAGGTCTTCCCACGTGCGCCGAGGATCTGTAGGAGCATCGAGGGCTTCATTCCTATAACCTCTTCGGACACGCTTACGCTTGTGCTTGATGCACTTTCTGCGCTGCTGCTTGTTCACAAGGGCGCATGGCTTACCGTGGAACTCGCAGAGACAGTCGTGCCCGCAATACTGAATGTCTGGGGTAAGGGCGTACAGGGTATGTGTCATGTCGCTGACCGGTAAGATACATGCATCTAACGATCCCTGATAAATCCGCCTTGCATGGTCCAGACCCACATCTCATGGCGATCACCTCGGCACTGCTTACCCGCCTCGCCTCCGTCCCTACTCCTGGTGTATACGCTACCGTTGTTCGGCAGACGCTCGCACCGTTGTGCACCGCGCTCGCCAATGCCGCGACTGAGGGCCAAGAGCGCTTCCTGGCGAGTGCAGCGCTCGAGCAGCTGTGCGGTCTGCTGCAGGGTGCTCCCACAGAGGGTGGCGTCGGCGAAGGTTTCGTCGCCCAGCTTGGCCCTGTGCTCTTCACCAAAATCAGGCAGGTACAGGATCGGGATGCCATCCAGGTCTGTTTTAATCGAGCAATACGTATTTCTTGCGGACGCTGACAGTGGTCCGCCAGTACGCAATCACGGCTCTGACGCTGCTTGTGCGCAAGGATACGCCACAGATCGTGGCATGGCAGGACCGCGCGGGCAAGACGGGACTCGACCATATTCTCGAACTCATCGCGTGGCAATTGCAGTCATCTGACGAGTCTGGCAGCCTGTTCATCGGCGACCTCATCATTCATCTAATGCGCCGTGCGGGCGATGCGATTGTACGCATTCTTCCCGAGCTCCTTGAGGCGATGGTGCGCCGCATGGCCACAGTGAAGACGGCAACATTCGTGCAGGTTTGTTCAGTTCCACAAGGGCGTCTATATTGGGACTAGCGCTGAATATATTGTAGAGTCTGGTTATCCCTTTCGCGTACCTTATCCATACTGGCCACCGCGATACCGTTCTTAACCTCTTGCAAGGCATCGCGGTCCCAGTTTCTGGGGTAAACAAGTCTGGTCTCGAAGTGCTTCTGCTGACCTGGACGGAGAACGCAGAGACAATTCAAGGTCTTTGGGCAAGCCGCGTCAGCACACTTGCGCTTATGGACCTCTTCGTTGCGTCTTTCATGGAGAGCGGTGAGCGCTTGCGGAATGTCACGGTAAAGGGCGAGCTCATCGTGCGTGCCGAGACAAGGAATGGTGAGTGCGACTGTTCACTCGCCGAATGTGGCATGCGTTCGGCAGCTGGGCGGTTGACACGAGATGGGCGCTGACGTTGGGTCGTATGTGGCAGTGATCATGACCCGCTCGCGCACGAAACAAAGTATGGCCGAGTGTGGCTCCGTTGCGATCTCATTGCGTCAAGCCCTTCTGACTCTTTGATTCTGACAGTGCCTACTGAGTTCACTTCCGTGCCTTTCCCAATCAAGGCTCTCAAGCTCGTCCTCGCTGAACTGGAGTCCGACGGGGAGCCAGCGTCGCTCGGCTACGGCGGCATTGGCCAGCACGATGTCGACCGCGATCTCGAAAGTGATGATGGTGACGACGACTGGTCCGACGCCGAAGACGTCCCCGCACGTCTCGAGCCTGCTGGTGCGCTCAACACGGGCGAGATAGCATACGTCAAGGAGATGCTCGGTGGACAGGAAGTCTCACAGGAAGTATTTGCTGCTCTCAGCGGTATGTATCGTGGTGTCTGCTGTTGACCAGAACTGAGTCGAGAGCTGCAGGTGGACCCGGTATCACTGCTGGAATGCCGAGCTTCGCGGACTTCGATGATGGTACTTACTACGAGGGCGATGATGAGGATCTGATGAAGGATCCTATCATCCAGGTCAATATGCAGGTACGTCCCCCATCTTTACGAACACACGTGTATAGCATCGTTGAACGATCGCCGTAGGCGCATGTTGTGGCCTTCCTCCGCGATGCGGCATCCCGTAACTCTCCTGAATTCGCTGCCGTCGTGAACCAGCTCAAGCCGGAGGAGGTTGAGGTGGTCAAGAACGCAGTCGGTGCATAATGGAATAGTAAACTTTTGGCCCAGTGTATTTAACTAGGTCTGTACGTTTGTGATGCACTGCTTGATGAAGCTGTTGACTGCTGATGATATTTCCTAGTCGTGACGAGATGATCACGGTTATCTGTGAATGAAAGCGGGATATACCTAGACGACTGATGCATTGATCTGTGTGCACGTCCAGCTATGGTGAAACATCCTACGACCAGCGCATCACCATCGCTGAAGACACAAGGTGCGGCCCGAAGTATCAACTCATGACTGTTACTCGACGTCTACCGCTGATTCGCGGTGATAGCACAGTGATCTCGCATACGAGGACATTAGTCGGATTCGGGCATTTGTCTGCATTGTTCCGGGAATTTGACGCGATTGCGTAAGTGTTTTCGTGGCATAAATTGTTAATCGCTTGCTTCGGGGTATTCTATATGCAAAGATGCGCGTTCGTCCCTACAAGTGAGTTCTTGTCGTCCTTCGAGGCTCTAGCGCGTACGCTACCACTTCTGTCCTTGAGGTCAAAGAATTTTAAGCGTCTCTGCCGACGCTTCTGCCACTCAAGTAGTCCGAGGATTTGAATAAAATGATGCTACGACTGGTATCATCCTTCCGTCACTATTGGCTCTGCGAGAGTGTCCAGGGCTTCCTCCCCTTCCGACGCGCTTGTGCTCGTGCTTGATGTACTTTCTGCACTACCGCACTTTTACCCAAAAAAAAATCTGGCTTACTGGGGAGCTTGTAAGGACGGCAACGCCTGCAATCTTGTGCGTCCGTGCTTGCCAACGCGATGGTGCACCGGACGGCAGGCGTAAAGATAGCGACGTCCATGCAAGTAGCAAATATTACGTGCTTCTCAGTGCGGACTGGCGCTGGTTGTATTGCAGATCCCGGTTATCATCTCCCGTGTATCTCGATCAATATTGGTCTCGCGACAATGTCTTGAACCTTCCGCAAGGCACTGTAACTCGGTCGCAAGGACGAACAAGTCTTCAAATCGCTTATGAAAGCGGCAGGTGGAAAGCTTAAGACTAATGTCGATGGCAGTGACTGGTTTGAGTTCTAGGACACCCTCGTACGCTCAGTGCCCACCACGTCAAGGAGATACATAGTGGCTAAGAAGTCCTATAGGTGTTGGCCGTTCTCGGCAGTACGCATGCATTCGCATGTATCTCGTCATGGTCAAGTAGAGTCGGGAACTGTGTGTGGACCTGTTATTGCCGCTGCGATGTCGATCTTTGAGGGCTTTGATGGTCGTGTGGATTATGAGGCTGATATATTAACGAAAGCTTAATGATGGATCTCATCATTTAGGTCGATATGTTTCATGCACATGTATGCAGCAGCATCGACTGATTCTTGCAGACGTGCATTGCCGCCTCCCTCCCGCGACGCTGTAGCACGCAACTCCCCGGAATTCACTGCCGTCGTAAAGAAATCAGAGGAAGTCCAGGTGACCGGAAAGATATCTGGAGTGTAATAGGGCAAAAACCAGGTTCGTGATCATCGGTTCGCTATCAGACAGGTTTCTTGTTTGCTAATGAGACAATCTCGTGTGGACATAATCTGTTGAAGCGCCTAGTGGCTCTGGCTCGGCATTCCGCCCGGCATGGACTTAAGGTGGACATCTTAGATTAGGCGCTGCTAATACGTAGATAGTGATTGGACAATCATATGTAGTGCTCCCACGCACGGACCTCTTTATGGCAGGCTTCCCCATTCTAGCGGACCTTCAATTTTGCTTCCTTTTAGTATATAAGGACTCCTCTCGCATCCCCACTCTACGTGCTCTTTCCCTTCGCACTCAGAGTAAGTCTCCTTCGTCGCCCTTGCGCATTATGTAGTATGCTCACCGGACCCCTATCTAGCTAACACCGTGTGTATTAGGTACATAGCTATACAGCGTGCTCTTTCCCTTCGCACTCAGACTAACACCGTGTGTATTAGATCGTGCCCGCGTGCCACTCGCCAGTTTGCGCTCGCGCAGCCCAGTAGTCGTATCACGACAATAGGTTATGAGCCCCGGCTTGTAACTGGCCCCCATCTACCCTCCATCCCTCACGAGTCTTCACTCGGAGAGATCCGGCACCAGCCGCACATTTGCTCCACAACACCTCAGGTCTTTACCCCAAGTGTTACTCCACATCGCACACACGCACACTAGAGTTGTACTCTAGTGTATGTCTAGTCCATCTGCATCACGCCCACCTTCACCAACTACACTGCACCTGCACCTGCACCCC
>NW_006767628.1:5073770-5093062 GCF_000300595.1 Phanerochaete carnosa HHB-10118-sp
CGCTGAGTACATCGAACACCCACTTGCGAAGCCTGTCCCTCTCCACTGCGACAACAAATCTGTCGTTGATGCTGCCCAGTCACCCAACGTCAAGCATTGCACAAAACACACCCGCGTCAAAGCTCACGCTGTTCACGAGCAATTCGAAGCAGGTCTGATCGAACTCGTTAGGATTCCCGGTGTCGACAATCCGGCTGATATTCTCACAAAGCCTTTACCGGCTGAGGTACACAACCGTCACACCCAGTCTCTTGGCCTCGTTCCGTATCGCCTCGCCAAGGGGGAGTGTTGAAGCGCCTAGTGGCTCTGGCCCGGCGTTCCGCCCGGCATGGACTTAAGGTGGACATCTTAGATTAGGCGCTGCTAATACGTAGATAGTGATTGGACAATCATATGTAGTGCTCCCACGCACAGACCTCTTTATGGCAGGCTTCCCCATTCTAGCGGACTTTCAATTTTGCTTCCTTTCAGTATATAAGGACTTCTCTCGCATCCCCACTCTGCGTGCTCTTTCCCTTCGCACTCAGAGTAAGTCTCCTTCGTCGCCCTTGCGCATTATGTAGTATGCTCACCGGACCCCTGTCTAGCTAACACCGTGTGTATTAGGTACATAGCTATACAGCGTGCTCTTTCCCTTCGCACTCAGACTAACACCGTGTGTATTAGATGATTTAGATCGTGCCCGCGTGCCACTCGCCAGTTCGCGCTCGCGCAGCCCAGTAGTCGTATCACGACAATAAATCATCTTTAGATGGAAGCAGCATCTATCAATGCATTCAAATTGCCTGTATTCGGACGTCTACATATCGGCAATGTGGCGCACCTGTGTTGCACGGCCATCGCTCCGCGTGTGAAGGTTGGCCCGGGCTTACACTCTATTGACGATGGCCGCGTAGTGTTGAAATAGCTCGAAGCCTCATGAAGTGAGGTCATGGTGCGACGCCACATCCCATCCTCCGATGTACCATGATGACCCCTGCATATGTTTATCCAGATCCTGCAGACATCGGTCGCAACGTTACAGTGTCGACGTTGGCTCTGGACGATTATATCACGGCCGTGTCTCTCCTTTTTGACGACAGCCATGCAATCAGCGGATGGACCACGAATCTGACACTGGAAATCGTGTTGCTCGGTACGTTGTTTCGCCTTCATCGAGTTACATATATGAACCCTGACACCGATTCCCTAGGCGTGTTTACCCCGCTTGCGATGCTGGCAGCCTATCTTCTCGCGCGAAAGGGCTTAAAGTCGATCGCAGTCGTATACCAAATGCTCGCATGCATTATCATGTACGCTGCGACCCTTAGCCACTGGATACTCACGGTAAGAAGGGTTACAAGCCAAAACGCCCTGCTACAAGCGGCCGTGCAAGTAGTATACGACACGTGTATCAGCACAAATGACACACTTGCGGTGGTCGCGGGCTGTACCCAGGTGCTTGTACTAGCGTCGAATGCGCGTGTAGACAAGTGCCCACTTACGTCAAGTTTCCTCCTAGTCAATGTATGCTCGGATTTCCCCAGTGGGGGTGTCAGTATCTAACCAGCCTTTTTTAGATAGTTCTCAGCGACGCGATTGTGTTATGGCGGGCCTGGGTTGTCTGGGCTCGCTCGCGAATTGTCCAGAGTGTGTCTCTAATATTGTTGGTTGCAACTATCGGTGGGTGTCTTAAAAACATAACGTTGGACCAATTTGAGATGACGCCGTGCCTTAGTTACCTCTTCCCTGAGTGCATCCAGCAGCTGTCATCCCAAGTTAATTTCAGGATCAGGTGGTATCGACTTCCAAGATAAGTCTGGTGCAATAGTCTTCATTCTGTCGTGGATTACCAATATCTGGGCAACTGCGTTAATAACATACAAAGCCTGGTGAGACACACTGGTCTGGGGCTCATCTCGCTTGATTAATCGCGCACCCCATTGACAGGCGCCAGAGACGAGTAATCAGACGTGACCTGTAAGTGGAAAACATACACACCCAAGTAGGAAGGCTATTGACGCTACTTGTTGATAACGGAATCTTGTACTGTGCGCTATGGGTGAGGATACTGGCTGGATTTATCATTCATAATCTCACTCCCTGAGCTACTACGATGGTCACGGTCAAAGAGTTCGAGGATTCTAATAGGGAAGTCTGGGAAGAGCTTGCATCCATTATTATTGACATAAATGTCTTCAGAACGTCCGGGCTCATAGAGATTATCGTGAGTGTAACGGATACGATCACGGGAGAACTATTGCTAACCAGCATTCAGGGCATTTATAGAGTCTCACTAGAGTGATTACCCTTGCCGCCTTAACCAAGTCGTACTGCGAGCGCATGCTGCAGTACGAGAACACCCCGATGCCTCGACCAATGCTCCAACCACCCGCCAACCCCACAATGGGGAGCTTGATAGCCGCGCTGATACCGTCGAATCACCGAGACCTCTGTCGAGTAGTAGTGTCATCGCCATAGACCTAGTCCAGAGCGGTACCTCCCGGTCGTCATGTAACAGCGCCGGCGACCAGAAGGGAATGGAAGGCGGTGAAGGTGGTCAACACGAGTGGGGTGAATCAGCGATCACACTGGACATGTCGTAGAGAGGGCCCACCATTTCTACAACAAGTGCACTTGTACATGATGTTGACTTGTATTGAATGTCTGTCATACAGATCGAGCCCCTCAGAAGCTACGAATAATCTGCAAGACCCTGGCTTGAAACCACGAATATATCACACTGCGATGCTCTCTCGCATATACCGATGAAACACGAGGCCGAGAGTACAGCCCCGGGCCGGTGCGTATTCTGTTCACGCTCTCCTTCCATCTTCCCTAGCAACGCCGTCTTGATCTCCCGTGGCGCTGAACATCTCTTCTACATGTGGCGCAACTGATTCCATCAGCTTTTCCACTAGTCGAACCTAACGCTTGTCCCGCCACCTTCCGCAACTGCGCCACACGCGCCACTGATCGCTTTAGATCCTTCTTCGAACGAGACAAAGCGTAGCTTCGCCTTCCGTTCGCTTGCTCTCAAAGCAAAATGCTTGCCCCAGATGAGAGTTCATTTGGAAAGCTTTTCATGTACCTCGCCGTTCCAGAGGTGCTTGCTATAAGACAGGCAAGCGACCTTAATATGTATAGTCACAATACTGCGAATTATTCCGAAGCGACCATGTCACTGCGCTCAGCCTAGCAGCAGCTTCGGCCTACAACGCAACCAAGCCGGCAACGTATCGACGGGTCCAAGGAGTGGGTTGCACGTCAAGTGACCAGTGCATGCTCTTTATTCCCAAGCGTAGCAGATTCATCGTCCGCAGAACTCTTGCTGCCGAGGATGGCGATGACACTCTGGGTGTATCGATCGCCATTCTCGGTCATTACCGTTGCTGTTGGGTTGAAGGCGTCACTGGATCGTATGACGATACGCGCTTTATTCAGTGCCGGCGGTTGGACGGGCGAATCAGGTGTGCTCTCGACTTTTGTCGCGCTCTCCATGGTGAAATCTGTCAGGAAGACGAGAAGAACGAGGGTTGTCGGATACATTCCCTGTGCAACCGCGAAGGTGTCAATTTGGCGAGGGGTAACCATCATGCAAGATTAGTCTCACGATGATATCAATAAGAACTGCGCGGATCGCATCTTCCATGTCGGCCACAAAGTGCCACTTGGTGGATCCAATGATGAGCCCCTCTTGGTTGTAGTATCGTAAAATGACAAGATATGCAACTAGAACTGCCTGGAAAATTTGTATGAAAGCTCTATCAGTACATTATTGTTGCAGATCCAAGAAAATACGCACCCACAGCCCGCAGTATAGCAGCCCAGAATCGACAAAGAGCATGAGAATCTTGGAGCTACGAGTGCCTACACTTCCGCTCCCGAATGCGCATCTCAATAAATGACGACGATGCCTGTATGCCGACATCCTCAGTTTAAATTGACAGCTATTCTGCCGACAACTGTGCTCACCATGCCTTGTATGCAATCAGAGATGTCGCCCAAATGTTCGTCAGCAGTGACAGAACAAAAGCAGCAAATCCGTAAACATCGTTGACAAATTCGTTTCCCGAGGTGTCTCCTAACTGACAGCTGTTGCGGACATTCAACGATGACATGACTGTGACGCAGAGGATTCCGTCAGCCTACATACTCCGAGTCTGGCGCGTGCAATTGGCAGCTTACTAAGGGTGGACAAGACCAAGAGGATCGATATGACAGTGAGAAGACGACGCCCAGACCACAAGACCCAAGCTCTCCACAGGACGATGCAATCGCTAAGTATAATCTAGGGAGCAAGAGGACTTAGCCATCAGAGTCAATAGATAGAGCTGGTTGCTGCAAGGTCCCACGTACATTAACGATCAAGAGAGAGGTCGTCGTGCAGGAAGGCGCTGGGAGTATGGCAACGAAGGTATCGTCCAGACTGCATTTTATCCCTTCCATCAGGTCCTCAACACACCGCGAGGTAGTTCCCTGTAACGACATCGAGGCGGCAGCGTAGTGAAAAGCGTATCGCACTGACAGCGTGAGGTGTGCGGCTGTCATTGCATACATGATCACACATATGGATGCTACGACTATGCGGGACGTTCGCTTAAAACCGCCGCGCCTAGTGAAAAGGTCGGTGGAAAACTTAGAATAAGTGGCTATCACTCACAGGAGGACGAATGTGGACAGAACGATTAAGAGCGAGAAAACACCTGCAAGGTAATGTTAGCTAACCAGGAGGATGAATACCAGATGCTGGCACTTGCTAAATAGCGCGACCTCGGGCAGAACGGTTTGTAGTATATTGGTGGTGTTTGTGCCGATGCTCGAGATTGCCCCCTCAAGTAAAGACAAACTTTGTTGCATTTCTTGACTGGGACAGGTCGAGGCATTCGTCGGCGCGGGCTGTGACATAAGAGGTCTAAAAAACAGTGATACAGCAGCACTCGAAGACTAGATAGCGTATGTATAGAGAGAGCGTGGCGGCGGACGGAAGTTGCAGGTTATTTGGCATGGGATGCTTATGCCAAGGTGCGAACGACAGGGTATATATGTAAGCCATCCATCAAAGCTACTGTTGAGGGCCAGGTCATTACCAAACGCGCCAAGGGCCGTGCCTTGCCTGACAGGGAGTCTCTCTCTACCTAATATATGATGGTGCTTACTTCTTGTGACCTCTTTTGACGCATCTGTCGTATGATGATCTAGCACAGGACTCGGAGATGAACAGACCGCAGGTTGGCATCTAGCACACGCGGAGTACGATGTAATTGGCGCGAGTGTGGGTTCGGGAGAGCCTACTCTGGAATAGATCACGCATGAATATATCCAATTGACAAAGCTGTGTCGTTGTTCAGAACAGTTCGGTCCTATTAGCGCCTCGAGTCACCTATCAGCCATGCCGCGCCAGTTGCCACCTTCCGTGGTGACGAGGTACAGCTGTTCGTGGTGCATAAGGCCGACCGGGATGGCGTATCAGGTGACCCGCACAGCGGAATACAGTATGGCGTAGTACTTATGTTTGAAGCTTGATCGATAGTCCCTAAACACCGGGGCTAGCGTGGTATTCACTACCATACTTTTGCGACCATACCGGATGAAAGTGTCGAAATTAGGTTTTACGACAACTCGCCAAAATCGTCATAAATCGAGAAAGAATTATTGGCGGTGTCAGCGGAAAACCGGCGTGACGTGTGACATCCGGTATGGTCGTAAAAGTACAGTAGATGCGCGAGCAAGACTGTCCAGCCCTACCTATTGTACGCCCTTTCTCACATCCTGGAAGCTCTTTGATGCCTCTATGACAGTGGCATAGCCATATTTATCGGTCTTTATCTCTTGGAAGCTCGGAGAGATAAAGACCGATGAACATCGGACTGCAGGCCAGTATCTGCGCCGTCTGATACGCATGAGGACCCAGAAGCTGTGACACCATGTTGATTGTTCGCTAGGAGAGGGCTGGAAGCTTGGATACTGATTTGAGGAGTGTTCGGCCCTATCATTGCATCATTACACACAGCTTTCCTACTGCGCCACACGCGGACATCGGTCAGGCTCGCGACGGGAGCACTGGCATGCGATGTGAACAATGTTTTGGTGGAGGAGTGGCCACGTCTTCCCTCGTGTGGATATAACCTTACTGCGTCTGCTGGGCTGCTAGACGTAATCCATGCTGCACGGGCATGTTTGACCTACCTTACTAAACCCTATATGAGTCATCGAGATTGTGACGTGATGCACGTGACTGTCCGGAGAACGGAGCCGACTATGCCAAGCACCCCAGATAAGACCAAATAAGGAAGCAAAAGGGAAAGAAAGTAGTAAAAAGACAAAAGGGGAGGAAACTAAAAGATGTGGCGAGATACAGTGTAGGACTCCTTGGGACCACTCCTTGGGACAGCACCACTCCTTGGGACAGCACCACTCCTTGGGACACCCCACTTTCTGCTCTCGCACAGCCTGTAGGGCCTATCACTGTCACTTTACTGTATATAATACATCTATATCCATATGTCATTAGAAACTCAGAGCCTTCCGGTGATTGTAGCGTAGGTGGGGGAGCAAAAAGCCTCGAAAATTGTCAAGCGCGCCGGTTTCAGTGATGCTGTGACCGTCACCAGAGTCGCATAGTGGGCCTAAAATTCGCGAAAATATTCGTTAATACTCGAATTTATGCTCCATTCATGTGAAAAATGCGCATAGTGCTCAGTTGTTAAGTGTCGAGCTAGAATACATCAGAGATGATTCTACTGAGCTTAGGCGTTACTGAGGCGTGACAAGTTTGACTGCCGCGTGACCGCTGCGTCCGCCGGGGCTGCTGGTACGGGTCGCTTTTGTCGCTTTTGTCACATCAGTCACGGTGTCCCAAGGAGTGGTAGCCGCTGTTCTGGACCACCTCTGTCTTGTGTCCTTTGTCTTGACTTCAGCTTTCGTCTTTTCGCCTTGCAGCTTTGCACTGAGGTATTTCATATGTTGTAGTAATATAATACGATTTATTTGGTATTTATATGCAAGAGACATACGAAGGGGAAGCGAATATTGATCAGGTGTCCCAAGGAGTGGTCCTATACTGTAATCAGGCAAAGACAAAGCTGCGCGCGAGCGCGCAATACGGAAGGAAGTACGCTGCTGGTACCAATGCGAGCAAGTAAATAGACGCCGTGATCGGAATGTTATCGAGGCCGCATGGTGCCAAGGAGTACCGCGAGAACAGCCGCTGTGGCCA
Organism: Phanerochaete carnosa HHB-10118-sp; assembly: GCF_000300595.1. Lineage (NCBI taxonomy): Eukaryota > Fungi > Basidiomycota > Agaricomycetes > Polyporales > Phanerochaetaceae > Phanerochaete > Phanerochaete carnosa. The sequence continues at coordinate 5,080,969 of NW_006767628.1, forward strand.
AACCTCACTGTCGTCAGTGAAGAGCTTCCCGGCAGTGCGAAGGACAGCATCGGTGAGTAGAGAAGGGGGTTCAGTAGCGCGAAGCAGAGAAGCTACTAGGATGTGTTCGCGAGCACAGCCTGCAAGGCAGCAGGCGCAAACTGTGAACAGACGACGCAAGCGTGATAGGAGGTCTCAAGTGCATCACACCCAAAGCGGCGGCCCAGCACCTTGCTTGCAGTTTCACCCCCTGTCCACAGACTTGCAAGCGAATCAAGGCCCTTACTCACGAAAAGGAACTGTGAACGCACATATATCGCCGCGACGTCTTAGCAACGCAACTTGAAGTCTTTATACACCGACCGCCATCTATTATGCCTAACGCCGAGCTGGAATCACTCGCTTTGCACGCCCTCCGACTGGCCGATACTTTCTATCACCCCGACCCGTCTGGCATAAACGTGCCGAAAGGGTTATCTATTTCTTTCCACCAGAAACGCTCTGTGACCTGGGCGAAGCTTGTTCGAGGCCAGTTCCTTGTCATCGCTTAGTCGGACGCTCCTGTCAGCTCTCTTGCCTTGTGGTCTGTCCCGGATCTGTTGCACGGCGCGATGGACAAGGTGCCATTGACGGAGTGTTATCTGCCTGGGCCTGTATATCGCGGGGCGCTGGATTTGCAAGACGACAGCGCAGTGTTTGCGCTCGAGCTCTGCTGCAGGTAAGACGCCATTCAAGCTATCGTGAATCCCGGATTGGTTGAAATATTCTAGCGTGCCATCCATCTATGTAGTCTCTCTACGCTCTACAGGATCAGCCTCAACCTTCTGTTTCAAAGCCAGCCTGCAGGGCGCAGCTGTCCTTCGGAGCCTGCGCGGACACTCGCTGGGCTTTGCGTTGCATAACGAGCTCAGCGTACCGTGCGTCTGGAACTGGAGGCGAGGACATGTCACACAACTCTATCAAGAGCCCAACGTGGAGGTGTGTAGTTTCACTGTTTTTCTTGCATCTTCATTCATAGTCGTGAAGGGCGCTGCGTTGCAATGGCTTTCCACAAAAACCTGGTCGCTGTCGTCGAGCCTGGGCGGCTCCCGCTGTATGCGCTCGAACCAGACGGCTCTTTCACCTCGGATCTCGACCCCGACATCATGTACTTCGAGGACAGAGTCTCATCCGCAGCGCTTGAATATTCACGTGAATGTGCATCGCGTGCAAAATGCACCCATTCCGGGCGATGCCCTCCATCCGCCCTGCACGTTGCGCTGTGCGATAAAAACGGACTGCACGTGTACGTTATCGCCCTCCAAACAACGGGCGGCGAATACACCCCCGTGCATCGGTGGTCCTCACGGAATGTGTTAGAACGGAGACGCTACTGCAAGACGTTCACGCTCGCTCCGTCTTTTGGATCCGAGTGCCGCTCGGTGTCGTACATCGCAGAAAGCGGGTCGAACGAGGGTTACTTCACGCTCATGACTACTCTTCTTCCCGCCATTTGCGACACACGTACCTCGGATGAGGCTGTGGCGATGTCAGCCAAGCTGACGGGTGCCAACATGCCCGCGCTGTACTTCGCGCCCGTGCGCGACTTTGACGACGCGCTCGGGCTGCTTGTCGTCGGCAACGCGTTTGGCGAGCTCGTTCTGTTCAGTTTTGATAATGCCGCGCATTTGCAGAGGTTCGCAGGGTACCTGTGAATGAGCGAGTTCGTTTCCGAGGATAACGATATAGAGCTTCATAGGGTGCGCTCTTGGAAGCTATCCGTTCCACTTGTTCTGGTCAAGAGCTTTCGTGCTTCAAAAAGGTACCCATTCCCTGTAATTCGGCGCCGCCATTCCCGTACAGCGGTCCGCGCTACTTGTCCCTGGAAGAACTGAAGGCACGTTCCGAGTCCTGGCGCGCAGAGGGACCCCCGACGCCCCCGGGCTGGAGCTCTAACTTCGTTGCGCGCCCGAACGACCGTGACGACGCCTGCCTCCCCTTGCAGCATCCCCTCAATTTCATCCACACATCGGCCGCTTCTCACACGAGCTGGAACACACCTACAACTTCTTTGGCACGCTCATGCCGATTGTGTACCAGGACGCAGGGATTACCACGCGTGCTGTCTTCCGCGCGGGCGGGCTCCTTCTTGTGTTTGTCGAGGAGCCAGAGGAGGCGTGCATGGCCGTGCCGCCGGGGACGGCTCTCGAGGACGTCGTGGCGGCGCTCGAGGCCGACTGGTATGCTTTCCCAGAAATATGCGAGGACCTGCACAGGGAGTCCGTGCAGTTGCAGGCGTTCGCGAGGTGGGACGCTGAGCTTAAGTGCGGTAGGAACCGGTGGATCGAGTTGAAGGACAGGGGTGGAGACGTGCATCCGGACTGGCTGGTGACGACGTGCGAGTACCGGTTCAGGTGGCCAGGCTCTTGGAAGTGGGACGTACCTGGGGTTTAGTAGCGGGCTTAGTTGGTTGTACATTTTGTTAATATTGAACGACTTGGACTTTCCACATGTTTGGTGGCCTGTCAGGATCGGCATGCTCTGAACATTAAGCAGATACTTACGAGGAGCTGATGGGGCCTCACATGCCACTTATTGCATTCATCGTTGACGTGCAGCTGTCCTTGAGTTATCGGGATTTGTCGTGGATAGCATGAGCGCCGTTCTGAGACGCTTCCTAAACACTACACGCTCTGCTTATAGCTGAGTATAACTGTTCGCGACAGGCGCCACAGCATCTTGGCTTGAACCAGGTACAAGTAGAGATATATGCTCTCTTGCCAGACGGGAATAAGTGCAGCCACTACTACCCCTCCATCTTCACATCACCTTCCCCATCCTGCGATGCGACGGGCTTCTCGGGCTCTACCGCAGCGTCAACCACAGGCTCAGCCTCGGAGTCCGGGGGCGCCTCGATCTTCTCCGGCGATGCCGCCGCCATCACGGTCTCGGACGCAGCAAGCTCGCCCCTGCTGTCCGCCATGCTCACCGAGCTCTGCGACGACACTCCGACGGGCTCCTCCTTCTCGCCCTTGCCCGGGTTCGCGGCCTCCTCCGCGAGCTTCTTCCGCTCGTCCTCGATCGCCTGCGCAAGCATCAGGATGTCACCGGTGGCGATGTGACCGAAGAGCCGCAGGTACTTCTCGCGTGCGACGCGGAGCGCGAGCCAGGACCAGCGGTGCTTGTTCTGCGGACCGCTATCAGTGCCTGTGTTGAACATGGGCTGCGCGCAAGTGCTTACCTCTTCGTACTGATGAATCTGGGGGTCCGGAGGCAAAGCTGGCTCCGGTGGCACAACGACGGGCGGAGGCGCCGCGGGCGTGGGCTTAGGCGCGACAATCGGCGCTGGTGTGCTTTCTGGAGCTGGCGTTGTCGCCGGTTTTGGAGGTAGTGTGCCGGGTTTTGCAGGGAGAGAAGGATGTAATGGCGCTGGTGTGGGTGCTGGAGACGGCGCTGACACAGGTGTGGGTGCATGGATGGGCTCTTGTGATGATGTGGATGCTGGAGCAGGAGACGCAGCGGCCGATGCTGCAGCCGAGGCCGCAGCGGCCTTGGCACGGGCCTGAACGATTCGTTCCGAATTTCTTGCGAGTTGCTTTTTGCGCATCTCGATCCTGGCATCCTCCTGCTTGACTTTCTTGACGAAGTCTTGCACGTCCCCTGGCCTACGACATTGTTAATTCGTGCCGCCTGTATAATTCACGAGCTGAACTCACTGGAAAGGACGTTCCAAATCTGACAGGTCTCGGTAACCCATCTCCCAGATCTCAGTGAGCGCCGCTGTACCATGTGTATGAGGATAATCTTCAGGATCCTGCATCATCTTCCGTCGAACTTCCCTGGTTGCCTCCTCGAGTCCAATCCGCCTCTTCACAAGCTGACCATTCACCTCGACGTCGATGTCCTGCACCCAAGGAGCCTTGTCGAATGGCGTACATAATTCGTTTTTCCATCGTATCCAGTTCTTCTCCCGTTCGAGAATAACGGCCACGGTCTCCGCAAAAACGCGCCCGTTTGGAGTTGTCTGCCGAAGCTCCTCGTTCGTCTTCTGAATAGCCTCGTGCACCCACTTCTCGTCGTCCGGCCCAAGAGTGAAGTCCATCTGTAGAGAACGATTCCGAGGGGTCGACCATGTTATCTTTGTCGCTTTTGTGAAAGTGAGTAGATGGTTGAGCAAGATGAGTAGCTGGAAGAGGAACTGGCGGCGGAAGTGTGTGTCCGCGATCTAATCTCCTGTCAAAAACGTGCAGAGCTTCGAGTTGACGCTGGAGCGCACCTCAAGGTCCAACAATTCTAAACTTGTGAGGTATTTAGCAAATAAGTAGCCTTGGTTCGCGGTGTCGATGTTGACCTCGGGCTCGCGTCTTCGCTTCAGAGATGATCCGGAGTTTGCTTTGCTACCCATAAGTGCTCGCTCCTTCGCAGTCGCCTCTTTGATAACCGGCAGTATCTTGTTCATAGATGTCTTGAACTGGTCGAAAGTCTGCGGCTCTGTGAAGACAGATGGTCTCGAGAAGGGCAGCTGCAAAGACCAGAACGTCCTGTAGAACTCTGTGGCAGGTCAGGCTCTTTGCCCACAGCCCCTGAAATTACCCAACTTACCGTCTTTCTGTTGTTGTTTCTTCTCATCAGGGTTAGGAGACTCTTCATTTGCTTCTTCTTTCGCTCCATCCTTCGGTGCTTCCCCGTCGACCTGCATCTTGTCCTCCAATTGCTTAACCTCTTCCACGGTGTCCATCTTTACGTCCTCCGTCTCCTCCTTCACACCCGGCCCATCCCACGTAGGTCCGTACTCTCCCCTCAGGTTGACACCACTTCGCTCGCCAAGCGGGAAGACTTGGCTGAGGAAAGTCAAGATTCGACCGCAAAACAGAGTTGTCGAGCCTGTCTTCGAAAGTCGGCGAAGTAGGTCGTTCAGCGTGCGTAGAAGTACGAGAGCCTTGCCTTTCTGCGGAACCATGTTTTCCGTCAGCCTGTCTGCGCGACTCTCAATCCAGGAGAATATGTGCGAGCATGACGGGATGGTTTGAGTCTCGAGCAGCTCGTATAAGAGGTTGAATGGGAATATTTGGTCGCAGGCGTCCTTCTCAGTGAACGAAAGGACTAAGTCCAGCCTGAGCTTCAAGTTGTCGTAGTAGGCTGTCGATGGGTCCTTCAACGCAAGACCTTCCGTCGCCTACTGAGCACAATCCTGAGTTGACTGCGCATCATGCACAAACACGTATCACGTACAGCCAATGTGAACACTTCATGTCGAAGCGCGTACTCCCATTGCGTCCTCCTGTTGTCAGCCGAAGTCTTTGACTCGACTTCCGCGATTGCTGTTGAGACGAGCCGGTCGAGTGCATCTTTCTCGACAGCTGGAGTAGACAATGACTGCAACAGCCGCTTGAGTGACCCTTCGATAGCCTGCATAAGCCAAGGGACACAGTCACGACCGGCTGGATCACAAGGAGTAGAGGGGTAAAAGTTGGTGGACGTGGCTCAGGTGACAGAGAGGTTAGGGTTTCCTCTTTCGGTGCATGAAAAGTCGTCCAATTCGAATCCTGAGCTTGAAGCTTTGAAGCTCGACTCATCCAGGGACCAGCATATGGTGAGCTTTCAGATGCAGGCGCATTTTCTGGCTCACCAATCACGGCACACCAGCCGGTGGTTTGCTCGGGAATGGATTTCGTCGGTTTCAGCTGGCGATATGCGGCTTTGAGCTCGCGCAAGGCTACCCTTGACGAGCGTCAGCCAAGTTTGAGTGGGCGCTCAGGGCTCATCCATTTTCGCTGCCGTACTTGACAGGTCGCAATGTCTCAACTTCAGCTTCAGGGTCGATACGTTGATTTTCTGCTCTTGCACGACGACGACGAGCCTTGTGGGGAACTCCCAGCTGCAAAATGTCGCGGGGCAAAACTGGTTTCTTCGCTGGACTGAGTTTTATGCCAGACCCGGCGGAAAGACTACCCATGACGCCCGTGCGTGCTGCTAAAAGCTTTGGGCCAGCATATCTATGCTGTTATCTCATGGGAATATTGGTCCTCAAACCCGGAACGCGCATAGCTAGGCTGGCGATTTTACCAGTCGCTTTGTATACTGCTTCTAAAGCGGCTACTACCTATGACCACTCCGGCGGGGACCCGACTCAAACCTTTCAAAATTTTGGGCAATGTGTGAGTACTTAGAGATCACCCTGGGGACCCTGCTGCTCATAATGCGTGCACGTTAGCTAGGAATGCTCATGGTTTCAATGCGTGTGGTCGAGTGGGCCGTCCTTGCCCATCCCCTCGAGTGCACGCGGAAAAGCGGAAGCACGCTTTTGGACGCTGCAGATCTGCTCACAAACTACCGCGGCATTGGTTGGACATGGTCCAAACATGTTCCTTTCCCACCAGAGACTCGACCGACGCACTCCAGGGCTGCCTTTGTTGTCGCAACGTCCTTGCGGTTGATCAAAGATGTTTTCATTTACGACGCCCTCAGCAGCGCCATTCGTCGACTGGCACCCCCGTCAGTCGGTACTCCCGCCGGCGGCTCCATCTTCGACGAGTCCCTCCCACCGCTACAGCGTTATGTCTACTCATCCCTGATCACCTTCATTTACGGCGGCGTCTTCTGGCTCTCGATGGACATCGCCTACTACACCGCCACCGTTTTCGCCATATGCATCCCCGGGCTCTATCAACCCTCAGACTGGCCGCCTTACTCGCAACTGCCCCTGCGCGCGACCTCGATCGCGCGCTTCTGGGGAACGCACTGGCACCAGACCCTGCGTCGTACGCTCTCCGTGCTCTCAACGCCTCTGCGGAAGGTGTTCGGCCGCCCGGGAACGGTGCTCGGCGCGTTCCTTCTTAGCGGCGTTCTGCACGACTGGTGCATGTGGGGTATGGGCAAGGGTACGAATTTCGCCCAGACGGGCGGATTCTTCATGGCGATGGCGCTTGGCGTGCTGCTCGAGGATGCGTGGACGAAAATGACAGGACGGAGGGTTGATGGATGGTCGGGATGGTTGTGGACGATGGCTTGGACAACGGCATGGGGGAATCTGTTGGTGGACGCCTGGATGAGGAACGGCTTAGGTGGTGGCGAGATTCTTCCCCCTCAGGTTCGACCCGCGCGAGCATTATTAGCATGGGTCTCGAAGTCAGCGAATAGCACGACGATCCAGTATTCTCATCGCTAACAGCCTTCCTGGGCACCGGATTACAAGTTTAGACTGTGGTGAAGTATATCGATACATTGAAACTAGACACATCAATAAAGTAATAATATAAAACTGCTTGGGCCTGCCTAAGCTACGCTTGATTTAAGCTTTCAATCCAGATTCCTGCCTCGCATGTTCGCCTTCTCGACCAACACGGGGGTTGCCCTTCTTATTCTTCCTCATCCAGAGCACGGTGTTTCCAATATTCTTGTCTTGAGATTCGGATGCGAGTGGCAAGGGCGCCACACGGCCTCGACGACTGGACTGGCGAGTAGACTGCTTTTGCTTGCCCTTACCTCTCGGGGTCTTCTCCTCGACAGGAAGTCCAGAAGACGACGCGACTCTGCCAGAGTCGCTAGCAGGCGCAGTCTTAACCTTGCCATTTCCTTTGTCTACGGGTTTCAAAGGTGCGGGTGCGTCTGCGATTTGAAGGAAGGTTGGGACTCGGCCGCGACCAGGGGTAAGATCGTCCAAAGGTAAAGGCTTTACCGCAGGTAACTGATCCGAAGGAGGGTCCAAATGATCGACATCCTGAGCAGTTTCGTCGGTGGGACAATGAGGCTTAACGAACGGGTGTTCAGCAAGAACTATTCTACAGAGCAATGAGGTGACTTACTGGTATACTGGTAGGCCGGGACCGATCGCGTCCACTTGGCGAGATGTCGATCGATGGTGGGATTATTGCCTGACTCTGGAGGCAGTCATCTGTCAGGGCCTGTGAGGGTAGTCTAGCCGTGGGAATTAACGTGGAAGATGGGGGCTGAACAACCCTTGCCCGCGTGACAGACAGTGAAGGATCTAGCTCCGCCGGGCTATCAGCAGATGGTGGGGTACAGGGCACGACAGCAAGACAAGGTTCGCCCGATACAGAAGCCGTCTCTGAAAGAGTTACGTTCGTCGCCAGATCGTCGCCAGAGCTCAGAGTAGTCGCCGGGGAAACTCGAGGAGGGGGCGATGGGGTAGACAGGCCTAGGGGACTTAGGAGTCTAAGACAGAAATCCACTATTCGAGGGGTACCAGCTTGAACAGAGCGACTGAGATCGGCGGGCTCCGGAGAGGCACAAAATCTTCGCATGGTTCGTGGTGCTGTCTAACCAAGGATCGAGAGTAGCCCATCAATGACGATGACTTCAGAGACCTACCAGGGGTGTAAAGCTATGACTGCGAATGCCAGCGTGAGCTTTTGAAACAAAGCCCCTGCAGCTGCCCACAGGATGCGATCGGCAGTGGGTCAGTAGTAGGAGACACAAGATCTGAACGTGGTCAGCGTGAGATAGGCCTCTCTTTAATGGTGAGCTCCAACTTACCGAGATACCGAACCAAGTAGCAAGCACAGCCAATGCTTGCATCAGAAAAAGAGCGTCGATAATGAACAGATCTGTGACAAGCCGGGGAACTCTGGGCGTCGCGTACACGGCCTCATACTGGAACTTGACAAAAAAACCAAGCGGGGGATGTCTTACGGGCATCATCTCCAGAGAAGCAGATTGGGACGGCTATTGTAGCGACCCTCGTAATTCGGCTGAGAAGGGAGAGGGATAGGAGTGGAAGGGTGCGAGGGGAGTGGATTGAACATGTCGCGCACTACCACGCTGCGCGCTTTGGCTGATGTTCAGGTCACGTGGATTATTTTTGTTCATCTTTTGTTTTGTTTTTGCAGATGTAGTTTGACTGCTAGAACTAAGTAGCTACGTCTAAGAGCAGACACGAGTACTGTACTAGAATGTTTGGGACTGGTTCGCCGCGAACCGTCAGTAATAATACTGGAGGCTGGCGGAGTAAAGAACTCGACACCGCCCATTGTGTATGACGCTGGGATCACGCCCGCTCGGTAGACCTTTTAATTACGATGTACTCAATGCACGAGAGTCCAGATATGTGTACCAGCCACGATTGTAAAATTTGTAAAACTCATGTAGGACCCGAAACTGAAGCTGAAGCTTGAACCTTGCATCTCGGCCTGGACTATGGTGAGAGAGGCAAGGAAATCCTGAAGCCAATGCCCTGGCAATACCTACATAAATAAACATAAACAGTCCCTCACCTGAGAGTGACGCTAGTATTATAGTTCAATAGCAGACCAGTTGGCTTGACACAAAGACGGAGGCGCGCCATTGTCCTGAGTGTTCTCAGGGCGCCTGAGGAAACACCAACAAGCGTAAATATGCGACTCGACGGTATTGTCTACCACCAGCTACGGCTCTCATGAAAAACTGTGACACCCAGAGCAATGGAGCTCATGTTGACAGAGAGTGATGTAGGTATGCCGATAACAGTTGAAACGCGATGCCGCAGATATATCACCTAGTCCTCGCAACTCCCATCATCTCCCGTTCCTGACGTCGGGGCTGTGATATCCTCATCTCAAGCTCGAGTTCTGCTTCCTCTCCACCTCCCCCACCAAGCCTTTAACTCTACTTTTAATCATTTAATGCCTCTTTGTAGTTCTGCGTGGGCTCGCGCAGAGTCTGCAGCCTCAGGAAAAGATGGTGATGCCGTCGGTGAGTTTTCATGCCACTACTGTAACCCAATTAGGGCTACAATGCGAACGGTAGCTGCTGCCACCAGTCTATTACCCAGTTCTACGTCGAAATTTCTAGCTTGATTCCCCTACTCATGGTCTTCATTGGAGGCTTATTCTGCGAGCAGGTCATTCGGGCTCCGATGTCGTGGTCACATCGGTCTCTTTTGTCTCGTCTACATTGCCAAGTGTCGTCTCGAGCTTCACGGACTCTTTTTGGACCATTGCTGCTCCTCCTGCCACTTTCCTCGCTACCTCCACTCCTTGTATGCAATCCGCTCTTTTAGTACCCTCGGGTCTCGCGCCACTACCAAGGTGTAGCCTCTACTCAACCATTCCTTGCAGTCTGCATGACAAGATCGTGCGGGATACAGCCGGTAACTTGTCTATTCCAACGGAGGGGAATCCCGCTAGTGCCCCCGCAGCAAGTACAAGCTCTCCGAACGGTGCTGCTCCCTCGTCTTCATCTATGGCGAGTGGCGCAGGCTCAGCGTCGGTCCCGGGCTCTACGTCTGCAACGGACACATCATCAACGCCATATTCCAGCAATCCCGGTTCAACCCAACCCCTGAGCCCCAATCCTAGCCTGAGTCGAAGGCCAGTAACTCCGGGGTCGCCAAGTTCCGGCAGCAGTACGACACCTCTATCGTTACCTTCTCCTATGCCAAGCAGCACGCACAAGTGAGCTTTCCAATGCACGTGGCTCTGCCCCCTGATAAATTTGTAACACGTCCAAATTAGCCCTGCGGGTGTGTTATCTGGGGATAGCCCAGTAAACCCTACCTCCACGCCAGCTACTACCTTTGCAGACACGGGTGTTGCGGCAGCATCAGCCAGTACTACCTCCACGCCAGCTGTTGCCTTTGCAAACACGGGTGTTGCGGCAGCATCTGCTGGTACTACGGCCTCGTTCCCTTCTTCTTCCACTGCTGGCATAGTGGCGGCATCACACACGTGCGTCCGATAAATCGTAGCGAGTTTTCTGCTCAGATACTGAATATTAATGTCTCTCTAGCACTAATAGAACGAAAACAGCTATTATTGCAGGTGTTGTGGGTGGCCTGGGCGGTTTGATGCTCTTCATCACGCTCGGACTCTTCCTCTATGTCCGAAAGCGTCGTCGCCAGCACGCCAAACCGTTCTACTTCGAGAGCGTACCCGCTGCCGGCTTCTACTACTCTGCAACGCCCACTCCTCGCACGCCCAACGGCCCGCACACGCCCTCCAGCGCCTACTTCATGACCGCGCGCTCTCCGTCGCCGCCGGCGTCCCAGACATCGCACACTTCGCAGTACGCCACTGTCGCGCGCGCCAACACGATGAGCACCATGCGCAGCCCCTCCATGCGCGCGAATATCAGCCCGTTGCTGATTGTGCAAACTTCGCCGCGCTCGGAGGAGAGCTACCACACCGCCGAGGAACCCGATCCGTTCGCGGGCCCCCATGCGATGGCGCAGATGCGTCCGCGGATACCCGCTGTGAGCCCGACGATTCGAGTGTCGGACACGACTCTTGTGGATCCCAACAGTCGGCTGAGCGTGATTAAGAACCTCGATGGTCCTGGCTCAACCGCGGAGACAAAGCTGCCTCAAGACCCGCTGTTGATGCCGCCGCCCGCTTTGGCCCCAGCGGAAAGTAGGATGAACAGACTATCGCACGGCTCATTTGAAGGCGACCTGCCGTCTCCGGCGAGCTCGGTGGATGTGCGTGACTTCTTGTTGATTGTATGATGGGAACTTACGATGGTTGCCTTGCAGGCGGGATGCGCTATATAACGCTGCGATGACAGGAACGGCCAGATGCTGTCTCCACTTCGAAGTATTTTGCTCTGATTTTTTTGTTCTACTTCTTGTGGGGCGGCATGCTTTCGCTTTCGCTTTATTTATTCCGTTTGGCTCAGGCGACACATAGGTCTTATGTGCCTATGAGGGGCGCAGTACTATTAGTGTAACCTACGTGTATTCCTGTGTAAACCGATACCCGACAGTTCTGTGGAGAGGTGCAGTGCAGATGTAGTCCGTGTATATGACAAGATGCATGTAGCTGGGTAGCGTGACGTGGGAAGAAGACGAAAGGAATTTAGGCCCGAAGATACCCAATCGTGATGTTTGCGATGATATCTATGAAGAGATTCTGCCACTCGATGTTCGACTTTGCCAACTTCTCTTCGACGACAGAGATGGATTGGGGGATCAATTCTGCGTCGCGCAGCTAAATTCATGTTAGTTAAACCATAATTGCGGCCATCCAAGGACTTTCACTCACTCTGAAATTGTCGAACGTAATGTCTGCCCTCGGGATATACAAGTTAATTGTGGTCATGGGGTAGTTGATTGCGTGCGTGATGTCATAAGGAAAATGCAAGATGGAGAGTACGAGCTGCCTGCGTGTACCCGTTTAAGCTGTTATGCACAGAGTCTAGAAGT
>NW_006767628.1:5093082-5096595 GCF_000300595.1 Phanerochaete carnosa HHB-10118-sp
TACACTTACATCCAAAACGATGATGCAGCCTCCATCTCGTATATCCCACGGCACCTTCACCCACCGACTTCCCCTCGCGACCATCACGAAGCTGCCCCGATTGGCTGTCCAGTTCCTACGTAACTGGGCGTCGACGGTCTCGAAGCTGTATACCCTGCCTTCACTCTGGAGCATGAGGCCCCGAGTAAACGCGGATACGCGAACCTCGTCTTCGTCGCGACCGAGAGACGGCACCGGTTTGATCGATTTGCGGTTATTGCAGATGTTCTTGAAGTGTCCGTCCGCGTTTGCAAGACTGTCATGTGCGACGTCATCGCCATGCCCGATCTGATCCTCGTACGGTCCAGCATGGGGCACGGTCTCGCGGTTCTTCTCCGGATACTCGCTTTTACCACCGCCATCCGGATCCTCATCGCTCTGCACCGCAGCCTCCGTGACCCCCGCAAACCGCATGCTGGTGCCGAAGTCATCCACCTGCAGAATCTCGCCGTCCAGCACGGCACCGACGAGATTCTCGCGGAGCCGCTTGACAAAGTATGGCGTCGCGTCACTCCCGAAGACGCGTATCCGGAAGTCGTCAAGTTCGACGTTGAGCCAGGGACCCGCTGTCTGCCTAAACAGCTTCGGGAAAAACCAGAACTCCGCCGAGAGGTTGGAAGTGGAGATGTCGGCCGTGCTGGACTTGTAAAGTACGTCCTTGGCAGTGAAAGTTAGCCACTTTGAGCTCGGCCGCGTAGGCCAGTATGGTTGAACGTAGATAAGAGACACATTGATATCGAAATGGTATGTCCCTTTGTACAATGTGCCGGAGTAGTGGACGTCGTAGAGGGCGAGCTCGAAAGGCGCTACTCGGCCCACAGAAAGCTTGTGTTTGGCGACCTGGCGGCGCAGAAACAGCGAGAGGAGCGCAGCCGTTGCAAAGAAAGCTATATCGAGGACCAGGGACATTTCACCAAGAAACAGAGTGCAAGTCAACTGGCCAGCAGTCGAGTGGAGTCGTATATAACTTGTGCGTGCCTACCGCCAGGCGCCCCTGTCGAATAGACGTTTGTTTCCGCCGCAGTCACTGACGTCGGCGGTGACGAGGAAAGGTCGCCAAAGCACACGATCTAGAAAAACGCTAGGAAACGAAGGCATCATCGTCGAGGGAAGCTCAAAGTGGACGTCAGATACAAAGCAGAGAATCAGCGGAAAATTGCAAACCCCTGCGGGTATATCACGTGGTTAGGATCAGACATAGACGCTGTAAGTACTGACGACCTCTAACCTTCTCGAGGCATTTGCAAGTCGAGATGCAGAAATTTATAGAACGAATTTCAGAACGCGCATATGTCAGAAAATATTCCTTTACGATTTTACAGGCGGCCACGGCTTGACTCCGAATATTGCTCCGAGATCGTCAAACACTTCTTTTCGTCGCTCGTTGACGACACCCTTCAGAGTCTCCCGGCACCCGAAGCACATTTTCTCCGAGCTTTCGTCAATCCACTCGTTGAGGTTATCAAGAGCACAAGGGGAGGCGAATTGTCCATTCCGAAGACCGCAAGCTATCAAGCGGCCGAGTGCATCCTTGCAATCGGCCGTCGTCCTGCAGAGGATGGCTCCGGAAGTGTCTGTCGAGGAAGAGTACGTTTCTGTGAGAGCGTTCATGACGTATGTGTTATGTTGATAAAATGCGTCGGTGGCTGATGCGCACAGACGCAGTTCATCGTGCGAGAACCGCACCTGGGCGTCAGTATACTGGACACCATCGAAGAGCATACCTTCTCCAAGTCGACAGCAATGATAGAGTGCTATGACTTGCACCGAAGGGCATTGTAGAGCTTTCGCGAGATGAACAATGCCAGCAAGATCGCGATCTTCGCACCAGACGGGATTGCTTGCGCCAGATCGAGTATACTGGATAGGATTCTCCCAGTAGGCGTCGTCATCGAACTCCGCGGGGAAAGCAATCTTCAAACGGGCCACAGCGTCATCGACGATCTCTTGGATATTGTACTTCAGAGCGAGGAGAGCTACGATCCGAAACTCGGCAAATTTCTGAGATCTACCGCAACCCAGATACAGCCTGGCATCTGGCGTGTCAGCTCATCCACTCCTTGCAGTAGATTACGCACCTGTCGGAACCATAGATAATAAGGAGTAGCCTCGCTAGATCAGGTCCATGATCGGTCACCTGAATGATCGGGCAGCCATCTTCAAGCTGTTGACTCCACTTGTCCAGAGTGTCGAATAGCTCGAGAAAGACGGCAGAGTGCAGTCCAAGAACAGACTGATGGACTTTGAACGACATGTCTCGCGCGGCTATGACGACGCTACCATCATCGAACCAGAGACGTTCGTGTCTAGGACCTAGCCGATCTTGCATAAAGAGTAATTTCTTGTCTTCTTCTTCGACCCTTTTTCTCTTTGCTGGAATTATGGCTTGTGACTTAGAATCATCATCGTCGTAACCTATTCTGCTTGCCATGCGCGTACTGCCTTGGGAAAAGACGTCTGCGAAGCTGTAACATTGAAACAGATCAGCATCTATTCGTTGTGGGTAACGAAAGTGCATAAAATGCGCACCCGTTCCGCTTGAGGGTTATGTCCTTATGATACCGTCTGCGCCGTTCGGTATCTGCTGCCGAACTGGGGAGGTGAAGTTCGCAATGGGGTGGGGGGAGCGTTGTAGGTCTCGGCAGACTGAGAGAAACAGGAGTCAGAGTATCTTCCCTGCGATAGGGTGATAGATACCTGGGGAGATAAGTCTCCTACGACGTCGTGGGCGTTGAAAGAGAGTGAGAGCATTCGCCAGACTTTGCATCTCCGATGAACGCCACAAAGATGTGATCAGGCGCCCGTTATCAGTTTGTGCAGGCGCTCGCTGAAAGCGCTGAACTCTCACCTTTATATTCCGGATTGTGATAATGGATGTCCTCATAACAGAGAGCTGTTTGTACTTAGCGACAAAATACTTTTTGTACAATATAATTGTCCAAGGGATGAACAGCACTCGTACGCTCGAACTTGAAGTGTCGGATGACAGGCTCTTTGGGCGTGCCGCAGCAGGCATAGAAAGCGTCCTGCAACAACATCAACGGTCCCCGGCCGCTTGCTGCTGAGTGCTTCTTGTGATTGCCACTCTCTGGATGATACTGTTTTGTCTGTGTTGCAATAGACTATCGGCACATCTTTACCCACGCCACTACCAAGATACATCCGACGGAAGCTAGCACCTCTAGTTTCTGAATAGATTACATATGTATCAACTGTAACAGTAAAGTCCGACTCTTAGATACGATCCTTATTATTTTAAAAACATTTCTTCGTATCTATTGATTTGTTGTCGTCCGAATTTAACGAGTCGTCCTCGCAGTCAGACTACATCTGTCTCTACGTCCTCGAGGGGCATGTCTGGAGATCAAGGAGCGACACCGAAAATATCCCCCAGCTTCTCAGGTGCCTCCTGCCGACGCGCATAGGCAGCATCCTTGAGTGCATAGTTACAGGAATTGCACATGCTTTAAGATT
>NW_006767628.1:5097444-5103239 GCF_000300595.1 Phanerochaete carnosa HHB-10118-sp
ATGTACCTGTCTAGGCCGCACAGAATGAGTAGCAGCTCTGCAAAATCGAATTCACGATCGGTAGCATGTAAGAATATAAAATCAGGTAGCAACTCGAGGAAGCTTGAGACTGCTTCGTATTGTTGACGGCTGAGGTGGACGACAATGGCTGAATGTAACTCGAGCACGGAACGATGAATTTTGAATAGAAAATCATTGATAAGTATAACCACATTGCCGTCGTCGAACCAGAGTCTCTCGTGTTGCGGAGGCGATGGGGCGACAGCAGGAAGGGCGTTTATCGCGTCGAGCTTCCTCTTCTTCCTCGCATGTAGGGATTCCGTGTCTGGAATGCCCTCAACATGATGCGAATATCTGGAGAATGAACGAGCGATATGGTGACAGGAGATTCTGGGACGGCGCTCTAAACGACTCACCCTTTCTTAAGCTCCTTCATTTGCGGAGTTCTGCTATACCCCAGATCCTTCAGCCCAAAGCGGAGAGCTGTGGCCAGAGATTCGTATGCGATGGTTCCAGACAGGGGCCACAGGCGAGTCCGGCATCTCCGACCGCAAGGCAAAATCGAGCCGGACGCCACGAAGCCGCAATCAAGCGCCCCACGAATGCGCATCTCACGCAGGATGTTCGTATTCAGTTGAATTTTCAACACGTAAATTACCGGAGCCAGAAGAAAAGAAGAATGTAGTCGCGGGAAATTTTGCAGGTATAATACTCCACTGCTCTAGGAGGTTCGGACGGACTATACTGGCTAAAAGTCTTATGACTGAGTGGGCCGCTCAGTAGCCCAGGTCTCTTACTATTCACCGCAGCCTGAAAACAGCGCGCACGGGTTCAGAGTCCCAGCGACGGTGTCATTTACAAGATTTCATTGGCTTATTATAAATTCTCACATCTTGCATAATGACCGGGACATTTTCTGGAGAGCGCGGATACTTGAGTGGGCCATGAGGAAGATTGCCAGTGTTCGAATATCCTTAGTAGTAACCGGCCGGCCGCCAACACAATACTCTTCAGCACACTTCTTCAAACGAGTTAGAGTCGACTGGCTTCAGATGCCGCGCCCTTTAGCAGCCATGCGTCATAAGTGTATAGTGCTCAGAGAAGCAGACGTTGTCACTGGCTACTTAAATATTAGGGAAGACATTGGGAGCAATATGCGTGGAGGAACAGAGACTAGAAATTTAATCTTCTCTATGGTATGTCTCTTTCGCCACACTACGAAGACCGTGAATTCGTTGAGTCTTTATGGCATGTAAGAGGCAATACTATACTTCTACAACTATACCAGATGAAAGTGTCTAGATCTGGTTTTTCCGACAACTCCCCAAAATATCCATAAATTAAGAAAGAAACATTGGCGGGGTCAGCGAAAATAGGTGCGACGTGTGATATCTAATATGGTCGTGAAAGTGCAGTAGAGGCTGCCCACATAGAAACATTAGCAGCGGATATTACTTATATGCTGAGTAGGCTTCAATTTCGAGAAGGTCAACGAGATGTACTGCGCGAGCACTCAATATTGGCGAGCGTCAGCAGAGAAAAGTAGAAGGTCCTGTGCTCGTACTTCCGCGAGCTCTTCCTTCCGTCTTTCCCGCCCTCCCTTGAGGCAGTGACAATTTATTTGTTGAATCTTTGCTGCAACTCAGACACGTCATTATACTACACAAACTGCAAGAGTACGCTTCTCTCACGCTGCTAGAAAATTATGTGCAACATTCTAGCTGCGATCAGGAGAGAACGACAGTGGCGGCCCCATCCTTGAACGGGACGACCCAAGCACCCGCATCTTGGACCAGCCCAGCGCTCGGCTTCAGCAGCCGCGCTCCGGAAGCGGTCGAGGTCTGGGTAACGACCAGACGCCCTTGCGGGGCGCTCGCAGCACCCGACGCGCCCTCAGGCGCCGCCGTGATTGTCACTGTGAGCGTCTGCGCCGTGGGGTCGAACACAAAGGACTCGAACGCGCCGGCGTCGAGGTCGAGGCGCGCAGAGAGCGGGGCGATGAAGACGCGGCGGCGGACCGAGTCGAGCACCTGCACCTGCACCGTGGGCGTGCTCGCCGTGAGTGTGCCGCCGAGGGCCTGCCACCCGAACTCTGGGTGCTCGATGAGCACGACACCAATGCCGAGCGCGTGTCCGACGAAGTTCGGGCCGTAGTCGCCTGAGTAGGCGTCCCACGCGAGCGTGTCTTCGAAAGAGTGGAAGGACGCGGACGCGAAGCCACCTTGGTCGATGTTTGAGAGCGGGCCGCTCAGGCCGCCATAGGCGACGCGCAGGAGGTAGTAGTCTGTCGGGGACAACTCAAACTGAGCCATCAGCGGAAGTGCGTTGAGCCCGCTACCGTAGTGGTGGATCTGCCGCTCGATACGCATGAGCTTGCCGCCATAGATGTTGTCCCTTGGGTGCCTGTCAGCAAACGGAACTTTGCAGAGACGTAAAGAGACTTACCAATAGCGTCTTGCGTTGCCGTTATAGCCCCAGTGAGGCACAGTTGGATCGTAGGCAATGATGGAGTCGATCACGTTCTGGGCGGTGGTGGTATCATTGAAGTACGTAGACCAGAGGTAGACTCCTTCCTGGCCAGTGGAATCCCATGCCATCTCCGACCCGAATCTACAGGCAGAATTAGTCAATGAATTGTAGATATAGACCGAGCGAGGGCCACATACGGGAACCGCTCAGTTGCCCAGAGCTTAGCCCGAGTTTGCATACGACTCTCAACGAGGCTTGCGTTCGCGGTGAGACCTTCCCGCTGGAGGTCCGCTAACAAAAACCGGATGACGGTCTCATCCATCAGGCCATCAGTCGCGTATCCAACGTCCCCAGCAGTCATGCGCTTGACAGTTAAGACAGCTTGGTTCAAGTACCACTGCCAGGTATGAACCTTCACGAGCGACGGGTAGTTACGAGCAACACGGTAGAGCGCCCAGTATGCCGCCTATGAGAAGAGGTCAGCCACACACAGTGTACGAGTTGGAAGAGGCTTACAGTAACATGAACGAAGTCGTAGGCACGATTGGTCGCAAAGGAGGCTTCCTGATCCCAGGACCACCAGTTACCCCAGTCGATGGTGCTCGGATAGCTGTAGTTGGGAACCAAGCTTGGCTGGTAGAAGTACACAGACTAAGAAGGAATCACGCGTCGTCCACGCTGTTCGTAACGGACAGGAACGTAGACTCACCATCTTCACACTGCCGTCTGAATCTTGTACAGATCCCCACAGCGTCTGGTTAATGTACTGCTCGAGCTTCGCGACCTCCTGCGCATTGGGCTGCACGAACTGCTTCATCGTCGCCGCGAGCCACGACCCCGCGCCGGCCTCGTCGCTCAGCCCGGGAATCCACGCCCTCTCGTCGTCCTTGATGACGGCATTCACCGAGCGGTCGTAGCTGATCACGGACGGCGAGCGGCGAAACGGGTCCGACGGCTCGTCGAACCACTGCTCGGTCGTGAGGAAGCTGCCGAGGTCCGCGATGACGGTCGTCGCGGCCTTCGTGACGTAGTAGTGCACCGTCTGTACCGTGCCGTCCGCGTACGCGACCGTCAGCCGCGCGCGGCCCCACGTGTGTCCCGTCAGCGTGTAGCCGACCCAGGCGTCGCTGCGCGCGTCGGTGTTCGGCGTCCAGAACAGCGCGCCGGCCGGCGTAACGGAGAGGTTCTGGACGGCGCTGGCATAGCTGAGGAAGAGCTTCGTGGATTGGTCCATAGGCAGGATATACCCCGGGAGGCCCACGACCACCGGACGCGCCACGGCCTGCAGGGTATCCTCGATCTCGCGGATGGACGGCGCAAGGTTGAATTGCAGTCCGTACGTGCGCGTCTGGCCCGGGGCGAGCGTCACAGAAGACGGCGCGTTCCACGGAGTGGCGTTCGCCCACTCGTTTTCTGCGTACGCGAGCGTGTGGAATTGCCACTCGTACAGGGCCTCGAAGGTCTGTGACTGGTACGCTGTCGGCGTGTTGGTCGCCTCGGGCAGGAAACGCCAGCCCTCGAGCGGCGACTTGCCGACCGGAGTGACCACGAGAGGGGGCAGGGTGCCGAGAAGCGGAGTAACCTGGACGTAACCTGCGTCCTGCCCAATGTAGGGATCAAACAGGCTGCATATTTCATTAGTTTGGGTGGAAGTTCGATTGGTAAAGATCTATGGAACGAATTAAGTATTAAAAAAATCGCTCTTTAAAATTGCGAAACTTGCATTGTTGAACTCGAGAGGAGCACCAAGAGCTCCAATTTCGACTGAAGTATTCGCAGCGTTCGCAACATCGAAAAGCAGCTGCAGAGTCCCATTCTCGACCACCCAGCGCCGGGTGATGTTCAACGGAGAGGAAGGCAGCGTAGGCGCAAGATTAGAGGAAGCGACCGTGGAGCCTGAGGCGATACCAGGAGTAACAGTGTGGCGGGCGACAGAAGTATCGCCTTCGATCCATGCCTGCGAGCCAACCGCACGCACTCTGAACGTGATGTCTCCGAGGTGGTAGTTTCCGTTGTATTGCCGCAAAGTCATCTGGTCCGTAGGTATGAAGTCGAATCCAGATCCATTCTTAGGCTTCAGGGAGTACAGAGTCTGCGAATCTTTGACGAGCTGGACGGAGAAAGTTGGAGTGTCAAACGAGATGAAGCCATCGGACAGGCCGAGCGATGGCTGCTGAGCTGTGGCAAGGCAAGCACAGAGTGCAGCAGCAGCAAGAGATGCGACCCTCATGCTGTACGCGATGTCGGGGAGAAGGGAGGGAGGATCGTGCAGACCGAGGTGCTGCGCCAACTCCTACTATGTATCGTCACCCTATAGTACCTTCAACGAAAGGTATAACCCCGGGGCTATCAGGTATGATGCAACCAGCCGGCCGTCAGGTGAGCTCGTACAACATGGCAGGCAGTCGACAAGAGGCCAGGTGGACGAGCTTCCGATGCCCCGCCAACACTTCTTGCAAATAGAGCGGGCCGGCAGGAGGAGCAGTGCAGCATGGCACACAGGGCGTACACTGCAGCATTCTTCCGGTGCCGAGTGTAAGGCGATCTCAGTTCTGGCAAGGAAGGAGCGTAATTAAGGAGAAGCAGACGACAGCATGTGCGAGAGTGCGGCCGCTCGCAGGTCGGCAAGCGCTTATGTCGTCGTGGCGTCCGGAAAATTCCTCGTCCACGACTCAGCATTCGTTTCGGGACCGTGCATTGGAGCGCGGCGCGAAAAGAAGCATGCTCTTATAGGCTGTGTGGTACAACGATATAACAAAATTACAGAATAAAATTCAACGATCAATGTTGTCGGCGCCCAGGCCTGCGGTATCACGGGACCACGTCGCCCTTCTCCTTCTCCTTCTCGTCGCGAACGTCGCCGTCGACCGAGTCGGGGTGTCCTTCGTGAAGCGGCTTGTGCGACGGGCGCCACGACGCCGAGTGCCACGGCCTGACACCGGCGCGGTACATCTCGTCGACCTCCTCGAGGCTGAGGCCGCGCGTCTCGGGGATGCACAGCCACACGTAGCAGAAGCCGAACACGAGCATGCCGCAGAAAATGAGCAGGATGAGCGGCCCGATGTCGTTCGCGATGCGGGGCGAGAAGAACGAGAGGAGGAAGTTCCACAGCCAGTCTGGCGCCACGCAACAAAAGTCAGTCGTGTGTGCAACACCACAATGGAGGAGGGCAACACTTACTGGTCGCACTCCCGAGCGCGATGCCTTTCGGGCGCACGCGCAGCGGAAAGCTCTCGCCGAGGTACACCCACGGCGTCGGGCCCCAGAACATCGAGTAGCTGAACACCTGCAGCACCGCGAACGCGATGAGCAGGTTGCCGCCCCGC
>NW_006767628.1:5103466-5108925 GCF_000300595.1 Phanerochaete carnosa HHB-10118-sp
GCGATGCGGGGCGAGAAGAACGAGAGGAGGAAGTTCCACAGGCAGTCTGGCGCCACGCAACAAAAGTCAGTCGTGTGTGCAACACCACAATGGAGGAGGGCAACACTTACTGGTCGCACTCCCGAGCGCGATGCCTTTCGGGCGCACGCGCAGCGGAAAGCTCTCGCCGAGGTACACCCACGGCGTCGGGCCCCAGAACATCGAGTAGCTGAACACCTGCAGCACCGCGAACGCGATGAGCAGGTTGCCGCCCGCGCGGTTGCGCGCCGTGAGCTGTGACTGCGGCACCGGGTTCGGGCCCGGCGGCGGGAGCATGAAGTGTCCCGCGAGCCCCGCGATGAGCGAGCAGATCGCCTCGAGCACGGACCCCGTCAGCAGCGAGCGCCGCCGGCCCATCGTCTCGATCAGGTACAGCGCCGGGATCGTGCCCGCGACGGAGACGCCGCCGAGGATCGCCTGGATCGCGTACGGGTCGAGTGTCGTGCCCGCGCTCTGGAAGAACGTGTCGCCGTAGTAGTCTGGCGGAGACGGCAGGTCAGCGTGCGGTGGTGAGGGTATTAAGCACAGGTGCGCTTACAGTAGAAGTTCTGGCCGTTCAACTGTTGGATGAACTGGAGCATCATGCCGTTGAGCGTGCGCTTCCAGAGCATGTTCCGCGTCGAGAAGCACTCGAGCCACGTCGCCTTGCCGCCCTCGTTCTCCGCCCGGATCGCGAACTCGAGTTCCTCGATTAGCTCGATAACGATCAGGTCGTCCTCCGGCACGCTGTTCAACTGGGACACGACCCTGCGCGCTTCTGCTTCCCTGCCTGTACCGAGCAGATGACGTCTAATACGCCTCAGCACATAGACGACAGAGTAAGGTAAGGCACGACGTACGGAGACTCGGGCAAGAAGAAGATGCCGGACAACAAGAAGAGGCCCCAGAGCATTTGCAGGCCCACGGGGATGCGCCATGATGCAGAACCGTCGATGTGGTGGGTGCCGAGATCAATCATGTAGCTGATGAAGATGCTACGGTGCTCAAGTCAATCCACGGCGACTTCAAACAAGAGACGGCAAGAGACGCGCACCCAATGATGATTTGCAGCTGGTACAGGACAAGCAGCATTCCACGCAGCTTCTTCGGCGCCGTCTCTCCAGTGTACAAAGGCACGATTGCTGCAGGTCATCGTCATGAAAGGCGGGAAACAGTCAAGAAGCGAGCGACGTACCAGACAAAGCACCGACGCCTAGGCCAGCGATGAATCGCCCTACTGTAATTTGGACAATGGAGAACGTAGTGCCGGTTTGAATGGCAGTTCCGACGGTGAAGATGGCAGACCAGATGAGGATGGAGGCGCGACGACCAAAGCGGTCTGCGGTGAACGCCTGAGCAAGGGCGCCGACGAATGTACTGTATGGCGTGGGTAAACAAGACGAAAGTTTAGCGGCTACGTTTGACATACCCGGCTGAGAGGAGAGAGGTGATGATGGACTGTCTTGCAGCGGACAGACTAGGTGTTCCATCCGCGGCGACTGTTCCGAAGCGTCGTTGGAAGTCTGGCATGATCAGGCATCCCTATTTGACAGATTGAATCAAACATTGAAAGATTATAGCCTATATTAAGACTTACTGAGATGACACCGATGTCATATCCGAAGAGGAAGCCACCGAAAGCGATGAATGCGGCAAGCAGGATGGCCCTGCGGTTCGTTGGGATAGCCATGATGTTGGGCTCGCTGGGCAGCTGACGGACGGGGAAGCCAGCGAGATCGCGCCTGGGAAGAAGCAGCACCACACCTTATATAGTGGGAAGAACATGAGAATAACGTGCTGGAGTTGGTTAACGGTGGATGAATACAGGTGCCGGATTAAGGTGGGACATGACCTACTGGCGCATCTAAGGCGGACCGAAAGCAAGCAATGGGCGGACCGTGAAGATCAAAAGGAAGAAAGAAGCACGGTTTTTTCCTGCGGTGGGACGGCCTTGATGTATGGTGAGAGGACGTAAACGCCGTTGTTGGCGCGGTAGTGCAGGGTCGCAATGCTGTAGTGACATCAGTGGACTTCGCATGTGACTTTGCATGCTGATTGCATACCTTAAAAACTGCGAGAGGATACGAACTACAGGGCATAAAATGGATCTTCCAGGGGGGGTAGTCCAGGAACATCGTACGGCGTCAAAGTATGTATACCGACAATGTTCCCACTTCCCAGGCCGAAACTGGTGGTCGTTTCGTTCCTGGATTCGACCTATATGCGTTTATAATGGTTGGTGATGCATTGCCGGCTGTGGCTTCCGCGGGACGGAGGCAGCAACCTCGCAGAGTCTTAAACTTGCATCAAAGCGAATCACCTCGCGGAGCACCTGGGGTAGTCTGGGGAAGCACGTTCTGATGGAGCTTCTTCCGCCAGAGACATCTGTCAATAGCAACTCCAGACGTGCACTGGACAACGCTGAGGCTCTGAGCAAGTGTACAGCGAGTGTCTGCTGGCGAGATAATCAGAAAGTTATCCATCAATTTGGCATACTCCAGGCAGCGAACGAGACTCGCCGCGTTCCACCGACGAGCAGGCCGCGCGTACACGACTTCTCGTGGCACATTGGCAATCTCGTGTGCCTTCCCAGGGATCGTCTTGCAGAAGCAAGCGTCGTCGAGAGCGCAAAACACATCTCGCCCTGGATCTGACGGCGCTCGTTTAGGCGCCTAATTCATGGCGCTAATTCATTAGCGCTCGCTTGGGCTCAGCAACTCTCATGTTCGCTCTGCGATGCGACTGAGTCGAACTACGTCTGCGTGCGCTGACCACTCCTCGACAACTCTCTGGAATCTGTGCGTGCTGCGCTCGATACTGCCAGTTATCTGATCTCATGGGCGTTCCGGCCAGGAACTAGCTGTCATGGGGCGGTATGCCCGTAGGCACAGCTACTGACGTCGGGGGCTACTGTGGCTCTCATGCCGTGGATACTTTGCAGTTTTGAAACAACCCTGTAAACCAGCGTATTGCCCTCGGTATCCGACATCACTTCCGCGCTCTCTTGAGATCAACGTTTCGATGAAGCCTTATGTTTCAAGCCCTGATGAAGCCAGTCCCCGCGCCTTCGTGCGCCTCTTACGCTCAAAAATATCTTTTCGAGCATAGCCATGGTCGGCCAGGCGTTCATCACATTGCCATCGTATAAGTAGCCCGCCTCGAGCTCAGGTATCTCCTAACGCTGCGCGTTCCTCTTCCTTCGTATCCAACTGCTTTTCTTCCTTGTGCTTGCGCAATTCCCTCATTCTCCACTTTTTATAACGCTTAACGTTGATCGTCCTTCATTCGCCATCATGTACACGAAAGCTATCGTCCCTTCCCTTCTGCTCGCCGCTTCTGCCAACGCCGCAGCCCTTCCTTACGCGAGGAGAGCCCCTCAGTGGTCTGACTCCTCGATGAGTAAGTCCCCCAACCATCTCAGCCGCCCAAATATTCATCGTCTCTGCTACACTAGACGACATGACGGGCGGTGATTCATTCTCCTCTGGCAGCCAAGGAGGAAAGATGCAAGAGTATATCAAGAACCTTCCCCCGAGCCGTGAGTGCACTGTCCGCGCGCGTCTTGTATCCGGCCTTGACACCCCAAACAGTCCAGGGACCCATGGCATCTGCCATTGCCCAAGCTTATAACCAAGGCCAGGGCCAATATCAGGGCCAATACCAAGGCCAATACCAAGGCCAAGGCCAGGGCTCTGGCTCGTCATGGAGCTGGAACACCGGCGGAGCCAACCAGGACGCAGGCTCAAGCACCGGCTCGTCCTGGGGCTGGAACACCGGTGGGGACAGCCAGGGCACGGGCTCGCCTGTCAGCCCGAGCGGCACCTGGCCTGGTGGTGCCGCCGCTGCCGCCGCTGCCTCTGCGGCGGGCGGATACCCGGCGTCGCCGAGCGGCAGCGCGCCGGTATTCAGCTTCCCTGGAGGCCCCATGATGACCGCGGCACCTAACCCGTCGCTGACCATCTCCATCCCGGCGCCGCCGTCGCCGACGGGTGTGCCTGGCGTCCCTGGATCACCCTCCGCGTCCGGCGCACCTGTGGTGCCGTCGGGCGTCCCTGGGTCTCCTGCCTCTGGCGCGCCGCCGTCGCCGAGTGGTGTTGTCCCCTCTGGTGCGCCTCCCTCGCCGAGCGGCGTTGTTCCCTCTGGCGTGCCGTCTTCCCCGAGCGGCGTTGCGCCCTCGGGTGTGCCTTCGGGCGTTCCTTCCGGTGCACCTTCGGGAGCCCCATCTGGCATGCGCCGCCGCCACCACACACTGGGTGCGCGCGACGTCCTCGACGAACTGCTCCCGCTCCTGCCGAGCGACAGTGCGTGTTTCCCCTCTAACACATATTCCACATGCTAACGTGTCGCACCGACAGTCGCGACGCCCGTCTCGCAGCTCCTGGCCGCTATCGAGGGCAGCTCGACCTCCGCGCCCACCGCGGCGCCAACATCGGTGCCCGCCTCTGCGTCGCCCTCCGCGTCGGCCGGCGCGCTGGCCGCTGCACCGTAAGTCCCTTCTCTCCCACTCTGGGTTCCCCTTAAAGGTGCTGACGCGCGCCCCGCCCAGGCCCGCTTCCGGCGCAACGACGACCGTCACCGTCACCGCGAGCTACCCCGCCCTGTCGGGCGCGCCCGCGGCGCGCGCCGTCGACCTCGTCTCGCCCTCCTCCTCCTCGGCGTCGGCGTCGGCCACGCCGTCATCGAACGCGGCGCTCGGCGGCCTTGCGCGCACGTCGTTCGTCGGCGCTGCGAGTGTCGTGGCGAGCGTGCTCCTCGGCGCGTTCATCGTGCTGTAAAAGCCGTCGTCGTTGGAAAAGGTGCCCGTGGTTGGAAAGTGGCAGCAGGAGGGTTTGCGTGATGCATAGCTTTTTTTTATGGTTTTGTGATAGCGTTTTTGATTCCTGTCGTTTTGTTATGACTTCTTCCCGGTTTGTTCAGGTGCAATGATAAGCAGTTGTATCGTTGGTTCACGAATTTGGAGAAATTTGGGAGCTGAGTAAATCGTCGACGATGGGCCAGCTCGGTAAGAAGCCGGCTCACGTCCTGTGTGGCGGCTATTGTCACGTCGTCCTGTGACTCGGACATGACCGAAATTCATCACATGGTCATTCCGCTGCGACTTCCTCGCGGCAACGCCCTTTCATTTAAGCTCACTTTCGTAGCATATAAATACTTGTCCTAAGCTTGGCAAGCCCGGGCTTATTAAGCCCACGGCTTGGGCCGGGCTCAGGCTTGGCTCGGGCTCAGGGCTCGGCTTGGCGTCGCCACAAGCCCAAGCCCGGGCTTTGAGCCCAAGCCGGGCCCGCACATCACTACCTGCCAGCGGGTCGTTCCAGAAGTGCATCCCCATCTTCATATGACATGACCTTAGGAAATTGGGATAAGCAGAGTGAGTCATTATCTTGACTCATTGTACGGATATTCATCTGCACTACTCATCCAGGTAGTGAACGGTTTCTCTG
>NW_006767628.1:5109498-5118477 GCF_000300595.1 Phanerochaete carnosa HHB-10118-sp
AGACCTGAGTAGGGGGTACTGCATTAGTGTTGTCTTGACCATATCTTGATCGTTCGGCCGCCTGCCTGGGCCCAGTGCTCTTATCCGAGACACTGTCCTGTACTTTAAATGCTAGTCAGAAGATTGAGATGCAATTAAAAAAGCTGGTAGAATTATGTGCGAGGGACAAGGCACAAAATGCGAAGACGAGGCTACAGTACTTGTACATTCTGCAGAATAATATAGTAAGCCTTTTAGTTCTCAGATGGCGGTGCTGACATACCCGTGTGAGACCGCATGTTACCCAGACCATCTGAAGCTCCTGGCCCTCTGGGACATCTTTGTCTTCATCACTGACATGGTCTGGTGGTAGACACACTGCCAAGCGGCAGGCCTGAGACAAAACATCTGTAACCGGAATGAGGAACGGCGGACCCTCGCACGTGGAATCCAGATAGGCCCCGTGCTCCCAAAACATGATCTCAAGCTCTGGGCTGCAAGGCGTCATGAGTGCGCATTCAAATGATAAGTGGCGAACGTACTAAAGGTCCCATATGACCAATTGATCTATTTTGGTGCGCTTGAACCATCGAACGCTGAGGAGTTGCTGCCGCAACGTCGGGCAGTCACGAACTGACTGCGAGTGTGTAATAATCAGCTGCACTTTGCTGACAAATCTGTCTCCACCACGATTAATCTGGACGACTGAGTTCCCTGCCTTCCCATCGAAATGCGAAGGTGTTATCTTCCGTCCTCCCAGGACCACAAAATTGTGGAAGATTGCACTGCTGTCAATGTACGCAGCCGTCGGCAAAGGGTTCAGACAGGCATGAGCGACCACCTGCACTGCTGGGTATATTGTGTTGTAGAAATCGAGGAGCTGTGCTTGCTCAGAAGGTTGAAGAGCACTGCACACACCAGGACCCATAAGGAGACCAGTTGTCACTGAACAAAGTAGCTAGTAGGTTTGCATATCATGTGTATATGAGACAGCTTACTCTCCTCCGATTTTACCGCAGCATCCCGCGCAAGGTCAGTGACCGTTCCGCGAGCTTCGCCGTCACCCTTTGTAAGAATACATGCCGTGTCTCTTATCACGACATCCTCTTGGGACACGCCTTCAAGAGAGATCGCGCTAAGGTTATTCAACTGGAAGGATGCAGTGAATAAGAAGAGCTGATTTCGTGACTGAGATACTCACCATGGACCGTAACTTGACTTGGCGGCTAAACTTGCGGAAGAAGGTTACTTCCAGCTCACCGCCGCCATGTCCGTTCACAGAGTAGCCTTTCAGAATGTTGTTCAGACGTTCAAACAGGTACGTCCAGAAGCCATACATAGGGCCGTAGTCAGGGATCTGGTCAAATATATGAGTCGAGTAGTAGATATTTGGCTTGATGTGCTTGGGGTGCATCTGCAGAAAGTTATAGCCACTAGATTGCTGCAGACATCATGCGAAGGATAGCTCACCTTGAAGAATCCATCAAGGTAGTTTTGGAAAAGCTCTTTTGCCCTCTCAAGGTCGTTGATATCAATCGTTCATGCAAGGAGAATTTTCATGGTGGCTGCGAGCGACAGGAAGTTGTTGGCATCCTTGCTGTGCATGCGACGCTTTGGCTTGGGTGCCTCAAACTCTAGGTCGCCACCTTGTTCGCCACGCGCACGTTTTTCGTTGCACTTTCTGTGGGCCTTATCGTTCTTCGTCCAGCTAGCAAGCTTTCGGCCATACTCAGTATCGGCAACAGCTGACCATTCATCCCAAATGAATGGTATCTGTAAATTGTTCATATTACATTAAGAGGCATATCTCAGAGAGCAGGACGCGCTTACCATGATAGGACCATAAACCAGAAGGAGAGCCTTCCATTTGTCTGATGTAAGAGAGCCGCCTGCCGGGTATCCGACGTCTTTCGGTAGACGAGCAACCCATGAAGGCATCTCAAACTCGAAGTAGATTGAGTTAGACAGGTGACTCGCATTGTTGAAGGTTGAATAGCGGCGCACCTTGGTAAGATACCCATGAATCCGGTCGAGCTTGCGTGGGACACTCTTCAGTTGCGTTCGCTCGCGCAAGGCTTTATCCTTGACCCAGACATCAAACCAGATGTTCTTCATGATGCCTAGAGAGAGAGACATGATCAGAAATCTGTTATCCAAGGATCTAGCCTCCAGGGACACACCAAGCAGCAGGTTGTGCATCGGGTCGATGATGGCCATCCGGACTGGGTTCCAGTACGGCAGACGATTCAACTCAGAGCCGCGTACGCCATTTGCCTGGCAGAATGCATCGCGCTCTTCTTGAGTATGCAATTTGCTATACTCTTCTGCTAGTTTGCGGTGGTCATCGCCATCACAAAGCGGAAAAGCTGCGCATGTTGTAACTTGTAAGCAGTGCAGTTGCAGGAAAGATGGGCGGATGAGAGCTTACCATCAATTGTAAGACCCTTCTCCATCTTTAGCTGATCCTTTGTGATCCTGCACCAAGTGCAGAAGATGTTCTGGCTGCCAGAATCACTAAAACCGCACAGCCGGCACATTGCAGGATGGTCACAGCAGACGGCAACTAAGACAAGACGGACAATGCAGCCTGTAGCAGCAGGTTAGTAGGTATAATATGACGTTCAAGGGGCACGCACCTATGGGACAGCCTGCTGTTTTGACAACAATTCTCTCATCATATAGTTTGAGCAAGTCAGTGATGAATGCAGCCATGAAATGCTGCAGCTCATCTGCACTAAACTCGCGGGGCCCCGGAGTAAGACCACATAGGAGAAGATTTTCTGGGGGATAACTAAAGGCGTTCGATCAGTTGTGTTCTAGAGAAAGGATGATGGGCACTCACCGTAGAGATACCTCAAGGTTCTGAACGCATAGAGACAAGTTGCCGGTGCTGTGCTTTCTGGCGTACGCGCTGCATGCGAAGGCGAAGCTGTTGAGGAATGCACTGGTGAGCGTGATAAGAGAGATGAAGGACCTTATTAATATACCCGTCGAAGCCCATTGTGACGCCAATCCGCAGCTCCACTGTGTGCGCGTTGTCAAAGAACAGAGTTCTGTCGACACCCTTAATGGTCTTCCATATCTCACCGTCTTGAACTCGACGCAGTCTGCCCGGCTCAGTCGGTGTGTCATGCCATTTGTCGAGCTCTGCCTCCATCGTTGGCGTGCTATTGATGAGCTCTGCAAGGATCTCTGACGGAAGTCGCATGGGTGCCTGTAGCGCAGGCTTTGCAGCCCCCTTGGCAGAGATCCGTGAGCACCATTGGTCCCAGTGATCAACAATATGGGTGCCGAGTGTGATGGAGGCATCGCTGTAGGCTGTCGGGCTTATGTTCTTGAATAGAGGCTTGTTCTCACAGTGGGAACAACATAGGTCAGGGCCAGAGTCTGCTGGGTATACGCGGCAGCAAGATGGGCATACAGGACAAATCGAGAAGGTATCACTGAGATCGAGCCGCTGAAGGGTTGTTCTCAGTGTCCGTGGCACATCAGACTTGCTGTCGAAAAGGCCGAGGACCGTGAACAAGACGTGAAGTACCGAGATGAGGATCACAATAGCCTGGTGAGAGACCCCTTGTTCGGCATGTAGGGAGGCACATAAAAGCAGGATTGGCCACCAGAACCACATATCTGTCGAGGTTGTGATGGTTTCAACTGCAGAACGCTTGCGCTCGAAGACTGGACGCGGTTGCTGCTGCTGTGTTGAGCTATCATGCCGAGCTACCATTCCAGAAGCTGCTGTCTGAGGGCGGTCAGGAAGCTCAGGCAGAACAAGGTCGGCAGGGTCAGGAAGCTCAGGTGGAATAAGTTCGTCAGGGTCCAGAAGCTCAGGTACAGGATGCTCGCCAGAGCTATTGATGTCAGCGGACTTGCCATGCCACATCTCCAGATCAGCGAAGGACTCTGCAGAGGGCGGAAGGACCGGGACCAAGGAGCTATCAGCGCCCGAAGGGGATTCTGACATAGCAGACTGTACCACTGATCCAGGGTATGGCGTGGCAGGTGCAGGTGACAGAGGTGCAGAGGCCGAACGATATTCCGAGGTAGATGAAGCCACATCATCCAGAGGTGAGCAGGGCAGAAGAGTGGCTTCAGACGCAGTGAGGTCCATAGAATCAGCGCATATATGTGCTACAGATGTACCTTCCTGGTTGTACAGTGCATCTCCAACAATCACCGTCAGTTGTGGACTGTCGGTGGGGGGTTGCACTTCTGCCGTAGTTCTAGCCTTCTTCTTAGCGAGACGCTGGGCAAGCACCTCGCCAGCCGTTAGTTTTCGCTTAGGGCGTACTTCGTCTTCAGAATCTTCTTCCTCAGAACCCTTCATGTTGCGCTTTGCATGGTTGCGTGCAGTCTGCGTTGGCACCCATCTGCCGTTGCACTTCAGGCACCAGCACTCGACGAGCCACTTTTTTGTGGCCTTGACCTTTCAAAGGCATGTCAGAGTGGTGTAGCTTCTCATTTCCGAAGTGATGTTTACTTACTTTACAGTTCAAAAAGCGTGCCATGGTCAGAATGTTTATCACTGGCACAGCAGGTGGTGGTTATGAGAGGGAAAAAGTTATATTACTGGACTTAGCAAGCTGCGAAATTCACAAGATTCCCACAAACATTTTAGACAGCCTACACCCAGTGCTTGTACGACAGTATAGGTTAGCCAATCAAACCTCTGTATAGACTGGCCGGACGTACCATGCACAGTTTGGTGTAGACGCTCTGGCGCCAACTAGAGTCATGTCCGCTCAACCGGTCTACATGCCACCCTTGTACTTGACATATCGCTGGCCACACCAGGGGTTGTATATCCTCTCTAAACACATACTCTTTCTAGCTATTTTTACATTGTCTCCTGCCACCATCCTTAGAAAGGCCCGACACACAGTGAGGGTGGGTTATTGTGCTTCTCCGACAGACACTCACTGAGCGCCCATTAGTTCAGTGTTATCTGATGTGTTTGGCCTCCATCCATCAAGGACGGAGGGCTTTTCTTGGTGAAATCCCTCTTGAAAGGATGGCGAAAGATGCAGAGAGAGCATCCTAGGGGTTATTAGGGGTAGTTGTTCGGTAGAATAAGGCCCTCGAGGGGGATCACCCGAAGGCGCCCAAGGGATGGTGGTGGTACGAGGGAGAGGCGCTGGCCTTCTCGAGTTACGGGGCTCCTGTGTGGCGGCTATTGTCACGTCATCCTGTGACTCGGACATGACCGAAATTCATCATCACGTGGTAATGCCGCTGTGACTTCCTCGCGGCAACACCCTTTCATTAAAGTATGGGGAGGGCGTGGCCAAGGGCATCCATCCTTGCGAGCGGGGTTAACTGTTTGAAGCCTTTCTTCGCTTTCTGCCCTTGCCATCTTCATTGACGACCCAACCTATGGGACGTCGTGATACGCCGACAGTAAGACCCCGAGCTACTAGGAGACCTATCGATCCTGCCGATGCCCTAAAGCAGGCTCTTGACATGTTCAGTGGTGTCGCCAGCAATCTCCCTGTGCCGGGCTTGCAGGCCGGCGTTGGCAGTCTCTCGACGGTGTTGGACGTGATGCAGGTATGTGCTCCGTACCGTCTCATGGGTGCTGAGTCTCATACTAGGGTTAGAAACCGCATGCAAATGTCGAGAACATCAGCAGGCTGACCAAGGATATCGAGGAGTTATCGGCGACGGTAAAGAAGTACACAGAAGTCCACGACCAGAGGCTATCGCCCCATATGGAAGACGCATTTAA
The DNA here is from genome assembly GCF_000300595.1 of Phanerochaete carnosa HHB-10118-sp. NCBI lineage: Eukaryota > Fungi > Basidiomycota > Agaricomycetes > Polyporales > Phanerochaetaceae > Phanerochaete > Phanerochaete carnosa. Next base: position 5,115,203 of record NW_006767628.1, read on the forward strand.
ACAGTTACTCTCGTGAGCCTCTTGTCGACTATATTGCTCCAGACTGCTCATACGGCACAGATCATGGAAGGCGATCGATGACAAGGCTATGCATCTCAGATCGTGGTCTGAAATACGGAGAATATTTCAGAGTGGCGTCGCAGGATTCATGCAAGGTATATCTCAGTCAATCAAAGAGTTTACAGTATGAAAAATCTGTCCTTGGTCATTGCCTCTGCTTACCCAAACATTGCCTTATATTGTAGACAGTGGGCATCCTCGAAATGCAACACACATTGGAGGCATGTAAGAGACGTGCTTCAACTGCTTGTACTGACATTCGCTTGGGGACAACGGGCGTTGCAGGATCGTGCACGCGATTTCGACAGGAGAGGTCAGCACGTGGACAGTAAGCCAGATGCGATTGTGATTAATACCCGAGTAAGGATCTCTCAGCAGACGTACAGATCACAATCTGACCCCTAATCCCCACACCGTTATTGCTCGGACTATCTCCATACTTACAGACGCAGCCTCTTCAGAGCCTGATGGGTCGTTCCAGAATTGCATCCCCATCCTCATATGATATGAACTTAGGACATTGGGATGAGCGGAGTGAGTCATTGTCTTGAGTCATTGTACGGATATTCATCCGCACTACTCACCCAGGTAGTGAACGGTTTCTCCGCTGTTGGATGCGGCTCCCCACCGAGCTGCATGACTACATTTACGACTTTCTAACAAGCCCCGGCCGCAAAGCCGATTTCTTAACGCTGTCCCTAGTGTCGCAAACCTGGTGCCGATACTTTCGTCCTCGCCTCTTCGCCCGGCTTATTCTGAAAAGTGAGAAGGACTGTCGCATGCTATGCGGCATGGTGCGCTCCCCACTGTCATCCTGGCTTGCAGAGCACATCATCGAGCTGCGCTTCCACTACATCATCCCTCCTGGTTATCCACTCCGGACAGCTCTCGTTCGTTTCCTCCCCGCCTGCCGTCACATCCGGCATGATTTCCACGACAAACCCGCTCGCGTGTTGCTATCGCACAACGCAGCTCTGAAGAGCTCACTGCGGAGCATCACCTCCTTGACACTCATCAATTGCGACTTCTCATCATTCCGAATCGTGCTCCATGTACTAGGGGATATCACCTACCTGGAAAAAGTTGCTTTCTGGAAGATCAAGTGGTTGGATGACCGACTCACAACAGCTGACACTGTGAGCGACGTCTGCGCGGGAGCCTTCAGCCATGTGCGCTCGGTCGAGATGGATTTCTGCACGAACAACGTGGCAGTGCCGGCTTGGATCCTAGCCGCCGCAAGTACGCAGCACTCGTTCACCAGGTCGGCAGTCCCTGCACAAATGTGGACCACCATCAAGCTCTTCCAGAAATTCTTGGGTGACAGCACGTACAATTCGCGGTTTGATGTCAAGGAGGCAACTGCCGGTGAGCTTGATCGGTCTCTCTACCAGGCCGTTGTACTCATCGGATGATCCCAAGATACGTACAGATTTGTTGGTTCTCTGTCCATGAAATTCCTGGAACCGGACACCGCATACATCTCAGTCCAAGTGGTCAGGTCTGCACCTGCCGCTAGCAACAATCAGGCCTGGTCTGTCCGCCAGATCGTCCTCGCTTACGGACCCCACATAAATTCGCACACGTATTTTTACTCTCGCAATTGGTCCATGATCGCCTCTCTTCTACTCGCGTTCCCACAATTACAACAGTTCCAGGTCCTCTGCGGGAGAAATTGCTCAGAAAAGGACTTCCGCCTGCTCTCTGACAAGATTGCGGTGGCAGTCAACAACGGTGTGCGTCTACTCGTCACACTTCAACGTGACGCGGATCTACCAGACGGGAGATACTTGCAGCCGGCGCTGTTTGATCTAACCGAGGAGCGCGCGGAGGCAGCACGAAAGAATGGAGGACGTTCGTGAACGGCGAAGTCAACGACTTTCTGGAAGAATGGCGGTATTCCTACATATAAGTGACAACGGATCAAGCTGTAGAGGCTTTGGTGCTCGAGATACTATCCTGACGGAACTAAAATAGGTTGACTGATGTTTACTTCTCGTATATCCGGCGTCCTTGTATATCTGCGTTTTATAGTACTATCTCACCTCTGTACTTGCGTGGCTTGCATCTATCTGACCGAGTGTACTTCCAATAACGACATAGACACAGTCCAGACAATGTTTTGCGCGCTGGGTTGTAAAAACCTGTAACTTCATTGCTTCCCCGAAGCACCTTGCCAACCGTAGCGGGTCTCGCGGATAGCAGTCGGCAGCATCTGTACCCGCTCGCTGGCGTTATCACTTCGTCCTGTTTGTTCAGATGCAAGAGGAGCAGTTGTGTCGTTGCTTCACACATAATTTGGAGAGAATTGGAAGTTTAAATGAGGTCGGTATGGGCGCTTCTGATCCCCGTGTGCTTTCGTCTCGACCTCCGTGTCAACTGCAATAATCATCGCGCATCTCCTCTCGAGTTGCCTGCTAGAGCCCGAGTCCGAGTTGAAAAGCACTAGTTGACAATCTTTTTGAGGAAGGGGGTTAGTTTTCGCTGAGGGTTTGTTGTAAGTCGTCGACTGGACTTGTGCCGAACGACTCACAAGCCAGGCATCCCGCACACAACAGCAAGACGCGCTCTCCAGCCATGTATTCTGCAGCCGCTCTCGATTCTAGGATAGGAATTGTGGACGACGACGCGGCACCTGAGCTGCCCTCCTTACCCGACCTGCTTGCGACCTCATCCTCAAGTGTGGTTCCTTCGTCCACCTTCGCCAAGCCCGAGTTCTCAGCCTACCTATCACATCTAACCGACCTTCCCCTGTCCGAAATCGAAGCTGAACCCACGACCCTCTCGTCCTCTTCCGCACAGCTCACGAATGCGCTCACCACGCTCTGCCACACATCGTACCCCACGTTCCTGTCGCTGCACGCAACTACATCGACACTATCCTCATCGCTTTCGTCGCTATCCTCCTCTCTAGACGGCCTGCTGTCTGCGCTGCCCGCACTGGAAGCCTCCGCACGCTCGTTCGCACAGGAGACACGGGAGATCCAGAAGGACCGGCGGAAGGCCGGCCTGGTGCTCGAGCAGCACGACAAGCTGCACGACGTCCTCTCGCTGCCGATGCTCCTCGACTCGTGCGTGCGGAACCACAACTACAACGAGGCCCTGCTCCTCGCGAACCACGCCGCGGGGCTCGCGCAGCGCTTCCCGGCGAACGCCCTCGTCCAGTCCGTCAAGGGCGAGTGCGACGCGCGCGTCGAGGCGATGCTCGCCCAGCTGCT
>NW_006767628.1:5118568-5124626 GCF_000300595.1 Phanerochaete carnosa HHB-10118-sp
TGTATCGTTGGTTCACACATAATTTGGAGCGAATTGGGTAGACTGCGTATATATGGTGAGAGTTTAAGTGAGAGCTTAGGCGTAGGTCGGTATGCGTTATGGGCGCTTCTGATCCGTGCGCTTTCGTCTCGACCTCCGTGTCATCTGCAATAATCATCGCGCATCTCCTCTCGAGTTGTCCGCTAGAGCCCGAGTCCGAGTTGAAAAGCACTAGTTGACAATCTTTTTGAGGAAGGGGGTTAGTTTTCGCTGAGGGTTTGTTGTAAGTCGTCGACTGGACTTGTGCCGAACGACTCACAAGCTAGGCATCCCGCACACAACAGCAAGACGTGTGGTAGGGGATTTCTCTCCCGCCATGGAAACCGCAGCCGCTTTCGATTCTAGGATAGGAATCGTGGACGACGACGCGGCACCTGAGCTGCCCTCGTTACCCGACCTGCTTGCGACCTCATCCTCAAGTGCTGTTCCTTCGTCCACCTTCGCCAAGCCCGAGTTCTCAGCCTACCTATCGCATCTAACCGACCTTCCCCTGTCCGAAATCGAAGCTGAACCCACGACCCTCTCGTCCTCTTCCGCACAGCTCACGAATGCGCTCACCACGCTCTGCCACACATCGTACCCCACGTTCCTGTCGCTGCACGCAACTACATCGACACTATCCTCATCGCTTTCGTCGCTATCCTCCTCTCTAGACGGCCTGCTGTCTGCGCTGCCCGCACTGGAAGCCTCCGCACGCTCGTTCGCACAGGAGACACGGGAGATCCAGAAGGACCGGCGGAAGGCCGGCCTGGTGCTCGAGCAGCACGACAAGCTGCACGACGTCCTCTCGCTGCCGATGCTCCTCGACTCGTGCGTGCGGAACCACAACTACAACGAGGCCCTGCTCCTCGCGAACCACGCCGCGGGGCTCGCGCAGCGCTTCCCGGCGAACGCCCTCGTCCAGTCCGTCAAGGGCGAGTGCGACGCGCGCGTCGAGGCGATGCTCGCCCAGTTGCTCGGCACGCTGCGCGAGCACGCCAAGCTCCCCGCGCTCTTCCGCGCCGTGTCCTTCCTGCGCAAGACGGCCGTGCTCGACGAGCGCGCGCTCGCGCTCGCCTTCCTCGCCGGCCGCGTCGCCTACCTCGACAGCGCCCTCGCCGCCGCCGCCACCGACCGCCGCCCCGCCGCCGACAGCACCGACGCCGACGCGCACGCGCGCTGGCTCAAGCGCCACATCGACGTCTGGCGCGAGGGCGTGCACGACGCCGTGACGCAGTACACGGCGATCTTCCTCGAGCGCGCGTCCCCGCCCGCACCATCCGCACCGGCAGCGCTGCACACGCTCCTGCGCCTCTTCGCGGCGGCGCACGTCCAGGCGCTGCTGGCGCGCCTGCGCGCGACGCTCCCGCGCGTCGCCGACGCCGCGCTCCTGCACGCGCTCCTCACGCAGCTCACGTACTGCGCCGCCTCCTTTGCGCGCGTCGGCCTCGACTTCCGCGCGCTCCTCGCCCCGCCGTTCGTCGCCGCCGTCCGGGGCACCGTCACGCGCGCCCTCGCGGACGCCGCCGCCGCATGGGCGGCGCGCCTCGCGTTTGTCCGTGGCGTGCCGCCGAAACGGCCTGCGCAGCTCTTCCTCCTGGGCGCCGCCCCTGCCGCCGGTGCGGCAACAGCAACAGCAACAGCAGCAACAGCAGGAGCGCACCCGCCACCGGTCCCGACCCCCGCCCAGCGCGCCGCGCTCCAGACAGCCCCGCCACACGTCCCGCCGCCCATCCTGGCAGCGTACCCCCCGCTCGCGGCGTACACGAACGCGGTGCTCGGCGCGCTCAACGGCCTGCGCCTCCTCGCGCCCGTCGCGCTGTACCCCGCGCTCGCGGACGCGCTGGCGCGCACCGTTGCTGCGGGCGGTGGGGAGGCGTTGGTGAGGTATGCGCGTGAGAGGGCGTGGCTCGGTGCGCGGAAGGGGGAGGAGGACGGAGAGGGGGAGCGCGAGCGGGAGAGGGAGGACGCAGAGGTGCTGCGCGCCGTCGGGACGGTGTACTTTGAGGTGTTCGTGCCGTTCGTGGGGCGCGCGCTCGCGGAGGGGGTGTATGGACGGCCGGTAGACGACGCGGTGGGTGAGCTGGTGGAGGGTGTCAGGAAGGAGTGGGACGAGTTGTTCGCTGCGGTGACGGAGGGGTGAAGAACTTTGCTAGGCTTTTTTCTTTCGCTTTCTACTATTCCAATACCCACGATGCCGACGTAACTCGAATCTTAGACTACTCTCACACGCACAAATGGTTCTGCAAGCATGTTAATTTATTCGCATTGTGACTACCCGCTTCCTAATATGGGACATCCGTCGCTCGATCGACTCGGAGGGCGGGAAGGGGCGGGATCGCCGTGTTTGGCAGTCGCTGGGGATCGTGGCGCATGACGTCGGTGACCGCTGTCGGCGGAAGCGGTATATAATGCAAGCCGGCCTGGCGACGAGGCGACACGACTCACTCTACTTCTGTCACCGTCGACATTGAAAAACAATCACCACAGTGGTTTACAAAGTAACATGGGCAACGACGTCTCTCGCGCGCGGTACATGGCCCTCGGCTCGTTCGCGGTGAACTTTGGCACGCAGGTGTACGGCATGCTGGCGAGCCCGAACATGAAGGACGTCGCCGACGCGGTGAGCAACCCCCGGACCAATAGCCGCTACCCCCTCCTGACGCATGGCACCAGAACCACTTTGCGTTCTCGCCGAACCCGTGGTTCATCGCGGCCTTCTTCTCGGGCCAGATGCTCGCGCAGCTGTACTGGCTCCGCCAGCTGTTCGCGCTCGAGCCCGAGGGGCACCGGCGGCCCCTCCAAGACACGGCGCAGAGCGAGACCACCGTCTTGGGCAAGCAACGGCCCCAGCAGACCGCAGAGGACGCCGCTGCGGCCGCGGCGGTGTCGTACGCCCCTGTGTACGCCCTCGGCAACCTGTGCATCGGTGAGCCGTCCCGCGCAGACGCCACCACTCTGACGAGCTGACTTCGTGCACACGTGCAAAGCGGGCTGGCTCGTGTTCTGGCTCCGCGAAGAGTTCGCGCTGTCGCAGGTGCTGGTGACGGTGAACACGGCGGCGCAGCTGTGGGCGGTGGCACGCCTGCCGGCACTCAGCGCGCGCAGCCCGGCGCTCCTCTGGGCCACGCACGTCGTCGCGAAGACGACGGCAGGCATCGGCATCCTGGATTTCCTGGACAACGGCGGCGTCGCGGCGGTGAGTACTAGGGTGCTCGGTTGGTGTGTGTGCATGTGGTTCATGACCTCCCCCAGCGCCTGCGGGCACCACCGAGCAGAGCTGCGCAGGGCCTCGTGTACGGAGTGTTCCCGGCCCTTGCGGCGACGTCTGGCCCGATGCTTGGGTCGACGCTCGTGTACGCCCTGCTCGGGATCTACGTCGGACAACGCGGTGTGGCGGGTGCGGAGGCGTGGAGTGCGGGGCTGGGCTGGACGGCGCTTGCCACTGGAGGGATCGTGGTGGTCAAGGGTCTCATGTCGCTGTGAACCATGAACGAAATGATATCAGCTTCTGGTCAGTGAAACATTGACTTGGTCACTTGCCATAAACGGCACACGCGGATCCACGCGCGAATCTAGGGCTGATTCAGCAGCGCGTCCAGTAGCGCCCGGCAGCGGCACGCCAGCGTGATCGCTATATTACCAGAACGCGTGTCGTGCCCGCCGCAGCCCGCCTTGTTGCATCCTTCCTCTCGCTCACCATCCCCAGCAACTTCATCATGACCAGAGCAGAAAGCTCCAAAACGTCCCACGAGCCGTCCTCGCGCGCCGCCTCGTCCAGCAAGGACGGCGGCGGCGCCAGCGGCGGCGAGCAGCCTCCCCAGCCCGTCAAGCAGAGGCGCAAGCCCGGCAGGGTCCCCGTCTCCTGTGCAGAGTGCCGCCGGTACCGTACGCTCTCGCTGTCTCTTCCGCCAGGCGCGCTGACCACTCTCCCTCGTCGCCAGCCTGAAGCTGCGCTGCGACCGCAAGGTTCGTGAACGAGCAACGTCTTTGTGTGTCGCTTGGGAGGCTGGAGCTGGAGACGCTTGTAGGTGCCGTGCGAGACTTGTGTGAAGCGAGGGTGTTCTGCCATCTGTCCCGAAGGTGCGACTCCGTCCTCCTTATATGCGACACGTCTCATCGGTAGCTGCAGGCTCTTTGACCACCGGTAACAGATCCAACAGGTAAGAAGAACACGGCGAGGCCCGCTCATGGCTGCTTATCATTCCGCCGCAGGCTGGCATTCGCAGATGCAGAAGAGCTCCAAAAGAAAGTAGAACGCCTTCGCGGGCGCGTCAAAGCACTCGAGGGTGCACTGCACGCACTCCAAGCAGACGTCTCTGACGACCCCCATCCGCTCCTCATAGACACAGACGAGTCCACAGCCATCATTGACCCAACAGCAACGCCCGTGCCAGCGACCGTTCACCATAGTCCTCCAGATCAGCATCCCGAACAAGAGTCTCCGCAGGCCATGTCTCGCGAGGACGAAGAGTTTATTGGTGCATTCGGTCCGTCTGTGCGTCCAGACCTCCAGTCTGCCGGCTTACTAAGCGGTTGCGCAGGCACCCTGACGCTCGGTGTACGTGGCGAGTCGCGGTACTACGGCTCTACCTCTCGTTCAGAGGTAACGACGCCTTCGATCCTTTGGCGTGCTTGCAATGCTAACCTATAACCATCATAGTTTCTCGTTCATGTGGGGCTTCCGCGCGTTTCTTGTCTGTGTCATTCCCTGATGCCGTCTCTCGCAGGGGCCAGGTAACGGAGGCTGGGCCGAATTCGGATGCCACAAAGAAGACTTTCCACGGTTCAGCCAACAAGTCTACGACGAGGCGCTCAAGACTTTTGATCTCACGTGCGACATACCCGAGGTCAGGATACAGATATGGCAACTGCTGCCTACGCTCGGCCAAGCCTGTCGACTGGTAGAAATATTCCTGGACATGGGCGACTTCCTGTGCGTCCCTCCCTTGTCCCACCAACGTTGCATGCGCGCGCACTGAAAGCCCGCCTCCCACCCAGATGGCAGCCCATCCCGCGCGCCCAGCTCTACGACGAGATCCTCAGCGTCATCTACCGCTCGCTCCCGTAGGTTTTACTTTTTTTTTTTTCCCACCGTGGCAAAAGCACCCCCGGCTGACGCGCGCTCACCTGCCCGCCCTTGCAGCATCGGCGTCGACAACAGCGTCGTCTCGAACCACGCCGCGGCCGTGCTGTACATCGTCTTCGCGCTCGCGACGCTCTTCGACCCCGACATGCCGCCGTACCCCGCGCTCGCGACGGAGTACTTCCTCCTCTCGCGCCTCGCCCTGCGCTGCGCGTCGCCCGTGCAGGACACGACGCTCTGGGCGATACAGGCTCTGGTACGCCGTCCGCGCTCTCTCTCTTTTTTTTTTGGCCCGCTTCTTCATTGTGATCGCTGCTGCTGCCGCCGCACACAGCTGTACCAGGTGCAGTTCCAGGAGCTCTGGTCCGACAGCAGCATCACGCCGCACTACGTCTCCCACTACGCGTGGATGCTCGCCGGCTTCGTCGTCAAGCTGTCGCACAGTGTACGTTACGCCCCCTGTCTCCACGTTGTCGGCCCGAGACAGGCGGCTCACCTTTTTGTGTGGCGCGCCCCTCTAGATCGGTCTCCGTGCGTCCTTGTTAAACCCCCTCTGACCTGAGCCTCGCCCTGATTTTTCTTTTCCTTTCCTGTGTCGCCAGACGTAAAGAGCTCGCGGTGGCAGCTCGACGAAGACGCCGGCACCCGGCGCGCGGCCGTCTTCTGGCAGGTGTTCGTGCGCGACACCTGGCTGGTGCGTGTGTTTTTCCCCCGCCTCCCACCTCTACAGTTCCCTTAACGATCGCTGACACCGTCGCGCCCGCGCGCGCCCACAGAGCTTCATGTTCGGCCGCCCGCCGTGCATGAACCTGTCCTGGGTCGACTGCGAGTTCCCGCAGGACCCTGAGGAACGGGTCGACGCTGGCGGACATCGCGAGTGGGGCTGTACGTCCCTTTCCCTTCCCCTTCCTCCTTACTCGCCCTTGACGTCCCCTCCCCTCCCCTCCCTGAACC
>NW_006767628.1:5126098-5146748 GCF_000300595.1 Phanerochaete carnosa HHB-10118-sp
CAGGGCCCAGCAAGCTCAGCAGGTTTCGCGGCAGCAGCAGCAGCAGCAGCAACAGCCACGGCAGCAGACAATGCAAGGCGTGCAGCCTATCAGCGACACGTCGATGAACGGGACGTCGGCGCAGATGAACAACGCCATCGGCCTGACGGCGATGCAGATGGTGCCGCCGGTGCTCGACGCGACGTGGCAGTCGTTTGTCGAGCAACTTGGGTTTTGATCGTGTTTTGTATAGTGTTTTTTGTATCGAGTAGAAACGAAGGAAGGAGGCCGGTTTTATGTGGAACGGGAAAATTAGAAATGCTGTAGAGTGTATGGGAGCAACCGAGGGCGAAGCGTGGCGTTTTGCAACAACAACCGGTTATGTGCGAGCTGTGGTCTAAGGTCCGATACGAAACCGCCGCCGCAGACGAAAGTTGCGCAGAAACCAAGATAGACCCACTACACTTTCATTCATATCACGCGAGAACTTTGTCACGCTTTGGCAGAGAGAAAATCTTTCCAAGCTCAGAAGGACACAGGCCAGCCATAGCCAAGAATTGAGTGATCTGAATAATACATGCAAGCCTTCGGACTCTCTCTGCTTACACCGATTGTTCTCCCTTCCTCTCGTTGTCGTTCGTTTGAGGTCGGAAGCGTGGATTTCACGGGCGGTAAAGGCAAGCGTGACAGTGTCGCCGCGCCAGAGTTGGCCCAATCATGCGTGTGTCACACTCTATCACACTTGGATAAAAGTGTAATTGGCCCATCTTAACAACTGACTGACTGTGACTCGTGACTTTAAGCCGGAAGCATGATGTCGCTGCCATACACCAGACAATACGCAGAAAGCACTATATACAGTTGTTTGTCGAGCTGCGCCCGTTCTGAAAGGTTTCCAACCACACGCCTTCTGTTGTCAGATGCTTATATAACATTTTCTGTATCGATTAGAAATTAGAACGAAGGAAGTCGGCTTTATGCGACAAGATAAAAATAAGGGTTAAGTAGAAAAAATGTGCAAAGAGCACTACCTCATTCACTCCCCGCCCATGTTCGTATCTTCACTCCTCCCCAGAGTCGAGCCCCGTAGAATCAGAGCTGTACAGCTCGTTGCCCTCCCCCAGGTCATCGTCCGATGGCGGCAGCACAAGCACGGCTCCATCGGCAACAGGTACCTGGCGTTGGACGACTTCACCGACGACCGCTGAGAAAGCCGCCAGGTGCAGAGGCGCAAGAGGTGTTTTCGTCTTCAAGACCAGTCGTAGGATGCGTCGCCCTGACGCGGAACGCTTCTGCAAGATGTGCTCCAGGAAGTGGAAGCAGTCCGCGTGCTTGCAGCCACGGGTCAGCACGGGTCTCGGGCAGTGCAAGCGTTCGACGTCGTCAAGCTGCAGCGTGCGCAGCCGCGGCAGGGTGTCTTCCCCGCGTAACATCTTGCGAACCACGCACAGATCACAGCGGCCGCCTATTCGCAACTCTTCGACGTTGTTGAAATGGCGCCGGAAGCGTGCAGACCACGCAGAAGCCGAGTTGATCGCGCTGTCGTGCACGAAAAGCGAGCGTGCGTTCCCGAGCGGTAGGTGCTCGAGCATGCGGTCGAACGCTACATCGCGACGGGAAAGCGCAAGGGAGAAGTCAGGAAGTGGACAGTGATCCAGGACGGACTCCAGGTGCTTCCATCCGGAGACGATCATGTTTGGAAATACATCGATCTTGCCGTGCATCGCAATGCTCAAGATGGGTGGATAATTATCGTTTTCGGTGCCGATAATCTTCGGGAGTACAGGGAGAAGATCTTCTGCTGCCGAATGGTTGAAGGACACTTCGATGACCCTAACACTTGTAGTTGTCGGAATCGTCAAGTGTGCGAGCAGTGCGATACACCAGCGGAGTGCTCCGGTTAAGACCAGGCTACGTAGCCTGGGGAGCGAGACTTGTGTGGGAATCTCTTGTGGATTGCTCTCTCGATTTGAACAGACCAATCTGAGTGTTTCAAGTGCTTGAAGCGGTGCGAGGGCTTGCAAGATGTCGTTTACACTGGGAAATTCGGGGCCGAAACTGTTGTAAGAACCAATTGTGAGGTTTCTGAGCGACGGCAGCAGTTTCACGGCTTCGAGGACGTCTCTACGATCTCCGATATATGACCTCCTATAACTAATGCGCGGAGGTAGTACGTCCCAGCTGAAAACTCCGGTAGAGTCGCAGACGTGCCCCACCTTGAAGGTGTGGCACCGGGGGAAAGCGACATCGGGAGGAAAAACTTCTGCTGTGAACGAGCGTGATTCCCATTCCAAAGAACAAATCCTCGGCATCTGGGAGAAGATCTTCTGGGACTGAGGTGAATTCGACAAATAAGCACCCCATTGGTGGACTGAAACGTGTAACAAGAGCCCTTTCGAGCGTTCGAGGGCTGCGTCAACAAAGCCCAGGGGAGCGGGAAGAGCAAGTGTAGTCCATAGAGAGGATGTGTGAATCGCAGTCTGCCGCCACCTTTGGCAGACATGCAAAACGACGGTCCAGGCACGGGAGATAGCCTGGCTATGCTGAACTGGGTCGAAGCAAGGACAGTACTGGAATATTATTGAGAGTATTTCCGTTGGGAGACGTGAGATATAAGCAAAGCTATTGAGCTCTCTCCGGATTTGTAGAGCAGCTTCTTCGTGTACGGCGAGTTGTCGCTTCAGGAGGTCTTGTCGTTGCGTAGCCATGTATGCCAATGTTCACGCTACAATGCTCGACTCGTTGTAGCTGGTATCAGGTAAAAACGTATAGCAACAACTTACTACGATGGTAAGGCTGGAGGAATATATTTAGACGATCTTGCAGAGCAAGGAGGTGGTTCAAACAAGAACTCAGCGCGCCTTGCGGCGCGCTCTGAAGTGCGCTCCTGAAGTGCTCATGCTAAACTATTTCGGGAATATAGTTCTCACGGTCGCGCTGGACGGCGTGATGCGCGTCTCGGCACCGTCGCCGTCCGTGCTCGCGATCTACTGTTTGGCGTGGCGCATTGCGCAGGAGTGCATGCTGTTCGTGACCGAGCGTTGGGGCATGTCGTAGTGGCTGTCGATATCCACCGTGGTGAATGTCTTTCTTCGAGCCGATCCACCTCGAGCCGGGGGGGAGGCCTGAGGGCTGACGTTGCGACGCAGACACTAAAATCGCCACAAGTCTGTATAGTGCTTGTCTACATCGATTAGAACGGACGATGTTGGTTTTATGCAAAAATAAGAATCAGAGACTGGAGATGAAGATAAAGATGCGCAGAAAGCACTACATGCTACCGGGCAGTAAGATATCAAGTCCTCGTCCATGTGCGTATCTTCATTCCTCTTCAGAGTCGAACTCCGTAGAATCGGAGCTGTACGGCTCGCTCTCCCTCTCCTGGTCATCGCCCGATAGCGGCAGCATAGGCACGGCTCCATCAGCAGGTAATTGGCGCTGGACAACTTCCCCAACGACTGCTGAGAACGCTGCCAGGTGAGGAGGCGCAAGAGGTGCTTTCGTCTTCAGGATGAGCCGCGAGATGCGCCGCCCTAACGCAGAACGCTTCTGCAAGATGTGCTTCAAGAAGTGGAAGCAGTCCGCGTGCTTGCAGCCGCGGGTCAGCACGGGTCTCGGGCAGTGCGAGCGTTCAACATCGTCCAGCTGGTGTGTGTGCGGTCGCGGTAGAGTGCCTTCGCGCAGCATCTTGTGAAACACGTAAAGGTCACAGTGGCCACCTATTCGCAACTCTTCAACGTTGCCGAAGTTGCGTTCCAAGCGTACAGACCACGACGAAACGAAGTAAAACGCGCTGCCGTGCACGAAAAGCGAGCGTACTTCCCCGAATGGTAGATTGTCGAGCACGCCGTCGAGCGTTGCATCATAACCGGGAAGCGCGAGGGAGAAGTCAGGAAGTGAGCGGTGGTCCAGAACGGACTCCAGGAGCTTCCATCCGGAGACGATTACGTTTGCAAACTGATCGGCCTTGCCATGTATTGTAATGCTCAAAATGGGTGCAGAGCTATCCTTTTCGACGCCGATAATCTTCGGGAGTACGGGGAGGAGGTCTTGTGCCACGAAATTGGTGAAGAACACTTCGATGACCCTAACACTTGTGGTCGTCGGAATATCCAACTGCGCGAGTAGTTTGATGCACCAGCGGAATGCCCCGGACAAAACCAGGCTACGTAGCCTGGGGAGCGAGACTTGTGTGGGGATCTCATGCGGACCGTTTCCTCGACTTGAACCGGCCAATCTGAGTGTTTCGAGTGCTTGAAGCGGTGCGAGAGCTTGCAGGACGTCGTATGGGCGAGACAAATGAATGCCGGAGACATTGTAGGAAGCAATTGTGAGGTGCCTGAGCGACGATAGCGATTTCACAAATCTGAGAATGTCCCAACGATGCCCATGACTAGTACCACTGTATAACCTCTCACTAGCACGTGGAGATAGTACGTCCCAGCTGAAAACTCCAGTGGAGTCGTAGATATGCCCCACCTGGAAGGTATGGCACTGGGGGAAAGCGACATCTAAAGGGAAAAATTCTGTCATATACGAGCGTGAATACCACTGTAGAGAAAGGATCCTCGGCATCTGGGAGGAGACCATCCGAGACTGAGGAGAATTCGGCGACCAAGGGCCGCATGGGTGGATCGAAACATGCAACAAGAACCCTTTCGAGTGCTCAAGGGCTGCGTCAACAAAGCCCAGGGGAGCGAGAAGAGCAAGTGTAGTCCATAGAGAGGGTATGTGAATCGCAGTCTGCCGCTACCTTTGGCAGACGTGCAAGACAACGGTCCAGGTACGGGAGATAGCCTGGCTATGCTGAACTGGGTCGAAGCAAGGACAGTACTGGAATATCGTTGAGAGTATTTCCGTTGGGAGACGTGAGATGTAAGCAAAGCTATTGAGCTCTCTCCGGATTTGTAGAGCAGCTTCTTCGTGTACGGCAAGTTGTCGCTTCAGGAGGTCTTGTCGCGTACTAGTCATGTCGCGTACTAGTCATGTCGATATCCACGCTACGATGCTTGACCCGTTGTAACTGGTGTCATGATAAAAAGTGTAGCAACGACCAACCACGACGGAAAGACGCGAATGCGCTCGGAGTGTGCAAAGCAAGGGGATGGTTGCAAGAATTCAGCAAGAAGCTGAAGTGCTCACGCTAGAGGCTCCTTTCGGGAATTTAGTTCTCACGATCATGCTGGGACGCGACGCGCGTCTTGAGGCTCATTGCGTACGCCCTGCTCACCTCTGTCAGTCTCTGCCACTTCTCCCACCCTCCTCGCCATGTTCCTCACTCGTTCAGAATACGGTAAGAGGAATGACAGTATGGTATACTCGGGACGGTGTCTGAAAGCCTTGTCCAGATCGCGGTGTCAATACATTTTCCCCAGAGGGCCGGTTATTCCAAGGTATGCTTTGGCACTTTGACTTCCAAGCTATACGTGCTCATACACCAATCACAGTCGAATACGCTATTGAGGCTATCAAGGTGTGCTTCAAATATCTCGAATTCGTTATCCATACCGTCCTTCTAAGTCCAGCCTGCAGCTAGGATCAACAACTGTCGGAGTATGCACGAAGGAGGGCGTCGTTCTCGCCGTCGAGAAACGCGTCCAGTCTCCCCTACTTGTGTCCTCGTCGATCGAGAAGATCATGGAGATTGACCGCCACCTTGGGTGCGCCATGTCGGGACTCATCGCCGACGCGCGGACAATGGTCGACCACGCACGCGTAACGTCGCAGAACCACGCATTCGTCTACGACGAGCGCATCAAAGTTGAGAGTGCCACCCAGGCGGTATGCGACTTGGCGCTGCGGTTCGGTGAGAGTGTACACGACGAGGAAGCGATGATGAGTCGGCCGTTCGGTGTCGCTTTACTCATCGCAGGTGTCGACGAGAATGGTCCTCAGCTGTGAGGGGGATGGATCTCTGCGCTCATATACACCAACTAATCCTGCATTCAGATTCCACACAGACCCATCGGGCACCTTTGTGCGGTACGAGGCGAAGGCTGTGGGATCGGGATCGGAGGCGGCGCAAAGCGAGCTCCAGGACAAGTGGCATAAGGTGTGTCGCGTAAACGCATAATGGTCGAGGCTCCTCTGAGCCATCATAACAGAATATGACCTTGAAGGAAGCGCACATTCTTACTCTGCGCGTGCTGAAGCAAGTAATGGAAGAGAAGCTCGACCAACACAACGTGCAGTTGGCCCAGGTATGTGCTGAATCGAGAATACACCCCTTGCCCTGTTGTTGAATAATCTTGGCACCAACTAGGTCACGCCAGCGAATGGATTCGAAATTTTGGATGAAACTAGACTAAAGGCACTGATTGACGAGATGTAGCGGACTGCATGTTCCCTCAGCACTTTGTAATAACATGTTTCTCTTTCTCTGAGGTGAAGTTCCGACTGTGTGCTATCCGATGTTTGTTCCGTACTTCGTCCTGGCGTCACGTCTGACACACGTTTGCCACAAAGCCATCGGATAAATAACTTAAAACATCTGTCCTCGATCGTGTATATAATTGGCACGTTCTTAATTCACAAGCACCTCCATATACCCCCGCATCGTCTCTCTGCTACCGACCACGACCACCCACCATGCCCCAGATCGAGCTCACCTCCAACGATCTACAGGAAATCCTGACGTTCACTACTGCTCTTGCGCGTCAGGCAGGCGACCTCATCCTCCGCGGCTCGGAAGCTATTCTCGCGTCTGGAGACGTCGACGAGAAGAAGAATTCGGTGGACCTTGTCACGGAGTACGATGTCAAGGTTGAGGAGCTTGTCAAGGGCGAGCTGAACAAAAAATATCCCGGGTTCCAGTTGTGAGTGCATTCAATCCGACTTTGCCGCGAGACGAGCCCCGTGGACCAAATCGCCACAAGCAGTGCATCTGGGATGCTATCCTCCGCTGGCCTTGCTGCGCATCTCTGGTTTCACCGCTGGTCGCGACAGGCTGCCGTCCCCAATATCGGTATTCGCTCACGGAGTATCTCTCCAGCATCGGTGAAGAGTCCTATGCTGCAGGCTCTCGCCCACCACTCACAGACCTGCCCACCTTCTGCGTCGACCCCATTGGTATGTCCCCCTCAACCTCCACCGCTACGCCGGGGCGCTCCTTAGCTTACATCCTCACAGATGGCACGACGAACTTCGTGCACGGCTTCCCGCACGTCGCGGTCTCCATCGGGCTCATCTACAACAAACGGCCCGTGCTGGGCGTGATCTACAACCCATTCCTCGATCAGCTCTTCACGGGTGCGAAGGACCTTGGCTCGTACCTCACGCTGCGCGGGCAGACCCCACACCGCCTCCCCCTCACACGCCCGCGCCCGCTCCCATCGCTCTCGCAGGCACTCATCGGCATTGAGTGCGGCTCGGACCGTAGCGCAAGCATCATGCACGTCAAGGCTGAGGCGTACCGCAAGCTCGCAGGCAACCCTGCCGAGGGCGTCGAGGGCGGCCGCATGGCGCACTCGCTGCGCGCGCTCGGCACCGCGGCACTCGAGTTCTGCATGGTCGCGCAGGGGGGTTTAGACATTTACTGGGAGATCGGCTGCTGGTGAGTGCCTCAGACATGCAGAATGGGCTTTTGGATTCTGAGGTGCTGCAGGCCATGGGACGTTTGTGCTGGCTCTATCATTGCCCAGGAAGCCGGTGGCATGGTCGCCGGTTCGCCCTCGTCACCTTTGGACAACGACGTGAACGAAGCGGTTCTGACAGGCCGCAAATACATTGTTATCCGTCCCATTGGTGACTCGCCGGTATGTCCATGGCTTTGTGTGCACGCATTGTTCCTAATCAGATACTTTAGACGGAGAAAGGCGTGGATGCACAGAAGCGTCTCATTAAAGACTTTTACGACACCGTCGGCGACTTTACTCCTCGTTGAATAACCGCATCTATAGACATGTATTTAGAGAACATAGAAAGAAGGAATGTACCAGGTAATGAATAAACATTCGCAGCGCGTCTGCAAAACACTACCGAACTAGTGCCGTTCGTATCTGTCAGTTCGAATCTCTTGCTATGCTGTAGCTGTGACAACAGGTTGAATTAGGGTGGGTTCGAGGCGGACACATCACAGGCTTCAAATACATATTAGAGGACCCAGTCGAGGGAGCGTGCCGTGCAGTACGATCATGCAAACCACCGAGTTTCGGCAATGGCTACCAGGTATCAAATGCGAGCAGAGCAATTGATTTTAGCGGCCTATCTGCTCATCTGGTATGTCGCTCTTGTGTTCAATGTGAGGTGGCTGATCTTTCCATAGCACTTCTTGGCACTCCCTCTGCTTCGCTAAACGCTCTTAACTGACTCCTGGTCGCGCTGAGCTCTTGTTGGTCTTCGATATCTCGAACGGCTCGACTAAGCGTTACGTGTGGAGCGGGCAGGCACTTGGATGGTAGAAGCGACAGCATTTGCAAGCTTTGAAGGCAACATAACCATCACAGCTGTTCTGCCAAGGTACGGCACATGTCTGCCGCTGCACCGCTGCCAGGCTCGATACCAGCCGCCCTGTCATATATCATACAGGGCTAGCCATTCCAGCGTACCGACCACCCTCCCACCCTCGGTACGCACCCCACCAACTACCGAGTAGACTGGTCACGAGTCTATGGAGATACGAGTGCAATCTGTTATAGAGGTTGTCCGGGTCAGCGAGGGCGATTTGGCGGACAGACCAGGCCTCGTTGCCGCTAGCGGAAGGCGCAGACTTGACAATCTGGACTGAGATGTATAGGATGGACAGGGAACCAACAAATTTGTACGTGTCTTGGGGGATTCCGGTGGATATAACGGTCTGGCAGGGAGTCGAGTCGAGCTCATCTGTAGCTGCCTCCTTGACATCAAACTGTGAAGAACTGAGTTCACCGTCGTTCAAGCACGTCTGGATGAGTTCGATGATGGCCCATGTCTCTGCAGCGACTCCAGGCCCCGCTGTTCGACGTCTGGTGAATGTATGTCGTGTGCTCGTAGCGGCCATGATCCATGCGGGCACCGCCACATTGTTCGTGCACTCCCGCGTGCTGACTGAGCGGACATGGCCAAAGGCACCCGTGCAGACGTTGCTCGGAGCGTCAACTGTGGCGGGTCGGTCACCCGACCATTCGACGCCTGAGAAATTAACCGTTTCCAGGTAGGTGATATCACCTAGTATGCGGAGCAGGACCCGGAACGACGGGAAGCTGCAATCTCTGAGTGTCAAAGAGGTGATGTTCCGCAACGCGCTCTTCAAATCTACGCTGTGCGACAGCGACACGCGGACGGGCTCGCCTCTGAAATCATGCCGGATATAACGGCACGCGGGGAGAAGACGGACGAGAGCTGTCCAGAGCGAATAACCGGAAGGTCTGATGTGCAAGAAGTATAGCTCGGTGATATGCTCCGCAAGCCAGGCCGACAGCGGAGATCGTACTATGCCACACAGTGTGCGACAGTCCTCCTCACTTTTCAGCTTAAGTCGGGTGAAGAGGTAAGGGCGAAAGTATCGGCACCAGGTTTGCGACACCATAGACAGCGCTGAGAACTTGGCTTTGCGGTCAGAGCTCGCCAGGAAGCCGCAAATGTAGTTACGCAGCTCGGCGGGTAGATCCTTCCAAGAGCGGAGAAACAGTTCACTACCTGGAGGAGTAATTTTAGTGGATATTCGCGCTGCATGTCAAGATAATGACTGTCTTAGACGCACCTATCGGACGACAAACTATAAATGTTTCAATAGACAGGGATAGATTTCGCATGTATACGTCGACCTCCAGAGCGTCGTTATCCTGGTTGCTGTTCATCAACCTTAACGATTTGCGCCGCGACTTGATCTTCGCGGCCTCGTTGTTGATCTCCTCCCACGATCTATACCATATAAGCACTCACGAGCAATAACACTAACAATGAACTCACAAGAGCAATTCGTTGGTCACTTTTCCCATCTGGCGTGATATATACTGTCCGTTAAATTCTGTGTATATCTTCACCGCCTTGGTCAAATCTTGGACGTCCTTAGTTAGCCTGTTGATGTAGTATTAGGTAACCGCGCATAATGCCTAGCTTCAACATGAGAATTAGCACTCATGATAAGGTACAAAGCAAATATCTGGATCATATCTAACACCGCCAAGAGATCGTTGACACAGGCCTGCAAGCCTGGCATAGGGAAACTGCCAGCAACGCCATTGAATATTTCGAGAGCCTGCTTCAGTGCGCCGACGGCAATGTAGACAGCATCCTTGGGGTCGCTGCTCCGTGACTTTCTCCTTATCCAGTCCATCGTAAGTAACAACGACTGGAAGCGAAGAAAAGCTTCGAAAGGCTCGGTCTGCCTGGAGGGGAGACAAGGGGCCGCGCCTTTTCCAAGCTCTTGCCGCGCTCTCGCTGGGAAGCTTTGTATAGGTGACGATGGACGAAGATTGGAGACGAAACGACCTTCGAGCTTCAAGCTTCCGAAGTTGTCTCAGACGTGACGGCCCAGAGCCCGTGACGATGAGTGACAGCAGGAAGAGTGCTCTATGACGTCACGCGTGTTCTCGTCTTCTCTCCCCACCCATCTATGACGGTCCACGGTGGACAAAAATAAAATCTCGAGCTCGCGGACCCTCTATAATCTCATTTTTGCTGCCTGTAATTGATAGTAAGCAAGCTATTGCCTGCCTAGTTGAAGCAATGCTTACCTTTGGGAACGCAGATGGGCTCTGGCATACCAACGCGCATGGTAGGGTATGACCACGCATGAAAGTGCGCAAAAGTGCACATACGTGCATGGCCACCTTTCTTGATCTCGTTGAGCGTTTATCAAGCCACGATGTTTTGCACAAATGTGCACAATGGTGCACCCAAGATTGTGCGCCTTTGTGCACAATTGTGCACATTATCAATAGCTTCACAACTCAAACTTGGATGATAACAACTTGTTTTAGATTCTCATCCTCCAAAACCTTGATCCCGCTCACTAAAAACCGTCCTCGCCCTGATCAAAACTTGTTCTGGTCCCATCAAAAACTCGACGCACTCTATCGTACTTTCCTCTGGCAAATCAGCGGAACACGAGTCACTAAAGGGCAATTGAATGCTATGAGTACATGATACATGACAAATGCTCGAGTTGTTGCAAATACCTTATGTATGGTATGGCCTTGGAGCAAGTGCAGCAGCGAGCAGATCGGACGCAATGCGTGACAGTCCAGACTGTTACGATTGGTCTGTAGTCCCGATATATGTCTTTCTTTACTCTTTATTTCCGGACAGTAAGTGCCTACTCGAATGTTCTACCCTTTTCCAGACGAGTCATTTCCGGTCCATTTCCGGACCACTTCCATTTCCTGGACATTCTCGTACATACGTTGTCCCTTCTCTGCTGATCCTGCAGTAGCTAGGTTAGTATAAATACCAGCCGGAAATGTCGTGTACTTTAGCTTCGGCCTCCTGTATTATCAGTTGCTTTCTATATCATTTCCAGACTTCGCCTAAGTCCATGTTCTACGCTCCACGACTCTTACATTAGGCCGAAGCTCCCTTCACTGGTGACCAGACGTACATGGTCCAACCCTCCATTACCAGAACTACAAGTCGGCGAAGCGCTGAACTTACACCAGAAAGGTGCCGAAATCGAGCACACAGACACCACACTAGCCAATGACGAGACTACCATTTCCGGACACGAGACAACAAGTGGCACAGGTGCAGAGAAGTCATCTGCATACACAGAGACAATGAATCAAATGCCGAAGCGATCGAGGAAATCCCTGATCGGCTTATCGAGGTCATCAGAGACCAACCTGCAGAGCGTATCGAAGCCCGACAAGAGGAAGACTTAGGAGATGACTTCACGGATACTTTTAAAGCCCTCTCAGACACCGACCAAGAACCAGAAGACGTCGATCAACAACCGGAAATGCCAGAAGATAACATGGCAACACAGACAACAATCCTCACCAATGAGGAGCTGTTAGAAGAACTCCTCCAGCGTACACACTTCCAAGGACAAGCCACCATAGCTGAACTACATCAGGCATTGCAATATGTCTATAACCCACCACCGCCAGCACCAGTATGGGCTGCAGCTGCTTATGTCGGAGGTCAAAGACCTCCAGGAGGAATTCCCGGACAACCAGGAGGTGGAGGTGGAGGTGGACCACCAGGAGGAGGACCACCTGGAGGCGGAGGAGGACCAATCCCGAGCAGCTCTAGGACCAAACCCCATTGACCCTCAGCTGCTAGCAGCATTCACTGCTGCCTTGCGCAACGCCCTTCTCCAGGAAGAGATAGGCAAGCCAGCTGAATTTTCCGGAGATATCGAGAAAGCCCGGGATTTCATCCATCAATGCAAGATGTATATCCTCTCCAAAGCCTCACAATTCCCAAATGACCAGGCAAAGATTTGCTTTGCGGACTTGCTCATAAAAGACTCGGAGAAGAAACAACCCCGGAAATGGGTGACGGTCAAGGAGAAGTTGTATCTTCTTCAAAGATGGCCCACCTGGGCTACACATTGCCAAGAATTCCTGGAAGCCTACAAGACAACTGACCCGAAATCCCGAGCCATGGTCGAGCTCCATCAGATTGTCCAGAAAGACCACGAAACGGTCAACGAGTACAACGTACACTTCAATACGTTAATTGCAGAAGCAGAAATAGTCAACCCAGATGCCGACGGAAACCTTCTCCAGCAATATCTTCGTGGATTAAAGAAATCACTTGCACGCCAATTGATCGCCCATATGCCGATCAACGCCACACTCTCTCAGTGGCAACAACAAGCCCTTGAGCTAGACAACAGGCTTGGAATTCTCAGGCATATCAAAAACAGGCAGATGCACCTTCCTACGAATTCTGGAACCACGACAACCACCCCGACATCCTCCACCCGTGACCCCAATGCCATGGATGTAGACGCTCTTAATACCGGACAAAGCGGAATTAAATGCTATAATTACAGAAAATTTGGGCATATTGCCAGAAAATGCAGGCAACCTCAGCAAGCAGGAAGAAGAGGAGCCTACTGAAGAGGAGGAAACCAGAGAGGCAGAAGCCGAGGAGGTAGAGGAAACTGGAGAAACTACCAAGGCGATCCATCTGCAAATCGCCCCTACGTCCAAGTCATTCAATGGGACAGAAATCCAAGCTCCCCTCATCTATCAGCAGTCAGCAACCCAATTCCGGTAGACTTGCACGCAACTCCCACAACTCCATCACGCATTGACATCGACGCTATGTTGAGCTCTATTCCACTATCCGATCTCGATTGAATCATCTACAACTACTACTACAACCGCACGAGAAAGGACGATAACCCGGATTTTACCCAGTGAGGTCAACGCCAGCTGTTGAACCTCTTCGAATTTCGATTTCATCTGTACTAGTAGCAGACATGAAGGCCCAAGCAATGAAATTACCTATTATCATGAAATCGGAAGAAGATGCTGGAACAAGAATTAATGCGCTCATCAACTCCAGAGCCCAGGGCAAGTTCATCGACCGACAAGATGTACGGAGATTACAACTCTGTGAATACCCTCTTGCAAAGCCAATACCGGTATTCAACATCGATGGAACCCCCAACCAACTTGGATTTATCCGGAATTACGTAGAACCCACGGTACAAATTGGTGGCAAAGAAACCAAGGAAAGAATGTTTGTTACTCACCTAGGAAAGCAAGACGCTATTTTAGGAATCGATTGGTTACAACATCACAACCCACAGATTAACTGGAAATATGGAATACTTGACTTCACCACCCGAAAGGTTGTTATGGAAGAAGAGCCAGACTTGGAAGGCAGAATTATCCAAGTATCCTTTGCTGACGACACAAAACTCCTTACCGAACACCTTCTAGTCCAATGCGATGGAGGAGATGTCCCAACAAAAGGATCCCCAGAAGCAGCAGGGTACGACCTTACCGCAATAGAAGACTTGGTCATTCTCCCTCATACGCGAGCAAAAGTACCAACTGGATTAAGAATGAAACCTCCACCTGGCACCTACCTACGTATTGCCCCACGGAGTGGATTAGCACTCAAGGGAATTGACGTTGCAGCAGGAGTAGTCGACAGAGACTACACTGGAGAAATACAAGTCATTCTGGTCAATCACGGAAATACTCCTTTCACAGTCACCAAAGGAGACCGCATTGCCCAGGTAATCGTGGAGCAAATCGCTCAACCACCAATCCAAGAAGTAGAAGAACTACTCGTGACAAGCTGAGGAAACCAAGGCTTTGGATCAACAGGGATAAACGACAGATTCCAGCCAATGTTGGACACCACCATCTGAGCCCTCCATATAGCAAATGACCTAGAAGCACCACCCCTCTTTCGTATCTCATCAACAACCATTGAACAAGGTGACGAAATAACCGGAGATTATGTAGCCACGTGGATACCAAATTCCGGTGAAATCCATATCATTCTGGTCACAACCATGGTCGCACAAGCAACACTAGGGCTCTCCATTCAGATGAAGATCAACCTGGCCATGACTCTTGCACAAGAGGCAGAAATGCGGAAACCTGAGACAACGCTTCCTGACTATCTCCAACCCTACTCAGAGGTATTCGAGAAGAAAGCTGCAGAGAGGTTTCCCAAAGAAAGATCTTATGACCATGCCATAGATCTTAAACCGGAATTTGCTCCTAAAGATTGCAAGGTCTACCCCCTATCTCCGCTAGAAGAATCAAAGATGAACAACTTCATCAATGAGAATCTACGAAAAGGATACATTGCCCATCCAAGTCATCCATGGCTTCTCCCTTCTTTTTCGTTGGCAAAAAGGATGGAGATCTATGCCCTTGCCAAGACTACCACTATCTTAATGAAGGAACAATCAAGAACTCCTATCCACTACCACTGATATCCGACCTCGTCGATCAAATCAAGGGATGGAAACGCTTCACCAAAATGGATCTCCGGTCAGGGTATAATAACGTCAGAATCAAAGAAGGAGACCAATGGAAAGCAGTGTTCAAGACGAGTCGAGGACTTTTTGAACCCACAGTCATGTTCTTCAGACTGTGCAACTCTCCGGCAACCTTCCAAGCCATGATGAATGACATATTTCAAGACATGATCACTGAAGGTTGGATCCAGATCTACATGGACGACATTCTGATCGGCAGAACAGACTCGGCGGATATCCAGCACAAAATGATCTGAGTTGTCCAACGACTTCAAGAAAACAACTTGTATCTTAAACCGGAGAAATGCGTCTTCAACGTTGAGAAGGTAGAATTCCTGGGCATGATTGTTTCACACAACAAGATCGAGATGGATCCGGTAAAAGTCAATGGCGTACTGAAGTGGCCGACTCCCACCACGGTCAAACAAGTACGAGGATTCCTAGGCTTCGGGAACTTCTACAGAAGGTTCATAGATCACTACTCCCACATTGTACGACCACTGGTGGACCTTACCAAAAAGGACGCACTGTTTATTTGGACCCTGGAATGTCAACGAGCCTTCGACAAACTCAAACAGCAATTCACCACAGCCCCCATCCTACTAATGCCAGATCAAACCAAGTTGTTTGTTCTAGAGTGCGATGCATCACTAGTCGCAACCGCTGCAGTACTCCATCAACAGGACATTAATGGCGACTGGCATCCAATTGCCTATCTTTCTCAATCTCTCCTACTGGCCGAACAAAACTACGAGATCTATGATCGCAAACTTCTTGCCATTGTCAGAGCGTTGGAAGCATGGCGACATTACCTCCTCGGGACGCGATTTCCACTTCGGATATTGACCGACCATAAGAACCTGACGTACTTCCGCGCAGCCAGACGGCTCAACCGGAGACAAGCAAGATGGCAATTATTCCTCTCCCAGTTTGATTTCACACTCCATCATTGCCTGGGTTCACAACTAGTACAGTCGAACGCTCTCACCCGAAATTCGGGACCCTCCCATTCCACGGACAACAATGTTGATCAAATCCTCCTGCCAGACACGCTTTTTGCTGAAACAAACATTCGCTCACTACACATCGCTCAATCTCTGCTGATGCAATCGGATGGTCCACAACACTTCACTGCAACAAATACCGATGAGGCGTTACTAGATCGCATTAGAAAGACGGGACGAACAGATGACTACGCAAACTCCGTCCGTACGGCAATGCAAAATAACGCAATCCCATTTCCCGCATGGACGATCATAGATGATTGGACAGAAAACAACAGCGTCCTATACTACCAATCCCGATGCTATGTACCATCCAACCTCACACTTTGCCGAGAGGTCACAAAGCTCTACCATGACGCCCCAGTGTCCGGGCACTCCGGACGGTTCAAAACAGCAGAATTACTGACGCGTAACTTCTTCTGGCCAGGAATACGATCATTCGTGTCCAGTTACATTCAAGGATGCGCAGCATGCCAACAGATGAAAGTCAATACTCATCCGACCACTCCACCACTGCAACTGATACGGGCAACCCACCAGCCTAGGCCTTTTGCATTTGTTACATGCGACTTCATCACCGCACTACCTCTCTCACGAGGTTTTACATCCTTAATGGTCGTGGTCGACCATGACTCTACGAAGGGGGTAATTATAGTCCCCTGCACAAAAAAGACGGACGCAACAATGACGGCAATGTTCTACCACAATCACGTTTTCCGGAGATTTGGAATGCCAGACAAGTTCCTGTCCGATCGAGGACCACAATTCGACTCCCTCGTCTTGAAAGAGCTATGGAAGCTAACTGATGTAGAAGGACGAATGAGCACGGTGTATCACCCACAGACTGATGGAGAAACTGAACGCATGAATAGGGAAATCGAGGCATATTTCTGGATATTCTGTTCTACCCATCCCCACAATTGGGCCGACTACATCCCCAACCTTGAATTCGCATTCAATAATCAGGAACATTTTGTGACAAAACATTCGCCATTCTTTCTCATGTTCGGCTCACATTCTAAGGCACTCCCGACGAACTTCGCATGATCAAAAGTTCCGTCAATTCAAGAATGGCTTTGGATAAGGCAAAAGGCCCATGAAGAAGCAGGAGCGGCCTTAGATTACGCCACGGCTCAAATGGCAGGAAGATTACACCGGAAATTCACCCCATTCACTGAAGATCAGAAGGTATGGCTGGAGATGACTCACCATGAAGACGGTTACCCCTTCAAGAAGATGGCACCCAAGAGACACGGACCGTTCAAAGTGCAGAAGGTCCTTTCGAAGCTAGTATACAAACTAGCCCTTCCAGGCACTATGAAGATCCACTCCGTGGTACATGCTTCCCTGCTCACGCCATACCACGAGACACCACAGCATGGGAAGAACTTCCTAGAACCACCACCAGAGATCATAGACGAGCACGATGAATACGAGGTGGAAGCAATTCTCGCACACCGGCCCTGGTATGGACATCGCCGGTATTTAGTCAAGTGGAAACACCAATCCACGGCCGAGAATTCATGGGAACCAGAAGGCAACCTGAAGAACGCAGCAGAAATCCTGAAAAGGTATAAAGAGGTCAAAAGAATTGCCCCAACCACTCAGCAGCCAACTTCCAAGTTGACTACTACAGCATGGCCCCTTACTCATTCCGCTACTGCAACGGCAGTCCCGAGGCTACTCTCGGAGAGACTACACCTCCCGCATCCTCGACTTCCTCCTCTCCGGTTCAAGAGGAAACTTTGGTTGACCGCAACAGCTCCAAACCCGAACTCACCACCAACGACGTCCAGCAAGGGATTGCCACAACTCTCGAAGAAATTGCTGGCGAATTCCAGCGACACCAGGAAGAGAACCCCGAACCCATCCCAATTCCTCCGGGATTCCACTTTGGAATCCGCGTTCGCATCACCACTCGAAACACCAACCCCCTTGACAACAAATTCAACCCCAACGACTCTCCCGCGCACATCACTTATCTCGGAGACATTGTCAACAACCCCCAACGTTGTAGAGGGTGGATCAACAAGATCAACAACATCGCCCATGACCGAACAGCGCTCCGGGCTTTACTCGATGCGACCGACGACACGACTTCCAGCGTGCTATTTGCAGGAATTGTTGTGGAGAAAGGACGAGAAGTCCAAGCCGGGTTTGACGAGGTGGCAAGGGATGGACGAGCCATCAGGGAGGCAGTCGAGGCAATTCAGCGGAATGCAGTCAATCTTTCTTGACGAGTCGAGAAGCTTAACTGCACCTTTGACGACTTTCGTGTAACAGCACTTGCCTACACGGCAACTGATCAAAATGCCACAGAAGCTGTTAACCGCGTCTGGACACAAGAATTTGGTAACATCAACGTCGACCACCTCGAACCTAGAGAACTCCTCGTCGGACCATGCGCTAGTCAGCGGGTTTATAACCCTCGCAATCTCCCTTGCCCTATATATCGCACCCACGCCCCTTATAATTCCAGCTCGCATGCTTCGCACGAAGGCTCTCAATCCTTTCGAGAACAGACATCACACTCACGCTCTCCTAACCGCACGTGCTTTACGTCCTGAAGTGCCACGGACAAATTCTTCACTCCCCCAGAGTCCTCCTCAACAGCTCCTCGACGAGCGACTCCATACCCGCAACGTCGCCGCTCTGGTAGCCCGATTACTACTGGAGTCATCGGTCGCACTTTCCCTGGGAACTCTGAGGCTGACCCCATTATCCTCGATTGAAATACTCCTACAAGACTTATTCGCAGAGCTCATTGGCTAGAGAAGGAGCTAATGTTACGATCGGTCCGTAGTCCCGATATATGTTTTTCTTTACTCTTTATTTCTGGACAGTAAGCGCCTACTCGAATGTTCTACCCTTTTCCGGACGAGTCATTTCCGGTCCATTTCCGGACCACTTCCATTTCCTGGACGTTCTCGTACATACGTTGTCCCTTCTCTGCTGATCCTGCAGTAGCTAGGTTAGTATAAATACCAGCCGGAAATGTCGTGTACTTTAGCTTCAGCCTCCTGTATTATCAGCCGCTTTCTATATCATTTCCGGACTTCACCTAAGTCCATGTTCTACGCTCTACGACTCTTACACAGACCTGTGACGCTCCATCATGCTCATTCGTCACTCTGCGCCCATCACGCAGGAGCCGATCGCGTGCACGGAAGCTCTCGTCTTCCCTCTCGCGCCCGCTCTCAACACGCTCCTCTGGCCCGCGAATTCGGTATACACCACTGTCCAATGCGGCTCTTCGCCTCGTCTATCGACAACCACCAGACGCTCTGGGGAGACTAGCTGGGAGACCGAGTGAGAATGAGCTGGGGGCTGTGTAGGCACTTGCAAGGTCAGCTGGGCTGCAAGGTACGCCGCCTTCTCAAGGTGGCAAACCGCCAGAGACCGTCTGCTGACCTCTTGATAGAGACCGTGGACCAGCTCTGCAACTATGGACGAACCAAGAGAAGCAGAGCGGCGCAAACTCGTTGAATAGCCGCATGAACGTGGGCGGACGCAATCGAGGTCGATGGCCTAAGACTTGTCTATACGGTGAGCTACACCGCCCCTTCATTTTTAGTGAAGCCGCTCATGCCCCGCTAGTACTTCTTGACACCTGCCCCTGCTGGATTCATCGGACACTCTGGACGAGCCCCTAGATTGCGCCGAACTCTCGTCGACCTTCTGCAGCTCTAATCGACGTCTGGCCCACTCATCTTCCGTGTCCGTCGCTGTATGCCTCTCCACCTCCTCCCTGCCAGCATCGTTACGTCCTACAATGCGCTGCTGTTCGATATCTCAATTTTTCGTCCTTCATGGCAAGCAAAGATGCCGACCGTTCCCGTGAAAAGTCGTCTTCCTAAGCAGGCCCCCTATCACTCGCGGAGATGCCCCAATACGCCCCGTCACTTGGAGACTGTCGGTTGCACCGATCAGGAGGATCCCCAGTACGGCGACCAACTCGTTGCGCGTACGCTTGCGTCTAAGAGTAAGTCCAGTTACTGTCTGACCTCTTCGTCGCTCATAAATCTTCACAGTCAGACACACTTACCGCGCCATCGCATACCCATGCACAAAATCTCGCCTTGCCAACTATCCAATAAAATCCCTGGTCTTCCATTCCAATTCATTGCTCCAGGTTGCACATTCCTCAAGCGCAGGGCCCGCCTCCATGTCGGGCGACCTGCGCGGCCAGAATTCAGATACCCGCCGTCCCCGGACAGTCTCGTGCGACTACCCAGAGGATACAAACTGAACACCGACAATCGGCAGCTGCAGCAATAAGAGCAGCCTATCAGCGAGTTACTCATCACCCGGAAGCCCAGACAGGAAGCCGACGCACAGAGCAAGGGGGTCACTGGTTCTGCCTGTACAAGCGGCAGTAAACTGCTCCAGGATTCCTCAGGCTTCAGGTGAATGTCTCCCGGCCTTCAAGACGCATTTCAAGTTTCGATATCGCCAAGAAGTCGCCAGAGAAGGCGTGCAAGAGCCACATGATGCTGGCCAGATCCGAAGTTTTGCTCGGCACACCTAGAACGTCGAACGGGCCGAACGAACGCCTACGCCTCGAGGCTCCTATCTCTTCCAGGTCCTTTGCGTTTATGCTGGCAGTCGAGGGGAGCACGAGGAATGTGCGAAGGCGATCCGCGGCACCAGGGCGTCGCTGCTGATGTCGTTCGATGTCGTGCGCCTGAGCTCGGCGCTGACCTTGTCCACCTTGGCGCCTCGCTATCGACACGCCCTACGGGACCTGCTATACTCGTCAGACAAGGGGCCCACAAGATGCAAGACGAGGCGG
>NW_006767628.1:5147132-5164673 GCF_000300595.1 Phanerochaete carnosa HHB-10118-sp
CGGAAGCCCAGACAGGAAGCCGACGCGCAGAGCAAGGGGATGGCTGGTTCTGCCTGTACAAGCGGCAGTAAACTGCTCCGGGATTCCACAGGCTTCAGGTGAATGTCTCCCGGCCTTCAAGACGCATTTCAAGTTTCGATATCGCCAAGAAGTCGCCAGAGAAGGCGTGCAAGAGCCACATGATGCTGGCCAGATCCGAAGTTTTGCTCGGCACACCTAGAACGTCGAACGGGCCGAACGAACGCCTACGCCTCGAGGCTCCTATCTCTTCCAGGTCCTTTGCGTTTATGCTGGCAGTCGAGGGGAGCACGAGGAATGTGCGAAGGCGATCCGCGGCACCAGGGCGTCGCTGCTGATGTCGTTCGATGTCGTGCGCCTGAGCTCGGCGCTGACCTTGTCCACCTTGGCGCCTCGCTATCGACACGCCCTACGGGACCTGCTATACTCGTCAGACAAGGGGCCCACAAGATGCAAGACGAGGCAGAGCGCTTGGTGCCGGCCACATGGATGCTGGACGGCGAGACGGAGGGCTATGTGTGGTGCGGGCGGACACTGAGCTGGCAGAGGCGGCGACATCTACCATAACTATTTAACCAAGGTATGTAGCATGTTCGCTGTTAGCTATCGGCGCTGACGGCCATCCTCTCTAGGTGCCCTTCGTCGTAGTCAGGCGACATGAAGTCGAAGAAGAGCCACAAATCTGCGCGCATCTGCAGTATCCGCCACGGCACCGTCCTCTTTGGGATGAATCCCCCGCTTGAATCCACTACCATGACAAAGATGTCATCACATTCCGCCTCCTCTGCCCCTCGGCCCACGCCCTCCATACTACTCGACGAGAGCACCCGGACACCCCCTCGATTCTGATCGCTATCGGCACCAAGTCAACGAGGAGATAGCAGTTTCTAAGCCGACTTCGGTATACCACCCATACCCTTTCGCGAACCATCCAACAGTGCATCGCGGCTCTATGTAGTGGGGACCCAGACCCTGCTGCACCCACGGAGCATCGTCAGGATCACACAAGATGTGGACGACTGGTCAGACAAGATGGCGTCATCAGTGAACACGATCCCCTCGCTCTCATACTCTGGCCACCGCAGCATCAAGTCTTCGTCCCTGCTTGACGACGTGGAGGATGGCGAGGAGAATGGCGAGAGCTCTGGCCAGTGTAACCGGTGCATGTCGAGAACGGCTGAGAGACCTGAGAGTGTTGCCGATCGCCGCATGGAAGGAAAACATATACGCAGACGAAAGCGGTCGTTGTTCCCTCCGGTCGCGGTCAACACGATACCGCGTTCGAGCAGGCCGAATGCCGATGGCAAGGGCGAGGAGATGCGGGGGTCGGCCGTGTTTGGAAAAACCGTAATTCTGAGGACAGCGAGTTCGCGGAGGTGCCGTTACCGGGGAAGTCGAGCGAGTTGCGGAGGAGGAGACGAAGCTCTGGTCGGCTGCGTATGTGCCGCTTCGGCGTCGGCTGTGATCGTGTACGGTTCCTGCCCTGCGTGGGTTCGTCGAGTGGATCGACCATCTTTCGCTGACTGTTGTGGCTGCGCCGCGACTTTCGCTGCCGTAGTGGATTGGGCGGACCAGTCATGCGAACGTCTGCATTACATCACTGTACGGTGTCTGCTCGCAATACGGTCAATTCAAACCAGCCGTACTGTCTTGGGCTTGCATTGTTTGTCTGCAAGAGAGTGTGATTCTGTCTCTCACTACATCTCGCTCACTGGTGTAGTCAATCTGTGCCATACGGTGTTTTCGAAGTAGAGACAATACAAATACAGCCGATACCCCAAACACATTGCTACGTGCTATCAGTGTGCAAGCTTTCAAGATAACTACTCAACGCCGAGAAATTGAGCCGAGCACCCTGCTTCCCAAACAGCACGTCCTGCCCAAGGAATCCTGCTATGCCCTGCCAGTCTACCGGAACCCAACACAGCCGTGTCCGCCGAGTTGGCGTCAGCGAGAAGATCCAGCCGTCCTCCTCGTAGTATATAGGCCAGGTGCGGCGCGGGAGCCAAGAACGCGATGTTGTCGCCGGTGCATCTTCGTTGAGAGGCGCCCATAGCTGAACAACCCGTTTGTCATCGTCAACTAGGACTCCGGAGCCGTCAGGGGACAGTCGCACGGTGCTGCCCCAGGTAGCCATGTTGAGGATGAGGAGACAAGCGCCCGTTGCGATGTCCCAGAGTCGCATGTCGGCATTGTAGTCAGAGGAAATGACGACGTCCCCACCAGGACTAAAGGCGACCGACGTTACCCAGAGCGTATGCCCCTCGAACGACTGAAGCAGCTCCCCTCCTTCTGCATTCCACACTATAACGCGACGATCATCACCTCCCGACGTGACGTGTTCTCCGTTCGGAGAGAAGGCGACTGAGCGCACCCAATCATTATGTCCCCTGCACGTCGCCACACGCGCTCCGGTCGCGACCTCCCAAATGATGACAGTCTTATCGCGGGAGCCCGTTGCGATGCGCCTTCCGTCGAGGGAGAAGCCGACAGAGAAAATGACGCCACTGTGTCCGACAAACTCGCGGATGAGTTTGCCCGTCGCGGCGTCCCAGAGACAGGCAGAATGCGGTCCAATGTTCCCGACTCCGGAGATACTAGCCGGTGTGAGCAGGTACCGGCTGTCCGACGAGAACATGATCCTCGACGACTGGCCGCCGAAGCAGTGCGGCACGTAGCCCAACACGCCGCTCCACATGAATGTGCCCTGGAAAGAGGGGGACCACCACGCCACGTGCAGCTCGCTTTCCCACTGGGCGCGCAGTGCTCCAGAAGCCGCATCCCAGAGTGCCACCCCACCACGATCTCCCTCTGATGCTGTAAGGATCGTCGCGTCGTCTGGTGAGAACGCTGCGTAGTGCCTGTGTTTTGACAGTAAGGATAGAGGCTTTATGCGCGCTCCCAGGTGTCCGTCTTGTACACCCCGATGGAATCGTTGTCGCGTGCCAGCAGCACATGACTTCTGTTATGAGAGAAGACGGTCGATCGGCAGTCCGCCGACTCCTCGCTGGGCGGATCGAATGACTTGATGGCGTCCTCGAGCCGCGGTGTGTTCACTGCATTCTGCGTCGCGTCCCACAGTCGGACAGTGCCATCCCTTGAGCCAGACACGATGCGAGTCCCGTCTTGGCTATAGGCGACACAGGTGACGTCATTGGTGTGCCTGGAGAACGTTTGTCGAGCCTCGCCGCTTGCAAGGTCCAAGATGAGAACAGAGTTCCCTGATCCACACGCAAACTTGTCTCTGGCTGAGGGAAAGTTGGGACTGCGGGTGGATAAGAAAGGTTGGCCTGGTAACTGAAGGTTACGGAGGTGCTCAGCGGTCTTGACATCCCAGATAGACAGCTGCCCCGAGCTTGCGTACTGTGGGGCAGCCAGAACTGTGGAACTGTCTGGTGTGAATGTTACAGAATAGGTTAAGTCCCAGCGTTCTCGCTTCAATAAGATTCGACAAGTGTACGGCGCCTCCAGGCTCCACAGGCAGACCATGTCATCTGCGCCTGACGCCATCCACAGGCCATCTGAAGACACAGCAATGGATCTGACCTGGTCTCGATGCTCGGTCAAGGTCGTCACACAGGCTCCTGTCTCGGCATCCCAGATCTTGATGGAATGGTCCCGGGAGCCAGACACGATGCGCCTGCCGTCGGGTGTAAAGACTGCGCAGAGGACCCGATTCCTATGCCCTTCCAGGGTGCAGAGAAGCACGCCGGATATAGCGTCCCAAATCTTGACTGTGCCGTCATCAGTAGTGGAGACAACGCGAGCGCCGTCCGGGGAATACTTGACAGAGTGAACTTCTTTGGAATGACCGGAGAGAACGAGAAGCGGGGTGCAGGTGAGGGCGTCCCAAAACCGAATCTTCTTATCGCCTCCCGAAGAGACGATCGTCCTGCCGTCGGGCGAAAAGTCGACGGCGCTCACCCATTGACCTTCATGTGCAGTGACCGTGCCCAGGCAAGCGTCCCAAGAGCCTGTCACGCCCCCGAAAACCTTAACAGAGTTCTCCGCGCGACACTCGCCTGCGTAGTTCCGCGCAAGTGCCGTCTTCCTCGGAATGAGTAGCAGGATCAAATGGTACAGCTGCAGCGCTGAACCACTGATCGCAGGGAAGTAGCCGACAATGAGCCGCTCGCAGTCGCCCAGCAGCACTGCAATGTTCTGGGCTCGGTCATCATTCATGTCCTACTCAAAATTTTAGACACAAGAGTCATTGCGGAGAGTAAATTGCACGCACCATAAGCTTGCGCCGGGACTCTCTCAGGCCCGAGACAGCTTCCCTCAGCACTCCGAGCACGCTGCAGGCCTCGACCCAGTACAGCAATCGGTTCTCCACAAGCTCCTCAAGTGGTTCGAGAATCTCGACGGACGAAAGCTCTCCGTTCACCAGATGAGTGCACCAGTACCCACAGGCATACCTCACATGCGCTGGTATCGCCTTCTTCCTGAGATCGAGCAGGTTCGGAATCTGGGTGTTGAGCAGAGAGGGGTCCCGAATATTGCAGATGTCTCGCCTCAACTCTTGCATGGCCGCCAGGCACCCACGAAGCAGCTCCGTATGTTGCTGCCGTGAATTGATGGTGAAATGTTGGCTTGTGCAGCGACTTGGGTCCATTAGGAACTCAGCAAAGGTCTGGTGTATAATGCGAATGCTGGATGGGGAATCTTCAGACGTCGGTACAACGAGGATGGAACGGAGAAGCACAAGGAAGCTGTACACGGTATGAGCACTGAGCCTGCCAGCCAGATATGCGAGGCTGGAAATCGGAAGTGGATCTCGGACGGCTGCTATGATGACAGCCAGGACAGACTTGAGTCGTCCCGACAGGCCTTCCGATACATCAGAGAAGGCGCTCTCGAGCACCCGCAAGTACAGCTGATCGAGGAATTGGTTATATGAAATTGTAGTGGATGCAAATGTCCTGAGCTGTCCAATAGGATCGCTGTATTTTCGGTCTTCAATA
This sequence comes from Phanerochaete carnosa HHB-10118-sp, assembly GCF_000300595.1. NCBI lineage: Eukaryota > Fungi > Basidiomycota > Agaricomycetes > Polyporales > Phanerochaetaceae > Phanerochaete > Phanerochaete carnosa. The sequence goes on from NW_006767628.1 coordinate 5,152,115, forward strand.
AACTTGGCTGCAGTCGTGGCAATGATGAAAAGGCCACCGGCAAGTTGTGTCAGCATTGCGATGTCGGCCTTGTCAGGCCAGGACTCTGGGACGTCCGACAGAGCTACGGTAAGATAGCGCTCGATGTCTGCATTGACAGACTCAGGCTGTGATACAATCTTGTATAAGGGTTGCTGGCCAAACGCGCTACGACGATCGTGAGCGTTGAAGAGAGTGATGATGTGATGGCTGGGGCCACTGGTGACAAAGAATCGGAGGCGAGATAGAGTCTGTGCATGTTTGAGCAAAGCGGACAGGACCATAGAAGTGATATAGTGATCTCGACACTCATCGAGTGCATCGATCACCACGACGCATGGAGGGAAGTCGTCGCGGAGCTGTGCCAGTGGTTGCATGATCAGCTCGTTGAATTGGCGAGAGACATCGGAGCGTAAGATGAGAGGGTCTTTCTGGACTATCTCAGCGACCTGATCCTTGTAAGGTTTATAGAACAATCCGAGTTGGTATCCAATTGTCGTAAAAATCATCGAGGCGTCACCGCAATCGTTATCCAACAGAGAGCAAAAAAAACTCGCCCCCAGAACACCTTCTGCACGGCACCGCTCTGCAACGGTGTATGCGATCGTCGTCTTGCCGGTACCAGTCGGACTTTCTAGCCACAAAATATTAGATTGGCTGCGAGCAACGTCCTGAGGAGAATCGGCCTTATCGCCAGCTGTGTGTCGATCAAGCGCCCAGGTATAGATAACGCTCAAGGTGTCGGTACATGTCCCTTCGAGACAAGCCACCCGCTCCGGGCGACAGTTGAATGGAGCAGAGGCTGCATACGGGAGCGCCGGATTGCCTGGGTTGAGGTGGTCAAAACAATTCCACCGCCTATTGCCACCGTACATACCTTCAGCCTGAGGACCGGACGACGTTTGCAGATGCTAGGAAGGTTCGAAGGTCGATCAGTGGATCATATGACCGCCTGAAGATACTCACTTGAGCATTGTCGTGTGTTACATTAGGCATCTTCCCGACGCGCAGTGAGTTCCTCTTAGAGAGGCGCATGTAATCCTGTTCGTCGATAGTCAGCGCAGGCGCAGATTACTCGAGGCCACTCGACATACATCTAACGGAAGCTCAATTGCCGGTGCACTTTCCTGCAGTTCGAAAGAGGTTATATCACCTGATATACTCACAAGCGAGATTCAGGTGTTTCTTACCGTGAAAATCTTGATTGACCGAGACAACCTCTGCACGAAGCCAGCGATTTTCTTTGCTTCTTTGTCCGCGTTCAGTATTCTCAGTAGCTTGTTCCGAGGCTTGAGATACACAGCTTCATCATTGATCGCTTTCCAAGAGCTGCACAACATGAGTAGTCTAGAGCGGTGCTATGAACACGAGACTCACGACAGTAGTCGGTCTATTCTAGCCTGTATCGCGGGCGATGTGATCGATCTGTGCAGCTCTGCACGTTCCCCCATCATCGTGGTCAAGTCACAGGCCAACCTCGCAAGCTCCTTGATGTCTTCGGTGTCCCCATGCGATTTCTGGCTTCAGCGTGAGTACATCTGTTGAGCAAGACGACGCATGATACACACCTGGACCATCGCCAAAACTGCTGACAGGCTGGTGATGTCCTTCTGCAGGCCTGGCACGTCAAAATCTCCCGCAACTTCGTTCAATACGTCCAAAGCGCATTGAAGGCCATCGATGGCGGTGGATTTGGCATCTTGAGCCTCGTTTAATGGCAATTTTTGATTTGGATGACGGCGCATAGCTGCCAGCGTAGCGGTTCAAGCGATGACTCGTCGCAGTGCACAGACCTCGCATTTGAAGCATGGAAGCAAAGTCACGAGCGAGAGAAGGTGTGTTCGGCGTCCGCCGATTGGCTGCAACTGACGCTGAGTCGTAAGATCATCCGGACTGCGAGGTGTCACAGCTCGTCAGATTCTTGACTCGCTGGTAGTTGACCAGTTTTCTGCCGTACAGTTAGTGCGCATGACGACAATAGCGTTAGGAGCAAAAACCAACGAGTACTTATTTGTATATCTTCTTGAGCAAGGAGCCGCTTTGCGGCCGTCTACGATGGAAGAGAGCTTGCGAGTGATACCACTTGTAAAGGGAGCTCATGGGCGCTTCTGAGTGGCTAGTCCGGTGTAACTTAATAAGTTCCCGTGTCTAGGCCGCCGAACTGAAACTCTTGGTAAAGGCTGTGCAACTGCCAGCTCTAGCAGCCAGAACAGGTGTAAGTTATCCACGGCCTCCATCACCAATTACATAGAGAACGTACCGTTTGACCTGTAAACTGAAAGAAGACGCATAATCGGCCAGCTGATTTGTATTCACGACTTGAATTGATTGCTCACTGGGGTACACTTCAAAGCAGACTCATGCAAGACCGTATCTCTGCGACTGTTGATTTCTCTGGTATTTGCTAGTGGTCATCAAGATAAACAGGACAGGGAGACAGGAGGTCTCCATGGCTCATAGCATGTGCACTTTGGTCTGTCTTGTAACTTGGTATTCAAACCTTGAGGCTCGAAGCTCGAGGTGGTTAAAGAATACTAACAAGAATTGCAGGCCTACCGGTAAGCGCTCTAACGTCGGGACCCGGAGTATCCTACATCGCTTCGCCGGGACAGTAAGAAATTTAACTGCAAGCAGGTCCCCACGATACCAAGACCGGGAGTAAACGCTTCCAAGATCGAAGGACTCGGAGCGTAGTTCGCGTGCCACGGCAAGACGATGGTCCTCGCTGCCAAGTCATCGAGAGCTCCAAGAGCATGTTTGACATCTTGTAAGTGCCCCTGCTTGTTTATGGTCTGCAAGCACGGCAACTAAGATACTGCTGGCGTAGCACGTCTGGTGAGAAGAACAAGATGCTGCCTTATCTGACCCTCCCTCTCGCCTTCTATCCTTCACGTCGCATAGCCGGTAGGCATTAGTTTACCATGGCTTCGAAGAAAGTCGATGCTCTTTCGCATCCGGCCTTGTCGATTCCGCCTATTGGACGATCTGCTTACAGCTGCATCAGTCACCACATCTCCTCCTCGCTGTCGGGCACTGAGACAGTATCCGCACACTGAACAGGTAGGCGGAAAGGCGAAATATGTTATATTAAGTGTTTGGATCCGTACATAATAATCTACGCAGCCGTGAAATATGGCCACGTTCGCCAACCCAAGTTAAGAAACCGTGGTACGAACGGCTCTTCAGACCCTGAGGCGATATGCGAACCATAGTCAACGATGCGAGAGAAAGCGACAGACGCTTTAAGCGGACGGTCGCTATCGCAAACATATCGGGTCGGGCCTCAGCTGCCTCGCCATGGACAACGTCACGGAGTTTAATGTCGCGCTCGGGAACTATGTGTCGGCATTAGCTCTGCATGTCAGATGCAGAGAGAACGAAACGCGCACCGTTACCCGCGGCCGATTGTCGTTGAGGACATGCATGACCAGCGCCTGCGACGCGCGCTTTCACTAAGGCGTCAGATTCCTTCTCGCCGCTCCTGGATGTGCTCCTCGCGTTGGTGATCTGACGTAGGCATTCACGAGGCCCTCTCCTGCGCAGCTGGCGCAAACCCGCTCGCCCCGTCTCCAAAGCCCCCTTAGTCGCTGGTAGACATGGGCGGAAGTAGAGGGCCACCCGATGATCTTCTCTGCGGTTCCCGCCGCAGATCCAGGAAGCCCGGCGGAAGCTGGATCCCTTGAAGTTTCACGCCTCAGTTGCGCAGGTTCGAGCGGTGCTCGATGAAGTCGCCCCACCAGACGTGCAGGCCCGCCGAGGCCCAAGTAGACGCTTGTACAGGCTGGACGCGAGAGATGGCGCGGAAGGGATGCCGGTAAGAAGAGGTGCTGGTTCAGTGGTTCACCACGTCAGTGAAGTGTGAGCCGATCCCTGCTCAAGAGCGACGTAGTCGGGAATTGTGAGAGCATCGGTTAGAGGAAGGGCGTGGGGGAGGTACTGGATACACTAGCGGCGCATCAGCGGCTGCACGACACATGTGTACGGCGGTACTCACAAGAGATGTAGAGTATTGTCGATCTATCACTTAACCTCAGAATATGAATCATTGGTGTCCTTGATATCGTTGAATCGATAGCCGAAGCACTGCGATTGAATCGGAAAAATTGAGCATACTCGACCCTAAACTTCTATATTCAGACTCACCACGGACTGAGCCTCCTACCACGGCTTGCGTATCTCTATCCACCGCTGCTCGCCCTCGTCATGGCCTGTGGTCACTGTCTTCGACGAGCGCGACCTGCTCGTCGTCAAGCCCACCTCATGGCCTAATTGTCGGTCAGTAGACCAATCAAAGCGCGGAGATAGAGCTCACGAGTGAAACGTTTGTGCTGACTTGCCGCGGCTTACGCTTGTCCAGCAGTACGGCTACAAAATTCGAGGTGCGCTCTCCGCTCGGCCCTCCGAATCTCTTGACTTCCTCTTCCCGGGCAGCGCTCGCGCCGCGGAACAGGAGTCCGATTACATGCCGAGCTCGCTTTCGCGACGGCAGCGAGGATCGCCCAGGGCGGTGCGCGCGACTTGAGCTGAGGACAAGCCACACAGCCCGACGCGGATTCTGTTCAACATAAGTCAGAGATACAGGAGCGTTGGGCATCGGCGATCACTCACCATCCAGCGTTGTCTTGCCTTCGCTCACTACTTTCGCAAAGTTTGGTCGAAAGACCACGGAGCTAGCCTATCCACATTCTGCTGCTCTTTTCTCCAAGAGCTTGATCCTACTCGGCACGAACGATATGGGCGCGAATAGCCGAAGCGACGCTATGGGAGTGCGCTTGTGTGTACTCGGCGGGTCGGCAGTGGCTCGGACAGATGGCAGGCATACAGGTTCATGTTCTGCAGCCTAATCTTCGAGCGCTACTGCTGCTCAGGATCGTGAGTTCATCGTTCTCCCTCTCAGCTTAGCCGTCTTGGCCTCTAGAGCCTTCGGGCTGAGAAGCTAGCGGCATTCTTGAGCGTTAATGAGTCCAGGGAGAGCGAGTGTACACACTTTGCCAGATCGCCGCTATCAGGTTCGCGGAACGCTGTATAATAGTACGCCTGCGATGCAGTCAGCATGTGGGTTGGTCGATGGAGGAGGCTAGCGCACCGACAGAAGTCTGCCCCACCAGTGAGAACTGTCGAACAAGTAACTCCGCGATGCCCGAACGATGTTTGCCGGGTCGTCGTCATCAGATTCGCGGAACGTTGAATAATAGTACGCCTGTGATGCAGTCAGCATGGGGGTTGGTTGATGGAGGAGGCTAGCGCACCGACAGAAGTCCGCCCCACCGAAGAAGTAACGCCGCGATGCCCGAACGATGCTGCTTCGGCTAAGAATTGGTGCCTGAGGCCTGCAGTCGTGTCGTATGAACGTCCACGGAGCTCGCAAAGCATGAGCTTGGGACGGACAAGGTCGTGGTCGCGGGCAATGCACTGACCGCACGGCGCGCACGCGGACGTGACCATCCAGGGCTCGTGACAAGATGTGACAGATGCGACACTGATCTGTGATGTCACGCGTATCTTCTCTGCCCGAACGAATGTCAGTCCGACGCGTCTTCTCTTCTAGGAATCGATGAATGTCGCAGGGTGCGCTGCCTTTCCAACCATCGGATACGTACACCATTGCTAATCCTTCATATCCATGTGAAGGTCGAGTCTGGAGTAATGGGGAGCAAAGCGACAAGAAGTCGTTGTACGAACGCGGACGGACGCCATTTATATCTATAGCCTGGAGCTTATCTGCGTGGTGAGTATTGTTATTACTTTTTTAACGAAGCTGCTAATTCCTCGATAGCGTTTTCTAGCCCTGTCATTGTCCCGTCGGATAATCCTCATCAACCTGTACTGCGCCATCGGCCCTCACGTCGGTCCTTGGCAGCTCCACATGCACCGAGGTTCCCTGTACTTCGCCCTGCTTGTCACTATCACCTGCTCCTAGCGTTTCATTTCCAACACCTCCTAGCAAGGATAGCCGTTGTCCTCCCTTCCGATCGTGTTCTCAGGCCGTTCACGGCGGCTCAAGAATCCGGTCAGAGCTGTAGGAAGCTCGAGAACGGTTCCTCATCACTGTGCAGAGGTACACCAGACACCTGCTGTCGCTCAAAGTTCGCATCGGCTTCGTCGATCGGGGCAGCTCGAAGCATGCGAACGTGATCACCGTAGTCTTGTGCCTAGTAGTGAGTCTAGCTGTCGTTCAGCTCGTTCGTCGCTCATAAATCCCTGGAATCAGACTCGCTTGACGCGCCATTACATGCCTATGTTCAGACCTTGGCTCTGCTGCCATCCAACGGAGTTCCGTATCCTGTGCATCTCGACTTATTGCTCTGGATCTCGCCTCCCTCAAGCGCAACCCTCCCCTCTAGGTCGGAGCTATGCCGCAGGAGCGCGAGTTTCTTCTAGTCTTGGATTGTTTCAGCCGGCCGTTCAATGCAGCCACGACCGAGGCGCGGAACAACAGCAGCGCTGGGCACAGCTTGCCAACGGCCCTCCTGCGATCCCAGTGCCAGGACAAACGGCCGACGCCATCGCGCCCGCAGCACAAGAGTTGCAGACGAGGCGGACGACAGGATCCACATCTTCGATTTCCCTCGCTGCGCATACACCGCGCGGGCACTCGCCGACGTGGTCCACAAGGTCTGCCTGCCCCTTGCCTTCAACCGCCAGCAGGTACTGTTCGCGTACAGGATGTACACGCGTGCGATGCCGCTTAGCTGGATGCGGAGCACGCTCTTCAACAAGGCCTTCTCGGTCGACGTCTGGGACACGGTGTGCTCCATGGGCCTGTTCTCGCTCCGGCTGCCGTTCACGGCGAGCAACACGGCGATAAAGATGTTCAAGCATGCGGCCAGTCCTGACGAGCGGCGCGCGAAGTTCAAGACGAATTTGTTCAGCTGGTCGCACGAGGTGGAGAAGCGGCTCGGCGCCCAGCCGGGGGAGGGGGAGGGCTATGCCCAAGCGGACCAGAACGAGGACCGGGTCTTCATGAGCAGCTTCAACGAGTCCAAGTCTTCGGCGGTCGCAGAGAAGAAGGACGACAAGAAGTGAAGCTCATCTTATCCAAATTCTCGAATATGTCGCGGTACAGCTCCGTTGACGATCGGCAGAAGGACATAAAGCGATAACTTTTCGAGCAAAGAGGTATGCGTTCGAGACGGACTTCCTGGAGGTGTGGTTTGCGGGGTGTTACTGCGGTGCGTGCTGACCCTGTCATGTTACGAAGCCCACACTCACGCACCTCCGCAGACATCGGCGGCGGGCTGGTGTCGAACGACACCCTTCTGCGCTGGATGGTGTGCCAATGCTACCTGTCAAACACCAGTATCCGGCTCCGCGCTGGGCTTCTGCGCGACATCGGGCTCGACCCGCGTCACTCTACCCCGTCGTGCAGAATCGTCCTGCGCCGTTGTACTACACAGTATCCGTGCCCGTGCCTGACAGCGCCGGCGTCGCGCGCCTGAGCGAAGAGGGGGAGGACTTCTCGGATGCGCTGAGCCCGGTGTACGACCAGCTCGCGCTCGCGCATGGCTGGTGGGTGCTCGAGCTATTGCCGATGCGCCATCGCGTACAGCGCGCCGCGGACGGCCGGTGGGAGACAGAGGTGTATGCGAACATAGGCTGCGCACGCGTCATCCCGAAGCAGGAGACGCGTCCAGTGTACGCGAAAATGCGAATGCGTGCGGGAACGGCATATGAGCGGAGGAAATTCTTAATGTTGAGCCGACGTGGGTGGCCTAGGATCGTCGGGTGGGTGTAGGAGCATGGGCTCGAGTTTTGCTTTTTTCTTCTTTCTTTCACGACGGCTTTTCGGGTGCATTGTCAAAGTTCACTGTTATCGGCTACCAGTGATTTCTCTTTTACTGTAGGCTCATAATAATGAACTTATCTGTAGCACTAAAATTATGTACGACATCTGTAACTATGAACCAAAGAAATCGTAGGGCCTCACATTGACGGTATTTGCCTGTGGGATACTCATCCGCTAGCAGGCGGGCACAGATGCTGTCAACTGTTGTCCGTGAGACCCACCGTCGGCGAAGTACTTCGGGAAGTTTTGAAGGTGTAGCATAAGTACCAGCTGCCTCTATGATTTAGTGATACGAAGGTCGCACGAGAACGAAGGCGAGACAACACATAAGAGACCGTGAATTTCTGGCAATTATGATCAAACGAGAATAGACAAGAACATTGGACATATGGGAAGTAAATATTGACCAATCTGTTTTGCTCTTGAATTTTAGTCGCATGCCGCTTATACTAAACGCCTCCACCTATCTTTCTCTTTGGCTTGTCTCTGCACAGAAAGACTGCTCAGCTAGATGTCAAGTAATTTCACTTTCCAGTATGTACCTTTTTCTCCCGAGCTTCCTCCACATCTGCCTCAGTTAGATCAAACAGTGCCGGCTGCAAGTATCTCCCGTCTGGCAGGTCAGGATCGTACTGAAGCGTGACGAGCCGTTTCGTATGGCTGTTCAGACCCCCCACAACCCTGTCAGAGAACATGCAGAAGTCTTCTTTTGAATGTTTCTCCCCGCAGAGAACTTGGAACCGTTCTAGTCGTGGGAATGCGTAAAGAAGGGAAGTGACCATGGACCAATCACGAGTGTGGAGATAAGGGTGTGATTCCATAGAGATGCTCTCGCAGTCAGCGAGGACAATTTGGCGGACAAACCAGGCCTCATTGCCGCCGGCGTAAGGTGCAGACTTGACAACTTGGACAGAGACGTGTGGGTTCGATTTTAGTACTTCACTGGACAGAGAACCAACGAATCTGTAAGTGTCTTAGGGTCATACCGTGAGTACAATAATCTGATAGAGAGATTAATCGAGCTCACCTGCAGTCGCCTCCTTGACATCAAACCGTGAAAGCGCAAGCTCGCTGTCGTCGAAGAACGTCCGAATGAGCTCAATGATGGCACATGTCTCTGCAGGGACTGCTGGCCCTGCCGTTCGACGTCTGCTGAACGAATGTCGTGTGCTCGCGGCGGCCAGCATCCATGCGGGAACTACCATGTTGTTTGTGCATTCCCACATGAGGACTGAGCGAATATGGCTGAAGGCACCTGTGCAGACGTTGCTCGTGGCGTCAGTCGTTGTGAGTTGGTCACCCGACCATGTAACCCCGATGAAATCAACTTTTTCCAGGTAGGTGATATCCCCTAGTGTGCGGAGCAGGATTCGAAACGAGGGAAAGCTGCAATCCCAGAGTGTCAAGGAGGTGATGCTCCGCAACGAGCTCTTCAGACCCGCACTGTGCGATAGCAAAACGCGGATGGACTTGTCACTAGGATGATGCTGGATGTTACGGCACGCGGGGAGGAGGCGGACGAGAGCCGTCCAGAGTAGATAATCATGAGGGCTGGTGTGATAGAAGTGCAGCTTGGTGATATGTTCTGCGAGCCAGGCTGATAACGGGGACCGCACTATACTGTATAGCATGCGACAGTCCTCCTCAGTTCTCAGCGAAAGCTGGGCGAAGAGGCGAGGACGAAAGTGTTGGCACCAGGATTGTGAGATTAGCGACAGTGCTGAGAGGCCGGATTTGCGCCGGGTAACGGTGCTCGGCAGGAGGTCATAGATGTGGTCACGCAGCTTAGTGGGGAGCCGCTCCCAAAAACGCAGAAACATTTCACTACCTGGAGGAGCAGTGTAAGTGGATATCCGTGCAGTATTTGAAGATAATGACTGCCTTCGACACACCTATCAGACGAGAGAGAAAGAGCTAGCAAAGTCCGCGGGTCAGTTTGTGGCCTGTGAAATTGTCGAGTGAAGGACAGATTTTTCATACCATCGACTGGGATAGATCTTGCACGAATCCGGCGACCTTTCCAGCGTCACGGTCCCTATTGCCATTCCCCAAACTCAGCAATTTGCGCCACGACGTGATCTTCACAGCCTCGTCTTTGATCGTTTTCCACGACCTGCGCCCATATGAGCATTCATGAGCAATACCATCGACAACACACTCACGAGAGCATTTTGTTGACCGCCGTTTCCACCTGGGGTGATGCATTCTGTCCGCTGGTTTCTGTGTACTTGTTCACCGTCTCGGTCAGATCTTTCATGTCCTTGTTTAGCTCGCCGATGGATTCAGCATTCGCGCGCGAGTTCTGGCCCCGAATGAGAATTAGCACTCATGAGGACATTGCGGAGCACATGCCTGGATCGTGTTCAACACAGTCAAAAGACAGCTGATACCGGCCTGCAAGCCTGGGACAGGGGGACAGCTGGCGACGCCATTGAACGCGTCGAGAGCCTGCTTCAGAGAGTAGGCAGCATTCTTGGTGTCCCTGCTCAGTGGCTCCCTCCTGAACCAGTCCATTGTTTGTGTAGTCAGCGGAGGTAAGCAATAGCAACGAAAAGCGAAAGGCTTCGAGAGGATCGATCTGCCTGGGAGGATGAACAAGGAGCTGCTCCTTTACCACAGTCTTGTCGCGCTCTCGGTGGGAAGCTTTGTGTAAGTGACGATATGCGAAGGCCAGAGACGAGATAGTTTTCGGGCCGTAGGCTGGCAGCGGGGGGTATTTCGAGTGCAACTCGACGATGGTGGCTGTCGCAATCCGAGAGGAAATGCGACAGCGAGTACTATTCTATGGCGCAGGCGGTGCTTGCATCACATCATGAAGATGCAGCGCGCAGCAGCGATCAGAATCCGACGCGACGCGTGACGGGCGAGATTGGTGACGGTACATCATGATGATCTGTCACACCGCCTCCATCACGCAGGGGCGGACCGCGCGCACGGGGCTAATTTTATACTATTTTGCGCAGATAGAGGTACAAAAACATATTCAGTTTGTTTCATAAATACACTTAAGCTATTTCCCCATGGGGATGTTATTGTTTTAGTGGTACAAAAATATACACTGCTTTTACACCTTTTGAGGTATTAGAAGAGTCGAAATATCCTCAGGGCAAAATTATCATCATTTACTTCTCCATATTTTCCCAAAAAGGTTTCCTCCAGGTGAGGCAAAAAGAGCGAACTTATTTTGTGGTTCCTGTCTCTGCAAAATATGAGGTAGAAAAGCTGGACTTTTATCAGGGAAATTCGTATGGAAAAAACTGAAATTTCTTTCAGACATAAGATTGATCGCCCACTCATAGCCTATTACCCGTCCACTGTGCGCCCACTCATCGCCCCGCACATTAATGGCCACTTACTAGGAAATTGCCCACACATTACCCACACATTGCCCACTCATTGCCGAAACAGTGGTGGCCACTTACCAGTAAATCACCACTTACAATGCAGGTCCCTCCACTGCTTAGTGCTAAGCAGGGTTGCCTCGCCGGATCAAATTTTGCGAAGCTTTCTCACCACTGTCACCGGCGGGCTTCTCCCACCCTGGTCGTCATCATGTACTCGCCCCTTGGTGCTGTCCGCAACGAGCCCTGCGGACTCATTCCTTGCATCATCACCGCTCCTGACACCGGTGCACTCACGTGAGAGCACTACAGACTCGCAGACAGATGTGACGAGCGTCGCGTCATTGCGGCGTTGACACTCCAGATGCGGCTGCATGCGCTGCGCATGCAGACGGATCTGACAGACATGTGCTGGAGTGCTGATGTGCAGCTGATACCTGTTGAGCATAACTGAGCGGGCTCACATCCGCATCCAGTCGTGTGCCTGCCCAAGGTTGTCGTCATCTCTAGCCTGGAGCACGTTGAGATACCCACGCAGAGACTCAGAGCGCTGCAGTACCAGAAGGTGTTCTTTGCCACCGATGTTGTCCTGGGGCTGTTTGTCAATGTTCCCTCCAAAGGGACCCTCAACCTTCCTGCCAACTTCATCATGGTTTATGTGTGTCTGTCGGACCCACATGAGCAGCCTGCAACCCTGGAGACTTTGATATGTTAGCACTGAAATATCACCGTTACCGAGCTGATTGCAAAATAGCTCAACTGCTTTGCCATGAATGCAGATGCCATCGCCTTGCCTGCTGTTTGCCAGGCCTACATGACTTACCGTTCCTCTGCCAACACGCCGCTCTCAGCCTCGTGCAACTCAATATCTCCCCGCCTGCAGGTATCTTTCTCATTCCCGCACAATGCGTCTCCGTCCCCCTGCTTGCGGCCCCTGCCTCTCGGCTCCACCTCCTAGCTGGCACCTTCTGCAAACAACGTCATCACCTCTAAAGACCTGCAACGACCCCGCGCGCTCACGAAGCCTCTTCCACCTGTGCTTCTCAGTGCGTCCTCCTCCTCGCCCGACTGCACCGAGGTTTACACCTTCACCCACCCCTTCCTCAACATCTACCTTGGCCAACCTCTTCTCTACCACGCGGCATCACTCACTGCTCGATGGCGAGCTGCTCACGCTGCGTGCGCACTGCGACGTCATGGTGCTCACGTGCATGTACTGCGTGCTCTGCGGGTGCAGCATCGTCGCAAGCGTTGTTGCCGCCACACCGCGTGACACCGCGTCCAGTGGGGATGCGAGCGAGGACGACGAGGAGCTCCACACTGCCGACACAAACATGCACTCGTGGGACGACGGCAGCAGTGACAGCGAGGACGCATGGCTCGGCGCCGAGATCTTTGCAGGCCGCTGCAAGGT
>NW_006767628.1:5187995-5190715 GCF_000300595.1 Phanerochaete carnosa HHB-10118-sp
CCTCATAGCACTCCACCATACTCGCACATCACCAGGCTACCCCAGCTCATAGGCTCTGATGCCACCTCACACTCCAGAGAAGCCAAACATGGTACCCCGACCATCTGCTGGCTTGAAATCCATAACATTTCCATGCACGCTAGCTAGCTTGAGGGTGCCACTTGTACATGCAACTCTAAGTTGAAATTGGTTGATTTGTGTGATATTTACCAGGGGAGGACTGGTCTGAACTGGTCTGAACTGGTCTTAGACTGAATTCAGTCCTAGACCGGTCATGGCTGGTCTTGGACTGCAAGGAGGACTGCACAGGACCAGGACCTGGTCTTAGTCCGGTCCTGCACAAACTTGTGCTGGTCCTTGACCGGTCAGAGTCCTGGTCCGACACAATTTCTGAAAAAGACCGGACTGGACCGGACCCTCAACCACTAGACCTATCCTCTTGACTGACGCTAACTTCACCGTGCGTCCAGCTGGTGTAAGTGTAGGCCGCTTTGGACGGCGACCTCCCACAGTGAAGGAGGCCGGCCTCTTGTTAGCACGACCCGCAGGTATCTCGAGACGCACTTCGAGTGTCGATATCACCAAGACATTGCCAGAGAAGGTGTCCAAGAGCTACGTTGTGCTAGCCAGATCTGAAGCCTTGTTCGGCGCACCTAGGACGCTGAACGAGCCGAACGAATACCTACGCCTCGAGGTTCCTATCCCCTGCCAAGTCCTTTGCGCTTGTATTGGCAGTCAAGAGGAGCACGAGAAATGTGCGAAGGCAATCCGCGGCGCCAGGGCACCGCTAGTGGTGTTTTTTGATGTTGTGCGCCTGAGCTCAGCGCTGACCTTGTCCACATTGGCGCCCTGCCTCCGATTATGCTGCGGGATCTGCTGCATTCGTCAGACAAGGGGCTCACGCGGAGCAAGACGAGGCGGACACTTTGTGCCGGCCACCTGGATGGCGGGCGGCGAGACCGAGAGCTATGTGTGGTGCGGGTGGACACTGAGTTGGCAGAGGCGGCGACATCTACCAAAACTATTTAACCAAGGTACGTAGCATATTCGCTACAGGTTGTTGGAACTGACGGCCATCTTCTCTAGGTACCCTTCGTCGTAGTCAGGCGACATGAAGTCGAAGAAGAGCCACAACCCGCGCGCATCTGCACTATCCGCCACGGCACCGTCCTCCTCGGAATGAATCCCCCGCTTGAATCCACCACCATGACAGCGATGTGATCACATTCCGCCTCCTCTGCCCTTCGACCCATGCCGTCCATACTACTCGACGAGAGCACCCGGACACCCCCTCGATTCTGATCGCTATCCGCACTGAATTAACGAGGAGATAGCAGCTTTCTAAGCTGACTTCCGTATACCACCGATACCCTTTCGCGAACCGTCTAACGGTGCATCGCGGCTCTATGTAGTGGGGCCCCAGACACTGCTGCACCCACGGAGCATCGTCAAGATCACATAAGATGTGGACGACTGGTCAGACAAGATGGCGTCGTCAGTGAACATGATCCCCTCGCTCTCGTACTGTCTGGCCACTGCAGCATCAGATCTTCGTCCCTGCTTAACGACGTGGAGGATGGCGAGGAGGATGGCGAGAGCTCTGGCCAGTGTAACCGGAGCATGTTGGGAACAACTGAGGGACCTGGGAGTCTTGCCGATCGCCGCACGAAAAGGAAACACCACACGCGGACGAAAGCGGCTGCTGTTCCCTCCGGTCGTGATCAGCACGATACCGCGGACGACCTGGCCGGATGCCGCTGGCGAGGGCGAGGAGAAGCGAGAGTCGGTCGTGTTTGGAAAAACGGCAATGCGAACGATAGCGAGTTCGTGGGGGGTACCGTTACCGAGGAAGTCGAGCGAATTGCGGAGGAGGAGACGAAACCCCGGTCGGCTGCGTATGTGTCGCTTCGGTGTCGGCTGTGGTCGTGCACGATTCTTGCCCTGCGTAGGTTCGTCGAGTGTATCGACCATCTTTCATTGCTGTTGTGCCTGCCCCGCGACTTTCACTGCCGTAGTGGATTGGGCGGACCAGTCATGTGAACGTTTGCATTGCATCACTATACGATGTCTGCTCGCAATACGGTCAATTCAAACCAGCTGTACCGTCTCGGGCTTGCTTTGTTTGTCTGCGAGAGAATGTTTCTGTCTCTCGCCACATCTCGCTCACTGTAGTCAATCTGCACCACGCGGTGTTTTCGAAGTAGAGACTATACAAGCGCAGCCGATACCCTAAGCACATTGCTATGTGCTGGCTGTGTGCAAGCTCTCAAGATAACTACTCAGCGCCGAGAAATTGAGCCGAGCACCCTGCTTCCCAAACAGCACGTCCTGCCCAAGGAATCCTGCTATGCCCTGCCAGTCTGCCGGAACCCAACACAGTCGTGCCTGCCGAGTTGGCGTCAGCGAGAAGATCCAGCTATCTTCGATGTAGTATATAGGCCAAGTGCGGCGCGGGAGCCAAGGAAGCGATGTCGTCGCCAGCGCATCTTCGTTGAGAGGCGCCCATAGCTGAATGAGTCGTTTGTCGTCGTCAACTAGGACTCCAGAGCCGTCAGGGGACAGTCGCACGGTGCTGCCCCAGGTAGCCGGGCTGAGGACGAGGAGACAAGCGCCCGTTGCGATGTCCCAGAGTCGCATGCCATTACCGCGATCAGAGGAAATGATGACGTCCCCACCAGGAGCAAAGGCGACTGACGTTACCCAGTTCGTATGCCCCTCGA
>NW_006767628.1:5191052-5194714 GCF_000300595.1 Phanerochaete carnosa HHB-10118-sp
GGCAGAATGCTGTCCAATGTTCCCGGCTCTGGAGATGGCCGGTGTGAGCAGGCGCCGGCTGTCTGGCGAGAACATGATCGACGACGACTGGCCGCCGAAGCAGTGCGGCATGTAGCCCAACACGCCGCTCCACATGAATGTGCTCTGGAAAGAGGGGGACCACTGCGCCACATACAGCTCGCCTTCCCACCGGGCACACAGCGACCCAGAAGCCGCATCCCAGAGTGCCACCCTGCCAGGCTCTCCGTCTGATGCTACAAGGACCATCGCGTCGTCTGGTGAGAACGCTGCGTAGTGCGTACATCCCGACGGTAAGGATAGAGGCTTGTATGCGCACTCCCAGGTGTCCGTCTTGTACACCTCGATGGAATCATTGCCGCGTACCAGCAGCGCACGACTTTTGTCGTGAGAGAAGATGGTCAATCGGCAGTCCGCTGACTCCTTGCTAGACGGATCAGATGGCTTGATGGCGCTCTCGAGCTGCGGTGTGTTCACTGCATTCTGCGTCGTGTCCCACAGTCGAACAGTACCATCCCGCGAGCCAGACGCGATGCGAGTCCCGTCTTGGCTATAGGCGACACAGATGACGTCACGGGTGTGCCCGGCGAATACTTGCTGAGCTTCGCTATTTGCAAGGTCCAAGATGAGAACAGAGTTCCCCGATCCACACGCGAACTTGTCTCCGGCGGAGGGAAAGCTGGGACTGCAGGTGGACAAGGACGGTTGGCCCGATGGTTGGAGATTACGGAGGTGGTCGGCGGTCTTGACATCCCAGATACTAGACAGCTGCCCCGAGCCTGCTTTCCACGGGACGGTCAGAACTTTGGAGCTATCTGGTGTGAATGCGACAGGATGGAATAAGTCCTTACGTCCCCGCTCCAATAAGATTCGACGAGTGTACGGCGCCTCCAAGCTCCACAAGCAGACCATGTCATCTGCGCCTGACGCCATCCACAGGCCATCCGGAGACACAGCAATGGATGTGACCCGGTCTCGATGCTCGGTCAAGGTCATCAAGCAGGCTCCTGTCTCGGCGTCCCAGATTTTGATGGAATTGTCCCTGGAGCCAGACACAATGCGCCCGCCGTCAGGTGTATAGACTGCGCAGAGAACCCAATTCGTATGTCCTTTCAGGGTGCAGAGAAGCACGCCGGATACGGCATCCCAGATCTTGACGGTGCCGTCGTCAGCAGCAGAGACAATGCGAGCGCCGTCCGGGGAATACTTGACAGAGCGAACGAAGTCGGAATGACCGTAGAGGACGAGAAGCTGGGCGCAGGTGAGGGCGTCCCAAAGCCGAATCTTGTTATCGTCTCCCGAAGAGACGATTGTCCTGTCGTCGGGTGAGAGGTCGACAGCACGGACCACTTGACCTTCATGTGCAGTGACCGTGCCCAAGCAGGCGTCCCAAGAGTCTGTTGCACCTCCGAAAACCTTGACAGAGTTCTCCGCGCGACACTCGCCTGCGTAGATCTGTGCAAGCGCTGTCTTCCTCGGAACGAGTAGCGGGATCAAATGGTACAGCTGCAGCGCTGAACCACTGATCGCAGGGAAGTAACCGACAATGAGCCGCTCGCAGTCGCTCAACAGCACTGCAATATTCCGAGCTCGGTCATCATCCAGGTCCTAATCAAAATTTTAGACACAAGAAGTATCACAGAGAATAAATTGCACTTACCCTGAGCTTGCGCTGGGACTCACTCAGACCCAAGATAGCCTCCCTCAGCACTCCGAGCACACTACAGGCTTCGACCCAGTACAGCAGCCGCCTCTCCACAAGCTCCGAAAGTGGTTCGAGATTCTCAGCTGAAAGGTTTCCGTTCACCAGATGAGTGTACCAGTGCCGACAGGCATACTTCACATGTGGTGGTATCGCCTTCTCCACACGCTCGAGCAGGTTCGGAACCTCGGTGTTCAGCAAGGAGGGATCTCGAATGTCGCAGATGTCCCGCCTTAGCTCTTGCAGAGCCTCCAGACACCCGCAAAGTAGCTCCGTATGCTGTTGCTGCGAATTCACGGTGAACGATCGGTTCGTGCAGCGAGTCGAGTCAATTAGGAACTCGGCAAAGGTAGGATGGATGATACGGATGTTCGACTTGGACTCTTCGGACTCCGGCACGATGAGGACAGAGTGGAGGCCCACGAGGGAACTGTACACCGTGTCAGCGGGCAGTCCGATCAGCCGCGAGAGGCCGGAAAGGGGGAGAGGATCTTGAACGGTGACGATAGACCCCAGGATCGACTTAAGCTCCGACTCTAATAGGTCTTCGGGCATGTCAGGGAATGTGGTCTCGAGCACCTGCGAGTACAACCAGTCCAGTAGTCGGTAGGAGCCATCTGACGCCATGGCGGATATCAGTATCTCGAGCTGTCGACGAGGGCCGTTCAGATATTTCCGGTCTTCGATGAACTTGACGGCAGTGGCGGCAAAGATGAACAAGCCGCCGGCCTTCTTGGCAAGGATCTCGATGTCTCCCTCGCCAGGCCAAGTCCCTGCCAGCCTGAAGCGCACCTTGATATCTAACAGAGACGCGGTAATGTAAAGCTTGATGTCTGGGGTGACGGCCTCTAGTTCTACCTCGTGCAAAACTAGCCGACTGGAGGCGTTGCGATAGTCAGGGGAATCAAAGCTGGTGACGATATGGTGCTCGGGACGGCTGGTGATGAAGAATCGAAGTGGAGGGAGTTTGTCTGCGTGCTTGAGCAGATTGGACAGGATCGCAGACGTGGCTTTCGAGCCTCGGCACTCATCCAGCGCGTCGATAACCACAATGCATGGTGGAATGGGTGAACCGTCGTTGTGTAGGTCATGGAGGTGTGCCAGCGGTTGTATTATCAGCTCCTCGAACTGACGAGTGACGGCAGCGTACACCAGCAGGGGATCTTTCTTCAGTATCTCTGAGACTCGGTCACTATAAGATGGAAAGAGCAATCCGAGTTGGTAAGCGATGGTCGTGAAAATCATGGAGGGGTTGTTGCAGTCGGCATCTGATCGAGAGCAGAAGAAGCTCGCGCCCAAGATGCCTCCATCGTGACATCGCTTGGCGACGGACCGTGCGATTGTCGTCTTGCCAGAGCCGGGTTGGCCATTCAGCCAGAAGATGCTGGGCTGATGGTTGGCAGGTTGCATCGCAGAGTTCGTGGTATCGTCAGGCACATGCAGACTAATCGCCCAGGTGTGGACGTCTTCCAAGATGCCCGTACGTGTCCCTTCGAGGCAAGTCGTGCACTCTTCGCGGCTGGAGTCGAATCGCGCCAAGGCCGCGAAAGGCGGTAGAGATTTAACTAGGTGACAACCGTTAGAGTAATAAGGTCATCGTGTCGGTCTTGGACGCACCTTCCAGACGGGACTCCAAGCGCTAGCAAGAATCGGGAGTCAGCTTGTACTCTGTACGTCATGAGAGATGTATACACACGTTCAGAGTGGATTCAACCGCAACCGTCCCCTCCAACTACAATTTGCAGCAGTATATCAGCGAGCGGAACAAATTATCAAGGACAAACGCATCATACCATGAAACACTGGATTGACCACGACAGGTCTTTCACGATGCCAGCAATCTTCTCCGCTTCCCCACTGATGTCCAGTATTCTCTGTATTCTGCGCCGGGATTTGAGTTTCTGAGCCTTGCCGTCGATCGCTTTCCAGGAGCTGCATGATA
>NW_006767628.1:5194950-5196292 GCF_000300595.1 Phanerochaete carnosa HHB-10118-sp
ATTCTCTGTATTCTGCGCCGGGATTTGAGTTTCTGAGCCTTGCCGTCGATCGCTTTCCAGGAGCTGCATGATATGAACAGGCTGAACACATGTCATCGACAGCGGACTTACGAGAACAATCGACCGAGTCTGGCCTGCATCGGCCCAGGTATATTCTGACCGTAGATTTTCGTGCATTCCTCCATCGCCGTTGTCAGGTCTCCGACTTTCTTCGCCAGGTCGTTGATGCTTTCCGTGTTTGCATGCGATTTCTGGCACCGGTGTGAGAATCATTATCGAGGGAACAGTATATAACACGCACCTGGACCAAATCCAACAAGGTTGAAAGGACGCTGACACCTATCTGCACGCCCGGCACACCAAGATTGCCGGCAACACCGCTGAAAATTCCGAGGGCTTGCTTCAGGGCGCCAGCTGCGGTACTGGCAGCATCCTTTGTCTCGCTACTCTGTAGTGTCTTTTTCAGACGGCGCATGGTCGCTAATATGGTGAGTCAAGGAACGAGTCGGGCCGTGATGGCAGAGACACATATCTCACAGCCTGTAAGCGAAGTCACGGGCCAGAGAAGGCGTGTTCGGCGGGCGCCGATTGGCTACGACGCGCGCTGGAATATGCACGTCTATATTCTAGCCATCGCAGATAATCGAAAACGCGACGGCAAACCAAATTGCTAATTTGTCGTCACTGCAATGTGAGCACTGGAAGATGGACTTACAAACGTGTTCTTGCGTCCCAGTCTCGGTGAGGAATAGGGTTCGTCGGAATACATGATTCCGAAGAAACCTGAATAGTTTACGCCTCTTAAATCTCTATATCGCCTCGATTAATTACCTAAAAATGGAATTCAAAGATTGCGGCTCACAGAATGCTTCATAAACACTCCGAATCTCGACGCCTGTTGTTGAGGAAGTAAAACAAAAGTCGTCTCTGGTAAGCGCCAGGCTATCGGGACCCGGAAAACCCCTCGCCGCGCCGGGTTTGCAGATAAAGCGCTGAACACGTTGACAGGGCCCACGATTGGACGAGCATCCTGTTATGTACGTAGCATTCTCCATAATAAACTCGAAACATGTATACAGCTGGAGGTCGAACTACAATATCGCGTGAAGTCCTCAGTGTTATTATGCTACAGGGCGAACCGTCTCTGAAAGCGTGCGCGCAACAAACAGATCTACAGCGGCAACTATCTAGAGGACTACTACCTCCGCACGCGCTTCGCATGGATAACCTGTCTCGACATTGCAATGGCTGGCCTCATGCTCGATAACTGTGCAGCGGTGTCAGCTTCGTGCGGAAGGTACCGATGGAATGAGATATACTCGTGTCAACAAGGCATGCGCCC
>NW_006767628.1:5196312-5199906 GCF_000300595.1 Phanerochaete carnosa HHB-10118-sp
TTGCGGCTCACAGAATGCTTCATAAACACTCCGAATCTCGACGCCTGTTGTTGAGGAAGTAAAACAAAAGTCGTCTCTGGTAAGCGCCAGGCTATCGGGACCCGGAAAACCCCTCGCCGCGCCGGGTTTGCAGATAAAGCGCTGAACACGTTGACAGGGCCCACGATTGGACGAGCATCCTGTTATGTACGTAGCATTCTCCATAATAAACTCGAAACATGTATACAGCTGGAGGTCGAACTACAATATCGCGTGAAGTCCTCAGTGTTATTATGCTACAGGGCGAACCGTCTCTGAAAGCGTGCGCGCAACAAACAGATCTACAGCGGCAACTATCTAGAGGACTACTACCTCCGCACGCGCTTCGCATGGATAACCTGTCTCGACATTGCAATGGCTGGCCTCATGCTCGATAACTGTGCAGCGGTGTCAGCTTCGTGCGGAAGGTACCGATGGAATGAGATATACTCGTGTCAACAAGGCATGCGCCCACCTGGTAGTAAACACCTTCAATACCTAGTACCTGCACCCGAGCACAAGCATCAAGCCCTTTCTCGCCAGCCCCTTCTCGCCGCCACGAGCTCTTGGGAACGCTCCCTATCAGGCGCTGATTTGACATCCCAGCCACCGCCGATTGTCGCACAACATGACGTAGACATCTCTGAGGACCTGCCCGACTTTCTCGACCACTCATCCGATCGCCGACAGGCAAGGGCAAAAGTAGAACGCCATCCGGCGCTTGTCCTTGACACAAGGTAGCGCTTGCAAGTCCAGGAAGCTCAGGAGCGAAATGGGCGCATTGAAGCCTGCGCACCAGGGACACGAGCTCAGACAGTGCTCGATAGAGCCACCCCGCCGGATGTGCAGCGGGAGCAGGCCGTGGACGTGCGCGTACGGGTCGGGTACGATATAGAGAGGTCACGTACAGCGGAGTCGGAGACGACAGAAGAGAGATAGGGCTGTGTCGTGAAGGAGATGTGCACAAGCTGACTCCAGCCGCAGAGACGCAGGACCCGCCGTGCTGGGTTTTTTGTCAGACAGGAGGGATCTCACAGGATATGCCGAACATGCTGGGGTCACGTCAGCAGTTGTACAACATACACATGCATTAGTAGCACTCACCAGGAGTAAAGATGCTTCGAGATTACCGCTTGGCCTGTGTGGATGAGCAGTTTATGCTCTCGATATAGTTGAGAAGGTAGCCGTGGTGCCATGGCCGGGGAGATGAAGTGCATCCAGTCTAGCGCCTCAACCCCGATCTCCGCCGCGAGCTGAACTTTCCATTGCAACTCGTGTATTCATATATTACCTGTCATATATCTCGCCCACCTCCATCGCGTACGCCTCCTCCTAGTTGGCCCAGAACACCCGCCGGCATTCCTCGATCAGGGACTCCTCTGCTGTCCCGCCGTCGTGCGGCTCGAAACGTGGATTTGCAGGAGCCCTCGCAAGTTGAGGGACGCATACAAGGCACCAGGAGCGCGTGATCTCTATCTTCCCCAGAGCGAGCCTGAGCGCTGTACCCGCCTTCGACAGTGATCGGAGAGGTTAAGTCCGCTAGATCTGCTCTCTGCGCATACTTCCACTGGCTGAATCCCTCGTCTTGCAGCCTGGACTCGCGGCCTACATTCTGAATGAGCAAGTCCCGGTCCGCTCCCCCCTGCCGTGCCGTCGTCCATGAGTAAATTGTGCAATGCGCACGAGCGAAACAGATGGCCCGTACCAAAGCTAATTGCTGATCATGGCTCGTGTTCGTCTAAAAACACGGC
Source organism: Phanerochaete carnosa HHB-10118-sp (assembly GCF_000300595.1). Classification (NCBI taxonomy): domain Eukaryota; kingdom Fungi; phylum Basidiomycota; class Agaricomycetes; order Polyporales; family Phanerochaetaceae; genus Phanerochaete; species Phanerochaete carnosa. Next base: position 5,198,082 of record NW_006767628.1, read on the forward strand.
GGAGAACTTCAAGGCGATGTCTGCGCTCGGTCTCCGGGAATTTCTGAGTCGCTGTTTCGTGGTTGCATCCCGCGACTGTTGTGGCGTGCCGATGTCTTGGAGTACGGGACGCACGGCGAGATGTGCGGCCTGTCGAACCGCACTTGGACCGCGGCGTTGTGATGAATGGTGTCTGCACCAGGCTCGCGAGCGAAGCCTTCCGCAGTGGCTCAAAGCGTTGATCGGGGTGCCCTTAGACGATTGAAGTGAGTAGTTTACAGAACAACTATAACGCACGCGTGTAAGAGATAGAACACCATTAGACATCGACAGGTCACTCACCATGTAACCCCTTCTTCGCTTCCCACTCTTGCAAACCTCCAGTCGAAGAACCGAAAAGCTGCCGTCTATATCGTCCCACGCGCTTGGCCTGCTGAGTGCGGCTTCGCTCATGTCGGCTGAAATAGACATGACGATGAGAGTGATATCAAGGGAGCATGTGAAGAGTCCATACTGGGCAAATCGAGGGCGAGCCAAGTAGCCGTGGGGTCGTCATACTCGCGTTCTGTGCAGCAGTCTTCGAGTATGTTCACTACCAGAGCAGCGTAAGCAAATCATTATGGCTAGTCTGATATCAATGAGCTGTACCTGCTTACGATGCCTTCGACTGTAGAAGCTGGCAGCGTTTGAGTCTTGGTCCGCCCGAAAGACGCGAGTCTTCTGCTAGGCGGTCTGGGTCGAAATTGCGGGACATCCTATAGCTACAAATATGCCACGGTTGTATGATGTGGGCTAGCTCACGCGGGAGGCTGGCGCACCAGTAAACAGGGGCCGTGCTTTGTCTAGTGGGGGCTCTTGAGGCGGCGACCTTGAATGTTCGGGCGACGCCGCTTCGGCCGGGGCTGTCTCGTGTGCTATATCGGCAGGATGCCTTGGGGACCTCGCGAGAGATGGGCTTGTAGTCGATGTTGGGGTACATGTGCAGGCCATGGGCAAGAGTAAGCACTGAGCAAACCCAAGAGTGCGGCGTGACGACCCAAAGAGCGGTGACGAGGAGTGACAGGCGCGACACTGATGTGTGATGTCACGCGTGCCTTCTCTGTCACGTCGCTGTCAGTGCCGTCTTCAACTCTCTCCACTCATCTCTGGTCTAGAACTGCGTCTAGCCCACCGCTCGAGCCCAGCGTCCGACTCTCACACCACCCGTTGCAACTTCCCATGCCTGCCATGCGTCCTCTCCTCCCTCGCCTGTCCAGATATCGTTGTTGTGGAGCTAACGGATGACTATGGAAGACTGGGGAAACGGGTTATAAGGGTCCAGGGGTGCTCATACGCGCATCGAGAGCCAGGTTACTAGGTGCGTCATCTTCTCAAGACGTCGACTGTACGTTGATCCTAGAGGTCGAAGCCATAGTGATGAGCGGACTGGGGGAAGGCAGAAGCGGCGCACAGTTGTCGTCAGGGCTGTACACTGTAGGAAGTAGATCCATTTTTTAGCAACGGAGATTCCAATGACCCAGATGATATGATTGGGATATCCAGTACATTTGTGCAACCTCAAAAAAAATGGAAAGTCCAGTACCGGAGAATCCAGTGATTTTGACTGGATACTCCAGTGCGGTGGATAACCCAGCAATATTTCCTTGGGTCTCCACTCATTACACTTCCAATTTTTATCACTGGAACCACTGACCTTGATTCTGAAGCCCCAGTTGGCATGAATCAAGCAAACAGACCGAAAGCCGTGGCCGGGAAGCTCAGGGGACGCTTAAACGTCTGGAAAGGTTGAGCCAGACGCCCTTTGCGACCGTTCTGACCCTAACCCGAGGCCGCCCAGCGCCAAGCG
>NW_006767628.1:5199959-5204910 GCF_000300595.1 Phanerochaete carnosa HHB-10118-sp
ACGCGCATCGAGAGCCAGGTTACTAGGTGCGTCATCTTCTCAAGACGTCGACTGTACGTTGATCCTAGAGGTCGAAGCCATAGTGATGAGCGGACTGGGGGAAGGCAGAAGCGGCGCACAGTTGTCGTCAGGGCTGTACACTGTAGGAAGTAGATCCATTTTTTAGCAACGGAGATTCCAATGACCCAGATGATATGATTGGGATATCCAGTACATTTGTGCAACCTCAAAAAAAATGGAAAGTCCAGTACCGGAGAATCCAGTGATTTTGACTGGATACTCCAGTGCGGTGGATAACCCAGCAATATTTCCTTGGGTCTCCACTCATTACACTTCCAATTTTTATCACTGGAACCACTGACCTTGATTCTGAAGCCCCAGTTGGCATGAATCAAGCAAACAGACCGAAAGCCGTGGCCGGGAAGCTCAGGGGACGCTTAAACGTCTGGAAAGGTTGAGCCAGACGCCCTTTGCGACCGTTCTGACCCTAACCCGAGGCCGCCCAGCGCCAAGCGCCCTTGTGTCCGCACAGCTGTCAGTAACCGGCTCAAAAAAATACATAAAAGCAATACAGCATTAACTTGATTACCTGACCTACGGGGCTATGCACTGAAGAAGTCTTGATAAGGAGAACTACTGCAAGAGTCAAAGGTTTTAATGTTTTAGTGCCCCGATTACCATAAATGGCCGTGGCTGTTTTATTTGCACGACCGGCTTGCAGTTCGACCCATACCCCGCACAGGACACGGTGGTTCAGCGCGGAACTCCTACTATGACCACAAAGAGATGGCCAAGGTATGCACACACTTTGTCACCCATACTTTTGCACGCCCGGAGCAATCCTCAGACCAGTTGCCTTCATAGCCAGTGCCTCGTCTCGATCTATTTATCGCCTATGCGCTGCACAGAACAAGATTACACAAATCTCTCACCTTCACAGCTCTCTATCTATTACAACGACTAAAAGCAAGATTCCCCCCTGCGCAAGGCTCATCCGGCCACCGGCTTTTTATCTTCGCTTTCATGCTCTCCTACGAAGTCATTCGCAACGACACATATTCGAACAAGTCATGGTCCGTCGTTGGCCAGGACATGTTCACCCTTTGCTAGATCAGCCAGATGGAACGCGAGATGTGCAGTTACCTCGAGTGGCAGCTGAACGTCGAGCCCACCACGCTCATTGAGTTCCAGGAGATGGTGAAGAGAGACTTCAAGGGACCAGGTCCGTATCCCACATACGCTGCTCCCTTGCCAGCTCCTTCTTCTATACCGTCAACCACCCTGTATATAGGCACTGCCTGCACGCCGTTGTTCATCAGCGGCCGTGCCCCCTCGACGTCTCCACCGAAGCCAACACCGCGCCTCCCACGGTGACCCTGGCACCTCAAACAGTGGTCACTTACCTCACGCCGCCATCATCCCCGGGAACTCTGTCTACCCCATGAGGCATCGCATTCGATGTTGACATCGCCGGCGTCGTCCGTATCGCCACCGACACCGTCTGGCGTCGAAGATCTCACGACCAAGATCGTGACACCCGCCGGATCGATGCCCATGTCCATGGAGGCAGTGTCACAGACACCTGTCGCAGCACCACTCGCGTGCGCAGCCGATGCCCCAGCCGGTGCGGAGACCGTCCGCAAAATGTGACCTGTTCGCCTTCGCGACCCCGATCGAATGGTAGACGCACCCCGCTCTATCTTTATCGCGCCGAGAGCAGAGGAGGGCTCGAAGTGTAACCTCGCTTGCATGCAAGCTTCGCGGCGATACCTGCCCACACTTGTTGTCCTCTTTCCCGCTGCTGCTAATTATTCTCTGTGCTTTTCATCGTTGCTCTCTTGCAGGTGCTTAATTGCTTTCCTCTTTCATTGATGTCTTTGTTTTGTGCTCCCTCCATGTAGTTGTACTTCATTAGTCTTCATCTTCTACAAATACAGTGCGAGCAGTATTACTGCTACGGTCAATAATTCCCCACTTCTCGTGAGTGAAAATGCGACCAACTACACTCTGCACCGTTCGAAGGTCAACCACCACTTGTGACTGCTGCTCGGCACAGTAAGATGTAACTACCTGCGTAGCATCTCGGTTAGTGGTAACGCAAGGTGTTATGACTGCAAGCAGCAGTTGACACCCTTGCAAGTCCCCCCAAAAGCAGCTGCCTTGTGGAAGGTTACATTCGAGAATTTTCTCTAGCCGACCATAGTAGACAGCGCGGCGGTTTTCATTGCCAATGGCAACTTCATACTGTTGTGTTGGTGAGTACCATATGAATATCCAAACCACTGGACTCACTCGAACGTAAGACGCATTGCGCTCATCTGGGTGCTGACGCCTTCGGACAGCAAATGCACATCGTATTATATCTCCGCCATGATGAATCCATACACCACCCCAGAGTGGCATTTGTGTTTGCATGGAACCTTTGATTTGCTTGGTAGATTTGGCAAGAAAAATGCAAAGATAGCGGGCAATACAAATGCGAAGGCCTTCATCAGGTTTATAGTCTATCTGACGTGGTGTTTAGAGGATGCTGAGAGAATCTATAGAGAGTGAATATTATACAGTGAAACTTGTCATGGGCATAGCCCCGGCCTCCTATTTTATTTTCATTTTTACCGATTTATTCCACGTTTGTACGATCCTCCAAACGTCGCCGGCACGTTAGCGCCAGTTTACAGGTCCTAGCTGTGCGCCAAAACACCTTGTAAAAGCGCATCACCGACAGGCACGCATCAGCGCATCAGACGTGCCTGTATCGCCGCCGCCTCGTCGCCGCATCACGCTTCCTCGGTGAAAGCCGCACTCCAATCTCCACTGGACATCTGATCTTTGTCGGCCCGACAACATTATACACCATGACACGCCGGCCCCATTTATCTCTGAGTCCGATCGGCAACGGACATCCTATCCCTGTCGGCCTGACAACGTCATACACTATGACACACCGGCCCTCGCCTCTCTGTCAAAGTCCCCTAGACACTAGCAGCCGCCGTAGCACAGTCGCTTATGTAACGCCTGGTCCGTGCGCAGCCTGACTAGTATATAAGGAGTCCCTTTGTCGCTACCTAGCCCCATCTCAACCTCTTGGTTAATTGGGCTAGGTAAACCTTCGTTTGTATCGTAGTATAGTCACTAACACAACTTGGTTAATTGGGCTAGCTGAACAAGCTAACGCATAGTCGCCAGACCTCGTCAGCGCCGCCTTCCGATTAGATCCACGCAGCATCCCTCGTGGTGTGTTGACGCAAGTCCACATTAAAACTGAAGATTAACTCACACTCCTCGTACACATGTTCACTGGCCCTGACATTATCGCTGCTATGCCTCTCCATTGGAAGCTCTGTGCTAAGGTCGTACTTCATATGTAGATGTGCCAGGTTACTGAACTGCTTGACCCGTTCATCGAGATTTCGCCAGGGTTGTTTGCGAGAGAGTAAGGCCTTTTTCAAAAACCCACAGTAGTGCCCCATGTACCAAGACCATGTGGCTGACATGGGGCCACATACACGGATATCTGGGGCTACATGTAGTAGGCCATGAATAGTTAGCACACAGAAGGCAAGCCGTGAGTCTTCATATTGATAATAATACCTGGCAGTATGTTAGAGCTTGTCCTTAAAAAACACAAATCAGAGCACGCACTCTTCATACTTGTGAACCCATGAATCACAGGCATTCTCTAGCCAATCGATCTCTTGGTGTGTCAAGAAGTACTGTAGAGTCACTTTCATGATGGCAACAAGCTCCATAGCATGGTCGTAATACTTGCGATGCTTGAAGCGGCCAGCGAGGAGATGAGGCGCGAGATACATGAACCAAAAGGCATAGGATTCTGCTGTGTAACCCAACCTGTCCTCTGCTATATTGCCCATCTTGCACACAAATGCAGATGGAATCTCCTCGGCTGCAGCTAGCGTTTCAGCTCCGATAGCAGACCAAACATTGTTGTCGAGCACATAGCTTTCGCAACCTTCATCTAAGTCCTTGAAGCGACCGGTTCAGATATCAAGAAGGTTGGGAATAATATTTTCGGCGAAGAGGTGAAGCCACTCCCAAGGGCAGGAGCGACCGTAGTCGAGTGAGTTGACACGAAACAGTGCAGGGGCTTGCTTAACTCCATAGTGCTGCTGAAGCTGATTGCGATACTTTTTTGTAGTGGCATCAGCAGCCTTTGCAAGAGTTGTAGCGAAACTGTTGTGTGTACAAAGAGGAAGATTGCGGCTATCCCAATGAGTCACCACTGTGTCCTGAGATTGACGAGGATGTGTAATCGGGAGATAGTAGACCTTGTTTCTTCCGCTTGCCATACGCCGGCCACGCATCAAACAAGAGCGACATGGACAACAGCTGCTGTGCGCTTTGAGCCCCAGAAATTTCTCGATTGCCAAGATGTTCCCCTCCTCGAAGAGCTGATAAGCATGAAGGGAGAAAATCTCCTTGATAGAGCAGTCAAAGCAATCAACGCCTCGTGCTAGTGTGGCGCATTCTTTGTCAAAGGGTACAAGGAAAGATGCAAGGTCCTTGGGCTGCCGAGGGCCTGGAACAACACTGAGACAAAGTAGATGTTTGAGATGTGTCCGAACAGTGGATGGCAAGCTGTAGATTTTAAGAAGCAATGGTGTTGCTGATGGTCCACCGCGTCGTCGACCAAAGAGGAGGAAGCCGTTGGTACAAAGACCAAAAGCAATATCGTGGGGATCAGAGAAGAAGGCGTGCTTGAGCTCCTCCTCATCAACAACAACCTTAGTGTGCAGCATCTCACGGTATCGCTCTGAGCTGAACACATCTGACACGACATTTGGATCATGAACAAATGTAGAGCGGTATTGAAGCTGCTCGACCATTGAGAGACTCTGGTAGAAGGCGCAAAGTCGAGGAATAAGTGGGATGTAGGTGAATTGGCGATGAGGACGTCCGTTTGGTCTGAATCGCGGCTGGTTGCAGTAAGGAC
>NW_006767628.1:5213459-5219291 GCF_000300595.1 Phanerochaete carnosa HHB-10118-sp
ATATTTACTTCCTACAGTGTGTATGAACGCGAGCAGATGCGACTTGTGCCGATGGCTTGGAATGTATTCACCTAGTAAGTGCTGTTCTTGGGCTCGTTGTCAGTCAGCTAATCTCTCCATAGCACCTTCATTTCTCGATGCTTATCTCTGCTTTGCTAGCCGCCTCCCCCCCCTCTACTCTTGGTCGCGCCAGGCTCGCGTCCGTCCTTAATGGCTGTGATCAGCATCTGGGGCCACCCTAAACCCTCACTTGTCTCAATCTTCTACCCTCAGTGCTTCTATTTTGATGTTCCAGCATGCAGCGTGGTCTGCGCCCGTTCTCCAATTGACCTATCTCTCTCATTCCTGTGTTCGGCCGCCGCCCATCTTTTTGTCTCGTCATTTTTAACTCTACGTCGTGCAACGCGCTGCCTCGAAGCGCCCCAGCTCTGCATCTCTGTTGGCGAGTCAGGCTACCAGCACTCGTTGCAAAGAGCTCGACTTCCATACTTAGGTCCCCATCGTAGCACAGGGAGCCTCAGATGCCTCCCACCACTCAAATATTTCATCAGCTGCACTGGCCAAGCCCATCTTTCGTATGTTGGTCTGGTCACCGCGTGCGCTGCTGTATTTAAGAGTGAGTGTAGTCATTATCATTTGATTTGACCTGTTACTCACAGCTTGTTGCAGCCACAGACTCCCCCAATGCATTGTCGCACACACATACCCAAACTCTAGCCTTGCTCGCCATCCAATTACACACTCTCAGCTGTCCTTTTCGACTCACTATCTTGGGTCACACATCTCTCGGGCGCGACACTCTTCCTCCAGCGCAGTAATGTACACCTTCTGAGCGCGAAGTGCCTTGTTTGGCTGCCCAAGGCAGACAAGAATGCCAGTTCGGAACGGCGGCAGCCCTAGGAGCGCACTGTCACCGTACTGTCCTACACCTCAGAGTCTGGGCAGGCTTGGCAGGCTGCTGACGCTGCCCGCAGAGCAAGAGCAACACAGACACGCCAACGCGCGCGACATTGGGGTGTAGCAGTTCTATGGCAGCTTTGCAGGCTTCAGACCCCAGCTCTCCGACCTCTTGCAGCCGAGGAAGCACATATCAAGCGTCAATGTTGCCAAAAAGCGAGAGGAAGTGAGTGTGCAAGAGTGGCGTCAAACTGGTCAATGTCGAGATCGCGCCTGGCTCGCTTTGGATGTCGAACGAGCCGAGCCAACACCTGCGTTTCGAGGCTCTCAGCCCCTGCTGGGTTCTCCACGCCCTTGCCCGCAGCCAGGAGGGACACGACGACTGGGCGACCACGATTCGCAATGCCAAGACGTTGCTGCTAAGATCACTTAATGTCATGCGCCCGAAGCCAACGCTGGCCCCACATTTCTCGATGAGCCACTTCCAACATGCGCGTCAAGATCTGCTGTACGCGTAGCACGGGCAGACACTTGGTTGGCATTCAGCGGCGGTACCGTCGCAACCGTCGAGGGCGGTGTACCTGCCACCGTCACCCTACCTGAGTAAGCCACACCTCTGCTATTGGCTATTAACACTGACAAGTACCTCCTCTAAACATTCTTCGGGTACTAGATGGCACGAACTTGGTGTAGGACTACGAGTTTGCTGTGCCGCTCGAACCCCCAGCTGCGACGGTGACGTTCTCGCATCTCATCTCCATCGCCCTTTAGTTCATAGCCTTCAAACATCTCAACAAGAGCATTCAGGCGCCTCCGTCATTTCTGATCGCTAGCGACAAGATGAGATGACAGCGGTCCAGAGCTACTGCCTATGTGCCCCCAACGCCATCCATGCCCAGTCGCAAACTATCTGATGGTCCAAGCGTGCTGAGCATGACCGAGGGCCTTGTGATATCGAGCAGCCTGCTGCCAACGTCGATTCTTGCTGCGGTTGTTGCTGCATGGCGGTGAAAACGGCTCCTGCTCCTAGTGATGTGCGGGCCGGGCCTCAAAGCCCGCAAGCCCGCCAAGCCTGGCCCAAAAAGCCTGACCCAAGCTAAGCCTGGCAGCGGGCCCAAGGCCAGGCTTGGAGCATAGTCAAGCCCAAACCTGGCCTAAAAGCCCAGGCTTGGGTGCACCAAATGTGTTGCTGTTCCCTGGGCTCAAAACATGGTAAGAACGACTTTATATACACATACAAGACGGGACGTTGACTTACCGAACTGGGCGGTCCCTGCTAGTGTGATTAGGCACAGTTGTGTGCCACCGCCTGGCATTCGCCGTAGGTGCCCCTTCGCGAACCTTGTCATAACATGGCTTGTAGCGCGGTCGCATGCCCTCTGGAGGCTGCAGTACAGTGGGTACATGCAATAGCAGCCTATCACATACAAATATGCTCACGTTTGTAGCATATAAATACTTGTCCTAAGCTTTGCAAGCCTGGGCTTAAGCCCATGGCTTGGGCCAGGCTCAGGCTTGGCTCAGGCTCAGGGCTCGGCTTGGCATTGCCACAAGCCCAAGCCGGGCCTGCACATCACTACCTGCTCCTCGCGACCACAGCCTACGTGATATCAGTGAGGACCGAGACGGACGTCGTTCTGTCGGCCAGAGTGGATGCAGCAATTAATCTTACTGTATGAAAGTGCGACAGGGTAGGCCAACATACCAATCGTGCTTGCCATGCCCAAACGTTATGTAGTCTGCAGACATGGTGATCAGCTGCGGCTGCACGGACTTGTCGCTCTTGTAGGACCGTAACGAGTTGAATAGGGTTGCGTTCGGATAATTCACCTCGTCAAAGTGTGTCGCAAACATTGGTGTGACAGCCATCATACCCTTAGGAAGGAATGTTCCATCTAAGAGCGTCACCGGCTGCAGGATGTTGCGGAACATCGACACTACGAGCTGTCAGCAGTGAGATAAGCAATTGGGAGAACAGCACGCACCAATGGTCGGGCCATTATGCCGCTCGCACTCGCGCAGGACTAGTGATGTGTGGGCCCGGCTTGGGCTTGTGGCGACACCAAGCCAAGCCCTGAGCCTGAGCCAAGCCTGAGCCCGGCCCAAGCCATGGGCTTAAGCCCAGGCTTGCAAAGCTTAGGACAAGTATTTATATGCTACAAACGTGGGCACATTTGTATGTGATAGGCTGCTATTGCATGTACCCACTGTACTGCAGCCTCCAGAGGGCATGCGACCGCGCTACAAGCCATGTTATGACAAGGTTCGCGAAGGGGCGCCTACGGCGAACGCTAGGCGGTGGCACACAACTGTGCCTAATCACACTAGCAGGGACCGCCCAGTTCGGTAAGTCAACGTCCCGTCTTGTATGTGTATATAAAGTCGTTCTTACCATGTTTTGAGCCCAGGGAACAGCAACACATTTGGTGCACCCAAGCCTGGGCTTTCGGGCCAGGTTTGGGCTTGACTATGCTCCGAGCCTGGCCTTGAGCCTGCTGCCAGGCTTAGCTTGGGTCAGGCTTTTTGGGCCGGGCTTGGCGGGCTTGCAGGCTTTGAGGCCCAGCCCGCACATCACTACGCAGGACTCAGCTGTCGAGCTTACGCATCTTGTTTGTGGCAGCCTTCGTCCAGCCTTCTTCTGCCACAGCTGCCTCTACCTCTTCCTGTAGCGTGTTGGCGAGCTCTGGACGCATAGAGATGTCGTACAAGGCTTGGAGTATAGTCTAGAATATACCTTGTTACTACTTGTGGCTCTACAACACTGAAGGCTTACAGCCAAGGTCGTCCCAATTGCCTCGAAGTTAATGACCAGTACTATGCGCGCGACCTCTTCTGGTCCTTGATTCTGAGTCACAACTTCGTTGATAAGCCATTGCAACAAATCATTCTGTGCTTAGGTCAGAAATACACTAGGAAGGCGCCGCCAAAGTAACATACTGGCTTTGTCTGCCCAGTCCTTTCCAAACTCAGTCATCGTGGCCATCTGATCGTCAATAACCGCCCGCAAGTAGTCAAGACACTGCTGGATGCGTTTGTCAATGACTGTGGCCTTCCTTCCAGTGGCGCGCTTCATAAAGCCAGGTAATATTGTGAGGAGCTTTACAGCTTTACTCACGTCTTCTTTGAAGTGTACCATCATGTATATATAACCACTGTCCCAACCTGAGCGCAATGCCTACTGTGAGCTCATTCTCTGCAAAACTCCGCATTTAAACTTACAAATTGGCATGCCAACAAAAATGCGGTTCGCAGCACGCGTAATGATTGTGCTCATGGCGGGATAAGCATGGACTGAGAGCCAACCTAGCAGAAATATCAGCCAACCTTGGCACTCCCATATCTCAGGTTACCCCAACTCACAGTCGCTGTTCGTGGGAATGTGCTCTCGGAAGGTATGCTAAGCTTATCAAACATGTCCTCGAATACCAATGCAAGACTATGCGTGATATTTCGCAGTATCAGCATATGGACAGGATTTCTGTGCCAGTTAGAGGCAAACATGTTAGGCATCTCGAGCACCTGGTGTTGAGCAAAAGAATGCAAGAGTTCCAGTTTGGCAGCCTAGTCCGCAACATCCTTCTAGTCTTTCACCTTGTTGCCCCTAGCTACTTTTGAATTTGCTATAAGAAACCAAGCTTTCGCTGCCTACGCGCGCTGCCTACCAGCAAACGTTTTGCCGGACCGGGACTTGTGGAGTTGTGCTCGACACCTTGCCCTGTTTTTGCAGCGATGTCACAGTAAGTCTCTTTCCACGTGTGTCCACATCCATTGTCACCACTGACATTCTTGTGCAGTCTGTGCTGCACCTCGCACACAACTCGTCGCTGATGTTCGTGTTCGCGTCGGTCGTGACGCACAGCAGCTTCCTGTCCCGCACCACACTGACGTACTCAACAACCAACATCACGACATTGTTCTCGACTTATTGCTGCAGCACAACATGAACCACACAAAGCAGGAACTCGTGCCCAACAAGGCGGCAAGATACGCCTCTCTGTGGAACGATGTTGTTCACAGGGAATTGTCTCATATTTGTCTCGCCATCTGTAGTGCGTTGTGAGTCTTATCAGCAAGAATCACCAGTGTACGTCCTCTCGCGTTCTGTTTAGCTTGTGCCGCAGCTCACAGAAGGAGTGCAGAAAATTGTGAATACGCTATAGAAGGTAAAATAGTCAGGCGCAGAGTGGATGGGCCCACTGCTGTTGGACGTGGCAAAGAAGGCACAGTGAAAACATGGTCGCTTCAATGTTCTCGACTCGTCAAGTGCATGCTCTTGCTTTCATTATTTTGCGTTCTGCCTCCACCCGAGCAATAATCGTAGGTCCATGCCTGTACACACAATAAGCACAGGTTCCGCTCTCAAGTGCCAACGGTCAACGCTCTGACATGCATTTTGTGGCCGTCCTTAAACGCGACAGGAATATGCTGACATAACTCTCAATATCTAGCTGCAGACGCTTCGTGGTGATGGTTGTCGGAGACTGCATCGGCGGATTCTTGGCCTTGTTGCGCGATGGACTGGCCGGGACTATGAACTCCTTCGACATGCGTCTGCCTATCCCTTGTGCTTGTGTTACGCTCACGCAGAGTGTAGCCCATCAAATTGTCGAGCGGCCACTCAGAGGCTGTCGGGTGCGGCGAGGGCAGCCGCATCTGTTGAGTTCAGTTCGCTGTACCGCGTATGTTGTCTAATTGTCTGATTTGGTGTCGCTGCGCGGATTATTAACGAGGTGTCCAGTGGCATGCGGCGGCAGCAAAAAAAAAAAAAAAAAAAAAAAAAAAGGCCATCAAACGGGTCAAAACCGCCTCCACTCAAGTTTGTTTTTTGGCGAGAATCCTAGGAAGCTGCAGCAACTTCGGAGTCACCATCAGACGGTTGTAGTGCACTTTCATCAACTCTGGCCATACCTGTGCATGCGGTAATCTGGCAGGTAC
>NW_006767628.1:5220731-5224165 GCF_000300595.1 Phanerochaete carnosa HHB-10118-sp
CCACGCCATCGCAACCAGGATCTAGCAAGTCGCTATGATTGAGAGGACATAGTTTGTGCACTTCGGCGAGACAACGGCTCTTGCAGCTAAGTTGGAACCAAGAGCTCCAAGAGTATGTTTGTCCTCTTGTAAGTGCCCTTGCTCGTTTATGGTCTCCAAACACAGCAACGAAGATACTATTGGCGTAGCGTGTTTAGTGAGAAGAACAAGAGACTGCGTATCTGGCCTTCGTTCTTGCCTCCTGGGTCTCTTACATCGCATAGCTGGTAAACACCAAACTTTCACACAAAGCCGATGCTCTTTTGCGTTCCTTCCTGCCAATTCTGCCATGCCATCCCCAGCTTGGCACACTCGCGCTGTGTCAGCTTTTGCGACTCACTTACAGCAGCATCAGCCGCCATCTCACTGCTTTGCCATCAGGCACCGAGACACGCCATGCAAGGGACAAGAAGGTGCACCCAAGATGCATTGTATTATGTTGGATGTCTGTTTTTGTACATGAAAATATCTACCAGCCACGAAATATGACTACATTTGCCAATTCAAGCTGGAGACTACGGTACAAATGGCTCTTCAATACCCTGAGTTAATAGCTATTGTCAATGGTGCATGTCGTAGAGACAAACATTTTCTGCGAACGGTCAACTTCGCTACCATAAACACACCAGGTCGAGTTGCTGCTGTCGTGTGATAGGTGGTCTTGCAAAGTTTAACGCCGTATTTGAGAACTGTGTGCGAGAATTAGCTCGATATGCCACATATAGAGGGAACGACATGTACGCCGTTACCAAGCGTGGATCTACGTCTACTTGCCAAGGACTATAAACATACCTTGCGCCTGCAACGTGCACTTCTAACTGGGCGGCGCCACGTTCCTTTTCCCTTCTCGCCCCAACGCGCTCCTATACTTGCTCCCCGCGCTGCATGGCTTGCAATTAGTGATGTGCGGGCCTGGCTTGGGCTTGTGGCGACACCAAGCCAAGCCCTGAGCCTGAGCCAAGCCTGAGCCCGGCCCAAGCCATGGGTTTAAGCCCAGGCTTGCAAAGCTTAGGACAAGTATTTATATGCTACAAACGTGGGCACATTTGTATGTGATAGGCTGCTATTGCATGTACCCACTGTACTGCAGCCTCCAGAGGGCATGCGACCGCGCTACAAGCCATGTTATGACAAGGTTCGTGAAGGGGCGCCTACGGCGAACACCAGGCGGTGGCACACAACTGCGCCTAATCACACTAGCAGGGACCGCCCAGTCCGGTAAGTCAACGTCCCGTCTTGTATGTGTATATAAAGTCGTTCTTACCATGTTTTGAGCCCAGGGAACAGCAACACATTTGGTGCACCCAAGCCTGGGCTTTCGGGCCAGGTTTGGGCTTGACTATGCTCCGAGCCTGGCCTTGAGCCTGCTGCCAGGCTTAGCTCGGGTCAGGCTTTTTGGGCTGGGCTTGCGGGCTTTGAGGCCCGGCCCGCACATCACTACTTGCAATGCACTACCAGTCCCAGTGCTACCCGATGCGGACATTCCCGATGCCTTCTCCCGCGCAGCTAGCCCAGACCCGAGATGACAATGATGCCGCCGCACACGGCCTATAGCGCACAATGAGTCACACATAGAAAAGGGGGCAGGAGAGAGACGCACTGAGGTGTAGTTCATGTTCTACGCCGTCGCGGCTGGCTCCGCCTCCATCATCTTCAGGCACCTGAGAGCACCGATGGAGGCAGGCCGCTGTCTGGCTGTTCCTTCCTGCAATTCTATCCACATACCTAGGAAGCTTGATAGAAAGCTATTATTTGAAGCCCGTACCTTGGCTGCATAGTGTCTGAGCGGCAGTACTCAATGAAGGCTCCCCGTCAAGCATGTAGCGCCGTCGAGGCGTGCATGCTGGCTATATGTGACAGATGGCGCAGTCAGCGGTGCTGGTAAGAAGACGTGCTGATTGGGTGGTTTTCCTTGGATGAACTGTGTGCGAGCTGATGCCTGCTCAAGAGCTGTGCGGTCGGGAAATGTGCAAGCGCTGGATGAGTATCCTGGCTGTACATTGATGTGGACTTGCGTCAACACACCACGAGGGATACTGCGTGGATCTAATCAGAAGGCGGCGCCGACGAGGTCTGGCGACTGTGCGTTAGCTTATTCAGCTAGCCCAATAAACCAAGTTGTGTTAGTGACTATTTTAACGTATAAACAAAGGCTTACCTAGCCCAATAAACCAAGAGGTTGAGATGGGGCTAGGTAGTGACAAAGGGAGTTCTTATATACTTGTCAGGCTGCGCACAGACCAGGTGTTACATAAGTGACTGTGCTACGGCGGCTGCTAGTATCTAGGGAACTTTGGCGGAGAGGCGAGGGCCAGTATGTCATAGCGTATGACGTCGTCAGGCCAACGGGAATAGGATGTCCATTGCTGATCGGACTCAGAGATAAATGGGGCCGGCGTGTCATGGTGTATGACGTTGTCGGGCCGACAGAGATCGGATGTCCAGTGGAGATTGGAGTGCGGCTTTTACCGAGGAAGCGTGATGCGGCGACGAGGCAGCGGCGATACAGGCAGGTCTGATGCGCTGATGCGTGCCCATCAGTGATGCGCTCTTCAAGGTGTTTGGCGCGCGGCTAGGGCTTGTAAACTGGCGCTAATGCGCCGACAACGTTTGGAGAGTCGTACAAACGTGGAATAAATCGGGGAAAATGGAAATAAAATAGGAGGCCGGGGCTACGCCCACGACATACATTAGCAATCACACAGTGCACGTGCGCACAATGGTACTTACAGCATGCGCAGGAAATTAATGAGCTGCTACTTGACCTTGAAGTAGAGACTATTGATGCTTCCGACACCGCCATGTCAAAAGTTGCAGCACCGCACCCGGGTCAAAGAATGGAGTGCAATCAATGCAGTATCCTTGCATAGTATCCACCGCTTCTCGTTCATGCCTGCAGTCTTTGTTCTTGACAAGCACGACCTGCTCGTGATTAAGTTCCTTCTTGCCACCTGATCGTCTGTCAGCATGCAGAACAAAGTGCATATATAGAGACGCATGAGTAGAACAGTTGCATCAGGGAAAACCCCCAGCACCAGCGAAAGCCTATTGACATCTAATTATTCATAATTAGCCTCACGTTAGGGCTTTAGGTTTTTTAGATGTCTTTGAACCGACCTCCATAGATTATTGGCATTACCCTTAAATCGCGATAATTTGTCTATGCCTTGGAAATGTTTATGCATGCAATAGATCCATAAACAAGCTCATAATGTTCTTTATTTTGCGACACCCAGAAAAAGCAGACAGATACATGCACTACTAGCCAACTACAGGTGCAGCCAACGACCCATCGGCATTCTCATGCACAGGTAGTACCGACTCGCCCAGCATAGCATCACTATCTCTATGCAAAGCTGGACCTGCATTCGCGCTGTTCTCCTCACGGAAGCCAA
>NW_006767628.1:5237054-5240803 GCF_000300595.1 Phanerochaete carnosa HHB-10118-sp
AACCTTTGAGTGGCAGGACTTGATGGAACACATGCAAACAGATGTGTTTCCACTGCAGGATGCCAATACCTCAGATTGGGAGTACCACATTGTCAACATTGTGTTTGACATAATTGTGCTACAGAGGCCAATGCTCTACAATGAATACAAATTGGCTACTTGCAAAGACAAGTGCCCAACACCATTCTTACAATGGCTAAATAGCAGAACACAATGGCCCATCAAACACATATGGGCCAAGTACCGAGAACACCATCCTGAAGAACACCAACTGTTCTGGGATGTCACACCAGACTGGCTACAGTCAGTTCTTGTTGCAGCCCATGTCCCTCTCAAAATGGAAGTCACACAATATGGCAATGACAGTAAAGAATCTAAAACACTCATTCATGTGAATGATCTGTCATTTTCTGACTATGTGGGATCTCCCACCCCCAGTTTTCAGACATTATTGTCTGAATCCGACTGGGAGGAGGTAGCCCTGACTCCGTATGCTGCACAAATAGTTGTAGCATGGCCATGCTCACTGTTAGACAGTGAGCAATGAGATGTTTTGGTCTTTGATTTTGTCTACTATTTATTGGAGCCTCAGACTCCTGCGCCACTATGGACGCTAGTAGACAGGTGTACATTACCCTCTGTAGGCAGCACTTTAAATTCAGGAGAAAAAAAAAAAAGAGCCACAAAACTCGAGCGCTCTCAGGGCTTTCGTAACCGAGGATGGACGTATCGGGCGTCGGTGTCGTGGGAAGGCTGCCCTCGAGCTGGTCAAGGTTGAGGGCGTGTTCAGTTCTCCCGTGGTGCCGATCGAGCTGAGCGAACCCCAACGCTTTGAGGTTCTCAGCCCCCGCCAAGGCCTCTGTCATGAATATTACACGTTCCGGATAGTTCTCCCAGGTTCTATAGTATTCTTTTACTTTCTATACACCTCTGTATATTCGTAGAATATTCCAGATATTCAGTCTGACATATATATAAGGGGCTCGTACTGCTCAATAACAAGCCAGACTCGAGCTGGTCTTTTCTCACTCACATTCCTCTTGTCTGTTTCCTCAGCATTGTCGTAGCTCAGTCCAGTTAGATTGTTAGTTGCTGACATTAGCTCGAGTCTCCACCAATTGCCCTACGACGATCCTCGTCACTCTCACTCCAACCATCACACATCTCCACACGACGATCCACTCTATACACACATCCGACTCTCACCCTAACTCCTAACCCTACCGAATTCTATCGCATCAAGACCCGGACCCCTGGAACCCTTCTCCGTGCACTTGCACAAACTTTTACCATACCACATCCCCGAAGTCACCTCTGTAATCGCTAGCCCTTAAGCGGCTAGACAGAGCTCTGTCCAATTAGAATTGTACTTTGCCCTATCATAGGCGGTGTTACACACTTTGCAGCAGGCAAGCAGATATTCCTGAGTACGACGTGGCAATCGGTTGCGGCCGGGTGTCGGAAAAGCGATAACAGTTAGATCGACGATTCCTTTCCGGACGTCGGAACGAAGAGAAGCAATTGCTCTTTGGGCTGTTATATTATCTCTAGAACTGTATTAAGATAGCGTTTCGGTGCTTTTTTGGAAAAAACCCTATCTTTGGCGAATTCTACCCCTAATCTGGTTGTTACAACACGATTAGTCCCAGGGTTTGCTGCAATCAGCTTCACAGACCCGATAGCTCATGACAACGCTCTCTTGTGACTGTCGAGAATATCAACATTGAGTACTAGGAGAGAGAACTATCTACAAACGCAGAGATCCTGTACGATACTGCATACAACAACTTTGTCCACACTCCCCACACAATAGTACTCGTTGTCCACGGTGTGAAGAGGGATTACGCAGAGAACTAGTAACCAAAGTAAACACCGGAGAACCTAGCGAGTCCCTCTCCAACCCCGAACCCGTAGCATCTAGCTCAGAACCCAGAGAAAAACGCGACACACTTGATTCAGTCACCAAACACCTCTGTTCAATCGCTCTCGGAGAATCCGAAGTACCACTAAAAGGTCCACCAGATCCCGTGGAAGAAGCTTTGGAAGATTCGGAAGCCTCGAACCCACCTTCCCGACGTTCTCCCACACCACCTTCATCTCCATCCAATCTCGGCGCGATGGCCGAGAACCAAGACAGTGCCGCGCTCCTCAATGGAAGCGCGATGAAGCCAGACGCCTTCGACGGCACGAAATCCAAGTACATTGCTTGGAAAACCCAAATGAAACTCTATGTAGCTACGCAGAGGAAGCGGCTACCAGAGCAGTTCGACAGGGTCTTAATGATCTTGTCCTACATGAAAGAAGGCCATGCTGGCAAATACGTCGCCACATACATGAAAAAATACGACACCAATGAAGATACGGTGATCCAGACCACGAACAAACTGTGGACGGATTTGGATAAGCATTTTCTAATCGACGAGCAGGCTGAAGCCTACGACCGACTGCAAGCAATGCAGATGGGGACACTATCAGCACAGGAATTCTTCTTGAAGTTTGAGTTGTGCACCTTCCAGGCGAACATTCACCATTTTGAAGCACACTTCCAGGAACTCAAGTCGCTTCTAGAAAAAGCACTCCAGGCCGACATCATTCGGCTTCTGTATAATTCTTCGGAGGAACTGCTGACCACATACGCGCTCTATAAGCTACGGGTCGCATGCATTGACCTAAATCAGCAGCAGTATTGTTGGCGAAACCCACAGTCCCAGCGACAAGGACAATTTCAACCTTGCCAGCAGCAGGCACAAAGTGCGCCACGAGCACAGGCTAACGTAGCCGCACCAACCACAAGCGCCCCGGTTCAAACACGTCGCGATGGGACAGGAGTCACATTCGGTGGCAGAGGCCAGCCAATGGAGCTAGACCAAGCACGACACTTGGGCCTCTGCTTTCGATGCGGAGAAAAGAGACATCTTTCGCGCAATTGCCCTAATCGGCAACAAGCTCAACAAGTACAGGCCATGGAAACCCCGGTAGTTCCCACTACCAATGCATTTACACCACTCGCATCACTTAATGAAGCTCCTGCCGCGACGGCAGAACCATTTGACTGGAAAATGGCAATTCGTGAAGAAATTTGCGCGGCCATGAAGGGTTTTGCAAGCGGTCAGCTGGGTGCGTAGCCGAGTTGACCGAAGAGAATTTCATAAACTATCTGTGTTCCTGGTTTGGAGTTCCCATGTACATACAAAAGAAAGGGGCATCCGCAGAGCGGCGCGGAGAGGTTCAACCCTCTTGCTTAATTCCCCCGAATAAAAAATTACCTTCTACCCTGAATCAGACCGAACCTACGCAGTGGCAGCGCCACACCCCATGGACAGTGGCATAGATCTGCCAATGGATAATCAGCAAAGACAAAGCAGCACTTAGATTGTTGACAGAATGGGTACACTCAAAAAGAGTGTTGACGCCTCCGAAGCCTGTATGAACCAAATCAGGCAAATGAAAGAAGAAGAAGCAATTGACTTCTTGAATGAATTATGAAAGCAGCCTCAATTTATCCGAGGAAGGAAGGGGACACAGATGGATGTCCCAATGATCATCACTACCCTGGACACGCAACAGCGTTTGTCAGTCAAAGCGTTATTAGACATAGGATGTACTGGATCTTCTATTGATGCGCAGTTTGTCCATGATAACAACATTGCTACAAAGAAACTGCCATCACTGATCCCTGTCTATAACGCAGACGGAACACATAATGCCAGAGGTGCTATCACCGACTTTGTCAAATTAAGGGTGCAAAT
>NW_006767628.1:5240929-5245009 GCF_000300595.1 Phanerochaete carnosa HHB-10118-sp
CCATTTGACTGAAAATGGCAATTCGTGAAGAAATTTGCGCGGCCCATGAAGGGTTTTGCAAGCGGTCAGCTGGGTGCGTAGCCGAGTTGACCGAAGAGAATTTCATAAACTATCTGTGTTCCTGGTTTGGAGTTCCCATGTACATACAAAAGAAAGGGGCATCCGCAGAGCGGCGCGGAGAGGTTCAACCCTCTTGCTTAATTCCCCCGAATAAAAAATTACCTTCTACCCTGAATCAGACCGAACCTACGCAGTGGCAGCGCCACACCCCATGGACAGTGGCATAGATCTGCCAATGGATAATCAGCAAAGACAAAGCAGCACTTAGATTGTTGACAGAATGGGTACACTCAAAAAGAGTGTTGACGCCTCCGAAGCCTGTATGAACCAAATCAGGCAAATGAAAGAAGAAGAAGCAATTGACTTCTTGAATGAATTATGAAAGCAGCCTCAATTTATCCGAGGAAGGAAGGGGACACAGATGGATGTCCCAATGATCATCACTACCCTGGACACGCAACAGCGTTTGTCAGTCAAAGCGTTATTAGACATAGGATGTACTGGATCTTCTATTGATGCGCAGTTTGTCCATGATAACAACATTGCTACAAAGAAACTGCCATCACTGATCCCTGTCTATAACGCAGACGGAACACATAATGCCAGAGGTGCTATCACCGACTTTGTCAAATTAAGGGTGCAAATTCAGGACCACGTTGAACGACTTCCGTTCGCCGTTACAAATCTAGGGAAAACTCCGATCTTCCTTGGATATGAGTGGCTACAAATTCATAATCCATCTATCGATTGGCAGGAACAAGTCATTCAGTTTGATTGGTGCCAGATTACCTGCAAATATGCCGCCCGATTCATTGATATCGATGCCGATCACGAAGAGCCCAGCGATCCGGAGGTTCGCCTAGAAAAAGGGGATAGAATCTTTATTCTTGACCACAAAACCTACTTTGCTACGGGAGCAGCGCACATTTGCACCACGGCCACTGATCTAGCTATTAAGGAGAATCTGAAACACGAGACTAAGACATTTGAAAACACTGTCCCAAGTCACTATCACGATTACTCCGATGTGTTTAGCAAAGAAGACTTTGATTCTCTACCACAAAGAAGATCATGGGACTATGCAATCAAACTCACACCAGGCGCGCAACCAATCAGCTGCGAAGTCTACCCAATCTCGATGAACGAACAAAAAGAACTTGACGAGTTCATAGAAGAGAACCTCAGAACCGGAAGAATCTGACCTTCGAAGTCCCCGTGGGCTTCTCCCTTCTTCTTTGTCAAAAAGAAAGACGGACGTCTTTGAGCTGTGCAAGATTATCGAAAGCTGAACGAGCTGACGATTAGGAATTGCTACCCACTTCCCTTGATACAGGAACTAGTAGACAAGTTGAAGCAGGCACAATACTTTACAAAATTAGACGTCCGATGGGGGTACAACAATATTCGCATCAAAGAAGGCGATGAAGAAAAAGCCACCTTTCTCACCAATCGAGAACTGTTCGAACCACTAGTCATGTTTTTCGGTCTCACAAACTCTCCAGCTACGTTCCAAACCATGATGAACGATATATTCCGAGACCTCATTAGTCAAGGACACGTAGTAGTCTACTTGGACGATATCATGATCTTCACCCAAGACCTGAAAGAACACCGTCAGATCACGCGGCAAGTTCTACAAATTTTGAGGGAACACAAACTTTACCTAAAACCAGAAAAGTGCGAGTTCGAGAAGACAGAAGTCGAATACCTGGGTATGATAGTGGGAAAGGGCGTTGTCTGCATGGACCCAGTCAAGATAGAAGGAGTCGTCAATTGGTCTCGACCCAAGTGCAAACGAGATATCCAAGCATTCCTCAGCTTCACTAACTTCTACCGAAGATTTATCCGAGACTACGGCAAAATAGCAAAGCCACTTAGTTCATTAACCGGAAATGCTACTTTCGAATGGACTATCGAACAGGAAGTAGTGTTCATGAGCCTGAAAGACGCACTCTGCTCCGCACCAGTATTGGCCATACCCAATGACAACGACTCCTATCGCGTAGAATGTGATGCATCGGACTTTGCCATAGGAGCTGAGTTAGCCCAGAAGCAAGATGGCAAATGGAAGCCTGTCGCTTATCTATCCAAAGCTATGACAGCAGCCGAAATAAATTACGAGATTTACGATAAGGAACTTCTCGCGATCATGACTAGTCTTGATGAGTGGTGCCAGTATCTCATGGGCGCCCGGCATCCGTTTAAAATATGGACAGACCACAAGAACTTAGAATACTTCCAGAAGCCGCAGAAGCTCAATCGACAACAAGCTCGATGGGTAACCGAATTAGCTGAGTATCACTACTCGCTACATCATAAATCTGGAAAGACGAATGGCAAGGCTGATGGGCTGTCTTGACAGAAGAGACACAATGCAGGAAAAGAGGACAATTCAGATATCGTGCTATTAAAACCAGAACATTTCCGTGCCCTAATCCGTAGTACTGTATTTAGTTTAGCAGGAATCGACCAGGACTGGGTCGCAGAGATTAGAAAATATAAAAAGAATCAAGATTCGCTAGTTACCGTAGCCTTACAGAACAAGGACAAAGATTGGAATGAAGATAGCACTGGACTCGTGACGTGGAAGAACCGTATCTACGTACCAGTAAATAGGAAGCTCCGTGAACAGATCATTGTTCATCACCATGATACCCCATTGGCAGGACACCCCAGTCAATACAAAACACACGAAATGGTCACGCGTAACTACTGGTGGCCTAGAATTCGAGAAGACATCCGAAAGTACATTTCTGGATGCAAAAAATGCCAAAAGACCAAGGTTCACACCACGCGACCTACCGGACTTCTCTTCCCCAATGAAATCCCTACGCGACCCTGGGAAGTAATCTCTGTAGATAAGATAGGAGTATTACCGGAGTCCTTTGGGTACAACGCTATTCTTGTAGTCATCTGCATGTACTTCAAGCAGATAATCACGATACCGAGTAACATTAAACTCAATGCTGAAGGATGGAGAAAAGTACTTTGCGACCATGTGGTGGCACATCACGGACTACCCCAAAAGATCATCAGTGATAGGGGCACTGAATTCAAGAACAAGTTCATCTCCGAACTATATTGATCACTTGGAATCGAAGCCAACCCCTCTACCGCATATCACCCTCAAACTGATGGGCAAACAGAACGTATCAATCGTGAAATAGAACAATATCTCCGATTATTCATTAACTATCGACAAGCCGATTGGGCCGAATGGTTGCCACTCGCAGCCTTTTCGTACAATAATAAAGTCCATTCATCCACCGGGTATACTCCATTCTTCGTCAATAAAGGGTACCACCCTTATGAAGGAACCCAACCGGTACGAGAGGGACTAAGTGAAAGCGTCCAACAATTTGTTGATAGAATGGATTGAGTACGCGAGGACACTAGCACGGCTATTAGTCTAGCGTAGAAATTTATGAAGCGCTTCTACGACCGAAAGAGAAAGAGCGGGTCGGAGTACAAGATTGGGGATAAGGTCTGGCTAGAAGGAATAAACATCCGAACAGACAGGCCAATGAAGAAACTCGACGATAGGCAATATGGACTCTTCAAGGTCAAACGCAAAGTCAGCGCTTCCGCCTACGAATTGGAACTCCCACATCAATGGAAACAACACCCTGTTTTCAATGAAAGCCTTCTCAGTCTGTTCAAAGAACCCATGTATTCCTCACAGCGACGTGAACCAGTAGTACCTGACCTCATAAATGGCGAGGAAGAATGGGAAGTCGAAGAAATTGAACAGTCCTCACGGCGATCGCCGTTCTTGGGAATCATGAGCGAACCTGACCAATTGTCAGGAACTTCTTCAGGAATTCCATGCTAGACGTCCAGACAAACCTGCACCTATGACGATTAGAATCCCCCCTCTATTGACACGACCTGTCCACATGCTTACGCGTGATACCACTCTTTTGGTACAACGGATGGGTGGAATTCTCCCGAAGCAAGGATCTGAAGAAGCTGCTGGGTTTGACCTTTATTCGGCTGAAAGTGTTAAGGTACCAGCACGAG
>NW_006767628.1:5245368-5255506 GCF_000300595.1 Phanerochaete carnosa HHB-10118-sp
GTCAGCGCTTCCGCCTACGAATTGGAACTCCCACATCAATGGAAACAACACCCTGTTTTCAATGAAAGCCTTCTCAGTCTGTTCAAAGAACCCATGTATTCCTCACAGCGACGTGAACCAGTAGTACCTGACCTCATAAATGGCGAGGAAGAATGGGAAGTCGAAGAAATTGAACAGTCCTCACGGCGATCGCCGTTCTTGGGAATCATGAGCGAACCTGACCAATTGTCAGGAACTTCTTCAGGAATTCCATGCTAGACGTCCAGACAAACCTGCACCTATGACGATTAGAATCCCCCCTCTATTGACACGACCTGTCCACATGCTTACGCGTGATACCACTCTTTTGGTACAACGGATGGGTGGAATTCTCCCGAAGCAAGGATCTGAAGAAGCTGCTGGGTTTGACCTTTATTCGGCTGAAAGTGTTAAGGTACCAGCACGAGATCGCAAGATTGTCGGCACTGGCATAGCAATGCATGCCCCTCATGGAACCTATGCGCGAATCGCACCACGAAGCAGATTAGCAGTCAAAGGAATAGATGTCGGTGCTGGAGTCATAGACCAGGATTACACCGGAGAAGTGCGCGTGGTGTTGATTAATTCCACCAATCAACCCTTTCAGGTACGCGCCGGCGATCGAATCACACAAGTCATTTTTGAACGCATTGCGTCATGCAATATCAAGGAGGTGTCGAGTTTAGCAAAGACTCAACGAGGGACGGGAGGCTTTGGATCGACTGGTAAATAATCGTGAGGACACGATTCTAGACGGGGGGGGGGGGGTAATGTCATGAATATTACACATTCCGGATGGTTCTCCCGGGTTCCATAGTATTCTTTTACTTTCTATACACCTCTGTATATTTGTAGGATATTCCAGATATTCAGTCTGACATGTATATAAGGGGCTCGTACTGCTCAATAACAAGCCAGACTCGAGCTGGTCTTTCCTCACTCACATTCCTCTTGTCTGTCTCCTCAGCGTTGTCGTAGCTCAGTCCAGTTGGATTGTTAGTTGCTGACAGCCTCCGTGCTGTTGCCTGCAGCTAGGAGGAACGCGGCGAGTAGGCGACTGCGATCTACGATGCCGAGGCATCACGGCTGGCAGCGCTCGACGCCATGCACCTGAAGTGGATGCTGGCCTTATCTGCCTCGGCGAGCCACTTCCGACATACACTGCAGAGTCCGCCGTGCTTGCCAGAGAACTCGACAGACGCTTGGCCGATAGAGGCAGCAGCTGCCAGAGCTATTCTACCAAGGTGCGCGACATGCCTGTCGTAGTTTGGCTTTGGCGAAGGCCATCAGTGCTTTGGCTTTGATAGCAAAGCCTCGGTGGCACCCAGTGGTACATCCTTTGCCAGTCTTCGTTGGCATTGTCGTGTGCCACTCCTGTGGCCAATCATCCCTTTGTATTGCCTTTGTCCTCTACATGTATATATACTCGCAGTTTGCGTACTATGAATCCCATCGTCTTATTCCCCGCATTCTCTCGTGTGCTCGAATATCTCTACAAGAGGTTATGAGCCCCGCGGCGTAGACCGCATCAACAACTTACCTCGCATCCCCGAAACTTCGCTCTCGCACCCAATCCCAACACCCGCATCAGTACGATTATCGAGTAACGATACGACAGCATGTTGGCGGACAGTGACGCTCTCGCTACATCTCACTCATTGCTGTTGTCAATCTGCACCACACGGTGTTTTCGAAGTAGAGATAATACAAATGCAGCCGATACCCTAAACACATTGCTACGTGCTATCGGTGTGCAAGCTTTCAAGATAACTACTCAACGCCGAGAAATTGAGCCGAGCACCCTGCTTCCCAAACAGCACATCCTGCCCAAGGAATCCTGCTATGCCCTGCCAGTCTACCGGAACCCAACACAGCCGTGTCCGCCGAGTTGGCGTCAGCGAGAAGATCCAACCGTCCTCGATGTAGTACATAGGCCAGGTGCGGCGCGGGAGCCAAGGAAGCGATGTCATCGCGGACGTATCTTCGTTGAGAGGTGCCCATAGCTGAATAACCCGATTTTCATCGTCAGCTAGGACTCCGGGGCCGTCAGGGGACAGTCGCACGGTGCTGCTCCAGGTAGCCGGGTTGAGGATGAGGAGACAAGCGCCCGTTGCGATGTCCCAAAGTCGCATGTCAACGTAGTCAGAGGAAATGACGATGTCCCCACCAGGAGCAATGGCGACCGACGTTACCGAGAGAGTGTGCCCCTCGAACGACTGAAGCAGCTCCCCTCCCTCTGCATTCCACACTCTAACGCGACAATCATCACCTCCCGACGTGATGTATTCTCCGTTCGGAGAGAAGGCGACCGAGCGCACCCCAACGCCATGTTCCCTGCACGTCGCTACACGTGCTCCGGTCGCGACGTCCCAGATGACGACAGTCTTATCGAGGGAGCTCGTTGCGATGCGTTTTCCGTCGAGGGAGAAGCCGACGGAGTAAATGTCGCGACTGTGTCCGACAAACTCGCGGATGAGTTTGCCCGTCGCGGCATCCCAGAGACAGGCAGAATGTTTCCCAACGTTCCCAGATACGGAGATAGCCGGTGTGAGCAGGTACCGGCTGTCCAGCGAGAACATGATCGTCGACGACTGGCCGCCGAAGCAGTGCGGCATATAGCCCAACACGCCGCTCCACATCGACGTCTCCTGGAAAGAGGGGGACCACCACGCCACGACCAGCTTGCCTTCCCACTGAGCGCGCAGTGACCCAGAAGCCGCATCCCAGAGTGCCACCCCACCACGATCTCCCTCCGATGCTGTGAGGATCGTCGCGTCATCTGGTGAGAACGCTACGTAGTGCGTGCATTTTGACGGTAAGGACAGAGGCTGGTATGCGCACTCCCACGTATCCGTCTTGTACACCTCGACGGAATCGTTTTCGCGTACCAGCAGTGCACGGCTTTTATTGTGAGAGAAGATGGTCAATCGGCAGTCCGCCGACTTCTTGCTAGGCGCGTCGGATGACTTGATGGCGTTCTCGAGTTGCAGTGTGCTCACTGCTTTCTGCGTCGCGTCCCACAGTCGAACAGTGCCATCCTTCGAGCCAGACACGATGCGAGTCCCGTCTTGGCTATAGGCGATACAGAAGACGTCACGGGTGTGCCCGGAGAACGCTTGTCGAACTTCGCCGTTTGCAAGGCCCAAGATGAGAACAGAGTTCTCTGAACTACACGCGAATTTGTCTCCGGCTGAGGGAAAGCTGGGACTGCGGGTGGACAAGAATGGTTGGCCCGATAGCTGAAGGTTACGGAGGTGCTCGGCGGTCTTGACATCCCAGACAGACAGCTGCCCCGAGCCTGCGTACTGTGGGGCAGCCAGAACTGTGGAACTGTCTGGTGTGAATGTTACAGAATAGGTTAAGTCCCAGCGTTCTCGCTTCAATAAGATCCGATGAGTGTACGGCGCCTCCAGGCTCCACAAGCAGACCATGTCCTCTGCGCTTGACACCATCCACATGCCATTCGGAGACACAGAAATGGATCTGACGTAGTCTTGATGCTCGGTCAAGGTCGTCACACAGGCTCCTGTCTCGGCATCCCAGATCTTGATGGAATTGTCATAGGAGCCAGATACGATGCGCCGGCCATTGGGCGTGAAGACTGCGCAGAAGACCAGCCCCGTATGCCCTTCCAGGGTGCAGAGAAGCACGCCGGATATGGCGTCACAGATCTTGACTGTGCTGTCATGAGCAGCGGAGACAACGCGAGCGCCGTCCGGGGAATACTTGACAGAGTGAACTTTTCCAGAAGGATCGGAGAGGACGAGAAGTGGGGTGCATGTGAGGGCGTCCCAAAACCGAATCTTCGAATCATCTCCCGAAGAGACGATTGTCCTGCCGTCGGGTGAAAAGTCGACGGCGCTGACCATCTGACCTTCATGTGCAGTGACCGTGCCCAAGCAAGCATCCCAAGAGTCCATCACGCCCCCGAAAACCTTAACAGAGTTCTCCGCGTGACACTCGCCTGCGTAGATCCGCGCAAGTTCTGTCTTCCTCGGAATAAGTAGCGGGTTCAAATGGTACAGCTGCAGTGCTGAACCACTGATCGAGGGGAAGTAGCCGACAATGAACCGCTCGCAGTCGTTCAGCAGCACTGCAATATTCCGAGCTCGGTCGTCATCCAGGTCCTACTCAAAATCTTAGACACGAGGCATCACAGAGATTAAATTGCACACACCATAAGCTTGCGCCGGGACTCGCTCAGACCCGAGATAGCTTCTCTCAGCACTCCAAGTATGCTGCAGGCCTCGACCCAGTACAGCAATCGGTTCTCCACAAGCTCCACAAGTGGTTCGAGATTCCCGGCCGAAAGGTTTCCCTTCACTAGATGAGTGTACCAGTGCCGACAGGCATACTTCACATGTGGCGGTATCGCCTTCTCCACACGCTCGAGCAGGTTCGGAACCTTGGTATTCAGCAAGGAGGGATCTCGAATATCGCAGATGTCCCGCCTTAGCTCTTGCAGAGCCCTCAGACATCCGCAAAGTAGCTCCGTATGCTGTTGCTGTGAGTTAACGGTGAACGATCGGTTCGTGCATCGAGTCGCGTCAGTTAGGAACTCGGCAAAGGTAGGATGGATGATACGGATGTTCGACTTGGACTCTTCGGACTCCGGCACGACGAGGACAGAGTGGAGACCCATGAGGGAGCTGTACACCGTGTCAGCAGGCAGTCCGATCAGTCGCGAGAGGCCGGAAAGGGAGAGAGGATCTTGAATGGTGACGATAGACCCTAGGATCGACTTGAGCTCTGACCCCGACAGGTCTTCGGGCATGTCAGGGAATGTGATCTCGAGCACCTGCAGGTACAGCCAGTCCAGTAGTCGGTAGGAGCCATCTGACGCCGTGGCGGATGTGAGTATCTCGAGCTGTCGACGAGGGCTGTTCCAGTATTTCCGGTCTTCGATGAACTTGACAGCAGTGGAGGCAAAGATGAACAAGCCGCCGGCCTTCTTGGCAAGGATCTCGATGTCTCCTTCGCCGGGCCAAGTCCCTGCCAGCCTGAACCGCACCTTGATATCTAACAGAGACGCGGTAATGTAAAGCTTGATGTCTGGAGTGACGGCCTCTAGTGCGACCTCATGAAGAACCAGCCGGCCGAAGGCGTTACGGTAGTCGGGGGACTCGAAGCTGGTGATGATATGGTGATCGGGACGGCTGGTGATGAAGAATCGGAGTGGGGAGAGATTATCTGCGTGCTTGAGCAGAGTGGACAGCACCGCAGACGTGGCCTTTGGGTCTTGGCACTCGTCCAGTGCGTCAATCAACACGACGCACGGTGGAAAAGATGGCGTGGCGTCGCGGGATTTGCGAAGGTGCACCAATGGCTGCAATATCAGCTCTTCGAACTGGCGAGAGACGCTAGATGATACCAGAAGGGGATCCTTTCGAAGTACTTCAGAGACCTGATCTCTATAAGGGGGGAAAAACAGTCCAAGTTGAAATGCAATTGTCGTAAAGATCATGGAGGGATTATTGCAGTCGGCAACTGATCGAGAACAGAAGAAGCTCGCTCCCAAGATGCCTAGTTCGTAACATCGCGCAGCAACGGTCCGTGCGATCGTCGTCTTGCCGGAGCCAGGCTGGCCGTTCAGCCAGAAGAGGTTGGGCTGCTCGTGAATGGAGTGTACGGTAAGGTTTGAGGCGCCGTCAGGCACGGGTTGACTAAGTGCCCAAATGTGGATCCTATCCAAAATATCGGTACGGGTCCCTTCGAGGCAAGTCGTGCGTTCTTCGCCGCCTGAATCAAATCGCGCAGAAGCCGCATAAGGCGGCACAGATTTACCTAGATGACAGTTGGTAATGCAATAAGATCGTCAAATCGGTCTTAGACATACCTTCCGAAGTTGACTGCAAGTGCGAATGAGGATTACGGGTCAGATCGTGAATTGTACGTCTGTTGAGAGATCCTTACTCGAGTATTGATCTCAATCACTTCTAGCTTGTTCTCCATACGCTGACCTCTCTCATTGAGCGCCTGTTGATGCCAAGAGAAGTCAGCACAAGCAGTCGAAGCATGTCTCTTACTTGCCTCCAATGTATGCTGTATCTCAAGGATTCCCACGGTCTAAAATCCAGGGCAGCATTTGGGTGAGCAGAAGCGGCGACCAAAAGCAAGTTTATCATACCGTAAACCTCTCAATCGACCGTGACAGGCCTTGCATAAATCCAGCGACCTTTCCTGCGTCCTCGCTGCTTTTCCAAATTCTCGATAATTTAGATCGCGACCTGAGACGCGCAGCCTCGTCGTCGATCGCCTTCCACGATCTGTGCCGTATAAGCAATCTTAAGCGACAGAATTGACAAAGCGCTCACGAGAGCAATTGCTTGACCGCGTCTTCCATCCGGGGTGACAGCTTCTGGTCATGGAGTTCTGCGCACTCCTTCACCGTCTTCGTCAACTCTCCTACTTCCTTCGTGAGCTTGTCTATGTCTTCGGCATTTGCATGCGATTTCTAGCCTCCACATGAGAATCGGCACTCATGAGACCGTACGGAGCACAAACCTGGACCATGTCCAACACTGCCGAGAGACCGCTGACACCAGCCTGCAGGCCCGGCACGGAGAGATTGCCGGCGACACCGTTGAACATGTCGAGAGCTTGCTTCAAAGTACCGATGGCGGCGTAGGCGGCATCCTTGGTGTCTTTGCTCCGTAGCTTCTTCTTGAACTTATCCATGAATCGTGTAGTCAATGAAGGAGGTGTCAGAGAGTGAAGAAAGACTTTGGAAAGTTCAACCTGTCTGGGAGAATGGACTCGGACAAGGAACCATGCATTTACCACGCCTTTACTTTGATGAAAGAGAGTTACCGCGAGAAAGCCACCGCGTGACAGCCGTGAGAGGATGGCCCTCTACCCCTCGTCTCGGTCGTATCAGGGTGGTAAGCACCACACTGGAGCCTCACAGATTGACTGGATAATTAGGCCGCGCGACCTGTGGCGTGGCGAGGAGTTGTGAATCGGGGATCCCAGTGGCACTGGGCTGGCCCGTTGCCAGGACAACGTGGGCCACGGTCAATTTCGTAATTTCCAGCTCGCGCGGGTATAGAATCACAGCGATACATAGGCCACACTTTCGTCGCAGCTGTACGACTGGAAAGCGCAAGTGGCTGGGATTGAACATCGTTGCGAACTTGCGATGTTGTGATGCACGTAAGCGCCCTGTGCCACAAGGGAGCTCACCCGATTTGGCTTGGTTACAACTCGAACTTGCCCTGCTTGTTCTCCATAATGACAAATGCTGACAACGCATGTCTACTCCCAGCCTTCGTAGATACATGGTGGATGCACAGCCCTCTACTCTCGATTTTCCTACCCGCTATCGGCGCTGGCCCATCTCGCGAGCAAGCTTCAGCTTAGTGCGCAGACTTTAGCTGTGTCGGCCTCCTGCGACTTCACTTGAACCCTTCGAAGATGGAGTATGAGCTGAACTTTGCCCAGGAGCGGCACGATCAGGAACTGTGAGAGCGTCGGTTGGAGGAAGGACACCATGAGCGGCGTTCAATACACTGGCGGTACATCAGCAGTTGCACGAGGCATATGTGCACGGCGATACTCACAAGATGCGCAGAATGTTGTCGAACTACCACTCGATCTCAGAGTAGCGGCCGTCGATATCCTTGATTTCGTCGAGTCGATAGTCATAGCACTGCGACAGGTCGAAGAATGGATCATACTTGATCCGACACCGTCGGTATTCATCACACCCACCACGAGCTGAGCCTCCTGCAGCGGGTTGCGCACCTAGATCCTCGCTAAAGCCTGCGGCCCTTGTTCTCGATGAGCATGGCCTACTCGTGGTCGAGTTCCCCTCGTAGCCTGACTGTCCGTCAATAGACTGGTCAAAGAGTGCGGATAGAGACGTACAAGTAAAATCTCTGTTCTAACCAGCCACAGCTTACGCCTTTCTAGCACCACAGTTGCAATCTTCGACGCGCTCTCTCCACTCAGCATTCGGATTTCTCCTAAATTTCCCTTCCCGGGCTGCGCTCGTACCACGGAACAGGAGCTGGATTGCATGTCGGGCTCGCTTCCGCGACGGCTGCGGGGACTGCTAGAGAAGAATCTGCACGACTTGGGCTGGGGACAGGCCATATAGCACTGCGAAGAATTCTGTTCCACGTTTGTCAGGAGTACGAGAGCATTAGACGTCGACGACTACTCACTGTCCAGCGTTTCCTCCACTTGTCTGACCTTCGCTCACTCCCTTCGCAAACTGTGGTCAAAGACCGCGGAGACAGCTTATCCACAGTCTATTGCTATTCGCCCAGAAAGCTAGACCTTGCGCGCCGTGGAAGACATGGACTCAAGCAGCTGGTGCGATGTCTTGGGACTGCGTGGAAAGCGTCATCGACGAGTCGGCAATTTTTCGGACAAATGTTGGGCGTGCAGGTTCGGGTTTCGCAACCCGATCCCTGAAAACGCCGCCGACGTGGATCGAGAGTTCATCGTTATATCTCCCAACTTCGCCGTTCTGACCTCTGGAGCCTTCAGCCTGGGAAGCTAGCGACATTCTTGAGTGTTCATTAGTCCAGGAAGAGCGAGCGTGCACACCTTTTGCTAGGTCGTACTCATCAGACTGGCAGAACGTAGTGTGCTAGTACACCTGCGGTACGTTCAGCATGTGTTGGTTGATAAAGGAGAGTAACGCACCACCGAGAGTCCGCCCCATCCGGTGAGGCTGCCGAGGAAGCAGTCGACGCCTGAGCGATGCCGGTTCAGCTGAGCGCTGGGATCGCGTCTTTCGGACGTCTGCTGTCCACTATCTGCAACGGAGGGTCCGCAAAGCTTGCAGACTCCAGATGAAAGAGGTCGTGGCATGCCATGAGAGCGCGGCGGGCCCCGGCCGCACACGCGGGCGTGACAGCACAGAGCCGGTGACGAGGAGTGACAATGTGACACTAATTTGTATGTCACGCGTATCTTCCCTGTCGCGTCGCTGTCAGTGCCGTCTTCTCTCTCCACTCGTCTCTGGTCTAGAACTGCGTCTGGCCCACTGCTCGAGCCCGGTTTCCAGCTCTCACACTGTTTGCTGCAACTTCTCATGCCTGCCATGCTTTCACTCCTCCCTCGCCTGCTCCGATATCGCTGTCGTGGAGCTAACGGATGACTATGGAAGACTAGGGAAACGGGTTAGAAGGGTCCAGGGGTGCTCATACGCGCATCGAGAGCCACGTTATTAGGTACGCCATCTTCTCAAGAGGTCGGCCGGCCGTACGTTGATCCTAAAGGTCAAAGCCGTAGTGATGAGCAGACTGGGGGAGGCCGAAGCGGCGCACAGTTGCTGTCAGGGCTGTATAACTGCGAATAGATGCGACTTGTGTCGACGGCTTGGAATGTATTCGCCCGGTAAGTGCTGTCCTTGGGCTCATTGTCAGTCAGCTAATTCCTCCATAGCACCTCCATTTCTCGACGCTTATCTCTGCTTCGCTGGCCGCTCCCCCGACTCTTGGCCGCGCCAGACTCGCGTCCGTCCTCAACGGCTGCGATCAGCACCTGGGGCTACCCTCTCCCTTCATTCGTCTCTTCTACCCTCAGTGCTTCGATTTTGACGCTCCAACACGCGGCGCGGTCTTCGCCCATTCCCCAATCGACCTCTCTCTCTCACATCCCCGTGTTCGGTCGCTATTTATCTTTTCATCTCGTCATTTTCGGCTCCTTTACGTCGTGCAACGCACTGCCTCGAAGTGCCCCAGCTCTGTGTCACTGTTGGTGAGCCAGGCTACCGGCCCTCGCTGCGAAGAGCTTGACTTCCGTGTCTAGCCTCCCATCGTAGCGCAGGGGCCTCAGATACCTCCCATCACCCAAAGATTGCCCCAGCTGCACCGGCCAGGGTGATCTTTCGTAGGCCAGTCTGGTCACCGCGCGCACTCCCATCTTTAACAGTGAGTGTAGTCGTTATCGATTTGTTCGGCCTGTCACTTACAGCTTGTTGCAGCCACGGGCTCCTCCAATGCATTATCGCACACCCACGCTCAAACCCTAGCCTTGCTCGCTACGCAATGACATGCTCCCGGTCACCCCTCCTGACTCGCTATCCCGGTCGCATATCCCTCGGGCGCGACGCTCTCCCTCCGGTGCAACGACGTACGCCTCCCGAGCGCGAACCTTCCATGTTTAC
>NW_006767628.1:5255693-5259516 GCF_000300595.1 Phanerochaete carnosa HHB-10118-sp
CTCGACTCCTTTGCGTCGTGCAACGCGCTGCTTCGAAGCATCCCAGCTCTGCGTCGTCGTTGGCGAGCCATGCTACCGGCCCTTGCTGCGAAGAGCTCGATTTCCATGTATAGCCCCTCATCGTAGCGCAGGGACTTCAGATACCTCGCATCACCCAAAGATTGCGCCAGCTGCACCGGCCAGGGTGATCTTTCGTAGGCCAGTCTGGTCACCGCGCGCACTCCCATCTTGAACAGTGAGTGTAGTCGTTATCGATTGGTTCAGCCTGTCACTCACAGCTTGTTGCAGCCACGGGCTCCTTCAATGCATTATCGCACACCCACGCTTAAACCCTAGCCTTGCTCGCTACGTAATGACACAATCCCGGTCGTCCTTCCTGACTTGCTGTCCCGGGGTGCACATCCCTCGGGTGCGACGCTCTCCCTCCAATGCAACGATGTACGCCTCCCGAGCGCGAACCTTTCTTGTTTTCAGAGTGTCCCATCTGGCTGTCCAGGGCTAGATGAGAAAGCCAGTTCGGAACGGCGGCGGCACTAGGAGCGCACTGTCATCGTACTGTTCTACGGCTCAGAGTCTAGGCAGGCAGCCGACGCTGTCGCGTCCGCAAAGAGAGAGAGCGACACAGACACGCCGACGCGCGCGGCACTGGGGTATAACGGTCCTATGACAGCTTCGCGGGCTTTAGACCTCAGCTCTCCGACCTCTTGCAGCCGAAGAAGCGCATATCAAGCGTCACTATTACCGAAAAGCGAGAGGAAGTGAGTGTGCAAGAGCGGCGTCGAGCTGGTCAACGCCGGGATCGCGCCTGGTTCGCTTCGGACGTAGAACGAGCCGAGCCAACACCTGCGCTTCGAGGCTCTCAGCCCCCGCTGGGTTCTTCGCACCCTTGCCCGCAGCCAGGAGGAACGCGACGACTGGGCGACCGCGATTCGCAATGCCAGAACGTCGCCGCTAAAATCACTCAAGGTCGTGCGCCCGAAGCCGACGCCGGCCCCGCATTTCTCGATGAGCCACTTCCAACATGCGCGTCAAGGTCTGCAGTACGCGTAGCGTGGGCGGACACTTGGTTGGCATTCAGTGGTGGCACTTTTGCAAGCTTCGAGGGCGGTGTACCTGCCACCGTCACCCTACCGAAGTAAGCCACATCTCCGCTGTTGGTTATCAGCGCTGACAATTACCTCTAGATATTCTTTGGGTACTAGACGGCACGAACTTGGTGTAGGACCACGGGTTTGCTGCGCCGCTCGAACCTCCGGCCACGACGGTGACGTTCTCGGATCTCATCTCTATCACCCTTTAGTTCGTAGCCTTCGAACATCTCAACAAGAGCATTCAGGCCTAGGCACCTCCGTCGTTTCTGATCGCTAGCGACGAGACGAGACGACAGCGGTCCAGAGCTACTGCCTATTCGCCCCCAACGCCACCCATGGCCACCCGCGAACTAACCGACAGCCTAGACGTGCTGAGCGCGGCCGAGGATCTCGCGATGTCGAGCAGCCTGCTGCCGACGTCGATTCTTGCCGCGGTCGTCGCAGTACGGTGATGGAAATGGCTTCTGCTCCCCACGACCGCGGCCTACGCGATGCCGGTGAGGACCGAGACGGGCGTCGTTCAGTCGGCCAGAGTGGAAGTGTCCGCGGTAATCATTGGCAGCTGGATAGAGAGCGTACCATTCAAACTGGGAAGTCGAGGATAGCGCATGGTTGATTCGTAGTCGTGTTTTCTGTAACTTACTGGTGGAATTAGGGCAAACAAAGTTAGAGGACAAGGGATCTACATGTATTATATTATATGTGCACATTTCACAGGTCTTGGATCTGATTATCTGAAGCTCAAGAGATGGCTAAAGGGCGCTTGCGGATCGCTAATACGCGCTCATGCGTCTGGACCCGGAGAACCCCATACCGTTTCGTCTGTGTGCTAAGCTATGGTTTCTGTAATTCGGACGCCAGCGGGGATGAAAAGCCGAAGCAAAATCTTTCAAAGTGATTGCGTTCGTGCAAGTTATTCATTAGACCACGAAATATTGATATGACAGCCCCAGTGGCATTGTATTATTACCGGCAGCCCATAGCGGCGGTACCATGAGGAAGCACCTCAAAAATTCTATGTGAGGCAAGACAGCAACCGTCTGAACTGAGCTATCCTCACCATGAGCGCGCTTTGTCTAGTAGCCTGCCGCCCTGTCATGCGTGATACTTAAGTATTCGGTGTCACACTCGGGAGCTGTACAACGATGTCAGCCTACATACAAGGTACAAACGAGGCCAGACCTACGCCGTCGTTAATGACGACCTCGTCTGCTCTCTGTAGAGCAGACTTTGCCTCAGGCGTGAGCATGAGGTTGCTCCTCGTTGCAACAAACCCATAGGCGTGCACCTCGCCGAGCGCGACCGTGAGGTGTCTGACCCATTGACGGCCGCCGGTCGACATCGTATAGGCATGAGCCCGAGTCCCTTGCCCACGCCGCCTTATTTTCCTCGCGCTACGGCGGCACCTGCCTATCCGACAAGTCTGGTGAGGAGCCGAATGCATTGGAGATCATGCCTCAGGTGCGCAGGATCGGGGAGTGCCCGAAGGAATTGCTTCGCCCAGTGTGCCGCATGAGCGAGCCGTCGTGGTACGCATACGGGTCAGCGCAGCTCGGAGATTACAATGAGGTTGTGCATGGTGCGATCAGTGCCGTCGGGGAGAAGAGGTGCAGGCTCGCCTTGGAGGCGAGCTGACCTGGTCAAAGAGCAGATTTTTGGCTGCGAGAGTGTTGATCGGTGCAGGGGGAAAGCTTCACGAGACGTGTCGAACATACTGGCAGCGCATCAGTGGCCGTACGGCGCGCTATCCGCCGGTAACACCCACATGTTCCGGGAGATGAGTCAAAGATCGTGTTCGACCTCGAGACGAAGGTCTTTTATGCTCACGATGTAGCCAAGTCGACGGCCGTCACGTCTCCAGAGTCAAATGTGCACTTGATGCAGGGACGTCTTGACATTGTCCGGCATCGCTTTCCATGAGCTGCACCTTCCGCTGGGATTTATGTGCGGTGAGTTCGTCCCTAAACGAGATCTCGATCGCCTTCAAGGTCGGCTTGCGACGGGTCTTCAGCTGTCCGGATAGACATTCAACTTTCTTCGTACTAGGCCCTTCAGGTACACCTGTCAAATAGAGATCAGCAAAAGACACAGTGCGAAATTGCGCTCCGCTTACATTGACGTCTATATCATCTGTTGAACCAGCAAAAATGGAACGAGACCAGTCTCGATATCGACAAGCGGGGATCGGGCCGCTCGCTGTGCTTCAACAACCTACAGAGAGCTCTCTTGATCACATTGGCACAATAAAGGCACGGAGAGCTGCACCTCGTTTGCATTACGGTACGGCGAGTGGGAGCGAACATACAGACTCTTTGAGTGACCAAGGCTCTCGCTCTGCGGCTTGCACAGAACGCGCCGCCAGCCCAGGAGGTCCATCTCAGGGAAGTATGAGCTTACGCCGAAAATAGTGCGTCACCTGATCTGTCCACCATAGCACCAAAGCAAGTGCCTGCCCCAGTTAGATGCGCTCCGGCTTGCCTGGAACGACGGCCCCGACTTGAGCACGCAGTATGCGTTCGACTTTGGAGCTCCCTGACGGCGTCCCATGACTGTCGTCCCACGTCAGGACGTGTCAGCTGAGAGGCCCCATGTTTCCGCCCGGACACAACGGAGGCAGGGAAGTCGCGGCCAAGGTTCAATATGCCAAATTCAGGTGGACGAGCTTCCGCGCCTGTTACGCTCTGCGCGCTTCGCGCACGTGGCAGCGCCTGGGGTTACCCAAGGCAAGGTCC
>NW_006767628.1:5259616-5264313 GCF_000300595.1 Phanerochaete carnosa HHB-10118-sp
CCGCCAGCCCAGGAGGTCCATCTCAGGGAAGTATGAGCTTACGCCGAAAATAGTGCGTCACCTGATCTGTCCACCATACATGCTGAACACCTCCGAGTCGAATCGCTGGCCTTACGATTCGAGCCCGCCAATCTAGACGAGCGCGGCTTGCTCACGGCCGGTTTTCTCTCTGCCGCCCCGCTCCCTGTCAGCAAGCCAACCGGAGTACAGGAAAGATACAAGTGAGACGCACCAAAGCAAGTGCCTGCCCCAGTTAGATGCGCTCCGGCTTGCCTGGAACGACGGCCCCGACTTGAGCACGCAGCATGCGTTCGACTTTGGAGCTCCCTGACGGCGTCCCATGACTGTCGTCCCACGTCAGGACGTGTCAGCTGAGAGGCCCCATGTTTCCGCCCGGACACAACGGAGGCAGGGAAGTCGCGGCCAAGGTTCAATATGCCAAATTCAGGTGGACGAGCTTCCGCGCCTGTTACGCTCTGCGCGCTTCGCGCACGTGGCAGCGCCTGGGGTTACCCAAGGCAAGGCCCGAGACATGCCGACTGGTTCGACTTAGTACATAGCTGAGCTCACCCGCTGGCGAGGTCGCACCCTTACCATGTAAGCTATGCAGGCTGCCTACTGTGCCGTCACCTATGGTTCGCATCGCCAGTGCTAGTCCGTCCGACTTCCACATATCGCCGATATCTGCTGTGCTCGGCAAATGCACGGTCACCGCCGAGGGAGAAACACACCACGCGCATTCGTCATTGGTATTTCACTGCCATCTCTGCGACGCCAGGCAGATGCTGCAATACCTCGAACTCGATGGATCGTCGGCCTCCGTCTCGAAATTCGCGCATCTTCGGCCAGGTCAGTTCTGTCCAGATATCTCGCTCTCAGTGTGTGCTAATTGAGTACTCGAACGTTCTGCGAACCAAAGCATCGCCGTACCTTTCGCCAGGTGAAGATACAGGCTGCAAGTCGCCAGATCGTCGATGCAGCTCTCCCCGAGAGGACCACCGGGTGCTGCAGCGCACAAGCAGGCGCCATATTGCTGACACGGCTCTCGCCAAGAGACGTCAGCGCCGCCACCACAAGGTTTCACCACACACCAAAGCGCCACACCGCGGCATCGTCGGCTGCGTCGGCTGCGCTTTGCGCCACGACGGACGGATGTGCGAACATGGAAATAGCTAGGCTATCAACCTTCCAAACTGGGCTCTTAACAGACTAGCATTGCCAGCTGTCATGCTTGGCTCGCAGCTTCCCTGACCCTGTATCAGGATCTGCGTATATGGAGCCCCGACGCTCGGTCACGTTCGCTTTCCGTTCTTGCCCGCCCCCCACTTTCCACTTCCTGGGAGCACGCGTCGCGCTCATCACGACGGCGAGGTCCCCGGCGCGACGACGACCACGAAAGCGACAGCTGCAGCGCCAATCACAACTGCGACGACGATGCCAGTCTCGACATCCGATGCCGCGAGTCCTTTCTCGGCCGGTAGCGTGACCGCTTGCGAGTCCCCAGTCAGCTCCTCCACGTCTGACGCGTTTTCACCCCAAGGTGCGAGCTTGGCCGCGTCCCCGTCGTGTATCCCCCCTGCGCACCCGGCCAGGACACTGGTGTTGTGTTTCGATGGTACAGGTGACCAGTTCGATGCGGACGTACGTTTTGTGTTGTCCTGTTAGTTTTTGGCGAAAGCTGACGCGCCGTCTAGAACTCGAACGTGGTGCAATTCTTCTCAATGTTGAAGAAGGACGACCGCAGGCAGCAGATGGTGTACTACCAGGTGCGGTGCTCATCCCTCATGCGTTCTGCGTGTGGCTAAAACGAGAGCTTGCACAGGCAGGAATCGGCACTTACGTGACGCCTCAAATCGCAACACCCTTCGCACCCAAGATCTCCAAGACCCTCGACGAGGTGATTGCCTGGAACCTCGACGCACATGTGATGGGTAAGTAAGTCTTGGCTTGAGGCTGGTGGTGTCACAATTAACATTCGCCTGTTATTTCAGGAGGATACAAGTTTCTAATGCAGAACTGTAAGCTCTTGGTCATTGCACTCTTGCTTTGGAATACTGCTGAGCGCTTTCGCAGACGAAGCAGGCGACAAGATCTGCATATTCGGCTTCTCTCGCGGCGCATACACCGCCCGCGCGCTCTCCGGCATGATCCACAAGGTCGACCTGCTCCCGGCCTGCAACCACCAGCAGGTGCCATTCGCGTACAAGATGTACACGCGCACAACGCCTCTCGGCTGGGCGCAGAGCACGCTGTTCAAGAAGGCCTTCTCGATGGACATCGACATCGAATTCATCGGCGTTCGGGACACGGTGTGCTCGGTCGGGCTTTTCTCGCGCCGCCTTCCGTTCACGACGAGCAACACGTCCGTGAAGACGTTCAGGCACGCTGTTAGCCTCGATGAGCGGCGCGCAAAGTTCAAGGCGAACTTGTTCAACTGGCCACGGGAGGAAGAGAGGCGGCTCGGTACTCAGCCGGGAGATATGCCCAAAGCCGGCCAGAATGAGGACCAAGTCCATCTGAGCGGTTCAACGAGTCCAAGCCTGCGGCTGCCGGCGACAAGAAGGACGACAAGACGAAGAAAAGCTCGGTCTTGTCCAAATTCTCGAACATGTCGAGGCACAACTCCGTGGACGACAGGCAGCGCCAGAGGGAGATGGAACGTCAGTTCTCCGAGCAGGAGCGGTACGCGCTCGAGACGGACGTCCTGGAGGTCTGGTTCGCGGGATGCCACTGCGGTGCGTTATCGAAACTTTTCGTCCCACAGGGCTCATGCTCATGCACTTCCACAGACGTCGGCGGTGGGTCCGTGTCGAACGACACGCGTCACAGCCTGGCGCGCATCCCGCTGCGGTGGATGGTGCGCCAGTGCTTCATGGCAAACACCGGCATCCGGATCCACGCCGAGCTCGTGCGCGGCATCGGCCTCGACCCCGCGGTCCTCTACCCTATCGTGCACGACCGCCCCGAACCTCTGTACTACACACCATCTGCGCCCGTGCCCGACGGCACCACCGCGGGCGCGCGCCTAAGTGAAGAGGAGGAGGACCTCGCGGACGCACTGAGCCCAGTATACGACCAGCTTGCGCTCGCGCGCAGCTGGTGGGTGCTCGAGCTGCTGCCGATGCGGCGCCGTGTGCAGCGCACCGCGGACGGCCGGTGGGAGACGGAGGTGTACGCGAACATGGGCCGTGCGCGCGTCTCCCGAAGCAGGAGACGCATCCAGTGTACGTGCACCGAAGCGTGAAGATGCGGATGGAGGCGGAGCGGGCGGCGGGGCGGGTGTATGAGCCGATGGCGAAGTTTGATGTCGAGCCGACGTGGGTGGACTAGAGCCGTCGCGGGTGCGCGTAGGAGTGTGAGGTTGGGTTTTCCTCGCGACGGATTTTGGGACGACTTTGTCGCATTTCGCTGTTGTCGCCGCTCAAGAGTTTCTCTTCTACTGTATATTTTGGGGATAACGGACTTATTTGTAGCATTACAGCCATGTACGGCATCTGTTCCTGACATACTCCTTACGAGCTATAACATTGTGCTGCCTCGCACATGTGCCCGAGGTATAATTGCTCGCTAGCAAGCGGATATAGATGCTGCCCACCGTCGTCCGCATTGCGCAAGACCCACTAAAGTTGGCGAAGTGCTTCGGAGAAGTCTCGACGGTGTTTTATCACCACTGGCCGCTTCTATAACTCAGTAGCTCAAGACATTACTCGGATACGTCTGGGTCATGTCTGGGTCATCTCCGGAAGTCCATAGTGTTAATATTGATTCTACTAGGCCATACAAGCGCAAAGGTTGCATGAGAACGAAGGCAAGACAGCATATGAGCGACCGTGAAATTACGATAACGATGATCAAACAAGAGTAGACAAGAACGCTGGACATATGATCAGCAAACATTGGTCAATCCGTTTCGCTCTTGGAGTCGGAATCGTGTGCCGCGAGTAAGCGATACATTTCTTCTCTCTCTTCTCTCTCCTTGACTCGTCGTCTCTGCGCAAAAAGACTGCTCAGC
Organism: Phanerochaete carnosa HHB-10118-sp; assembly: GCF_000300595.1. Lineage (NCBI taxonomy): Eukaryota > Fungi > Basidiomycota > Agaricomycetes > Polyporales > Phanerochaetaceae > Phanerochaete > Phanerochaete carnosa. The sequence continues at coordinate 5,263,629 of NW_006767628.1, forward strand.
TAGGTATCAAGTAATTCTGCTTTCCAGTACGTACCACTTTCTCTCGCCCTGCCTCCACATCTGCCTCGGTCAGACCAAACAGCGCAGGCTGCAAGTATCTCCCGCCTGGCAGGTCACGGTCATGTTGAAGCGTGACAGGCGGATGCATGTGGTTATTCATGGCCTCCGCGACCTTGTCGGAGAGCGCGCGGAAGTCCTCTTCTGAATGCTCCTCCCCGCAGAGGACTTGGAACTGTTGTAATTGTGGAAACGCGGGCAGAAGGGAAGCGAGTGCTGACCAATCGCGAGAGTGGAAATACCGGTGCGATTTCGAAGTTATCTCGTCTGAGGTAGCGAGAATGATTTGGCAGACAGACCAGGCCTCATTGGCGCCGGCGGCAGGTGTAGACTTGACAACCCAGACTGAGATGTATGCAGGAAACAGGGAACCAACAAATCTGTAAGTATCTTGGACCATCCGGTGAGTACAGCAATCTGGTAGAGGTATCAGTCGAGCTCACCTGCCATCGCCTCCTTGACATTAAAACCTGCTATTAGGAGATCACTGTTGTCCTTCAAGAATGTCTGGATGAGGTCGATGATGGCCCATGTCTCTGCAGGGACTGCTGGCCCTGCCGTCCGACGTCTGGTGAACGAGTGTCGTGTGCTCGTGGCTGCCAGGATCCATGCGCCCACTGCCATGTTG
>NW_006767628.1:5274549-5295874 GCF_000300595.1 Phanerochaete carnosa HHB-10118-sp
TGGATACGCAGCCTCCCGTTGTTCTCGCCAAACGCGCTACGCTGGTAGGATCTTACCTGCTGCGCCTGGAGACAATAAACGGGCAGGCACTTACAAGAGGACAAATGGACTCTTGTAGCTCTCATAGACTTGGCTGCGAGAGTCATCGTCTTGCCAGGACGCACGAGCTATGTCTCTTCGATTGTAGCGACTCGCTCGATTCCGGTCGTGATAGCGCGCGGATCTCCTTAGAGATGATTTCTAGAATAAGAGCGTAAATTGTCTATGTAAGCTGTAAAAACAATACAAGAAATGGCGTGGCCGTTGGTAAGAAGCTCGCTTGCAGCGGAGGCTGTCGACGAGGATAAGCCAACACGCTAGAGAGCGATAGAGCGTATACAGAAACGAACCTGAGAGGACTAGTGTATCGAAATCACGCATCGTCTCTAAGCTCTCAGATGCGCAAGCTTTGCAGTGCGGAGAAAGCTCCCACTAAAGTCGCAGGGGGCCGTCACATGGAGAGATGGTGGTGGGGCGTCGGGAAAGTGAGATTGAGTGAGATTCATGAGCTGAGCGCGGGGAGTAACTCGAAGGTAACAGCGGTGATGGATCGCGCCTCCCACGATCGCGCGCATCGTCGTGCACCTGCAACAGATGCTCGAGCCGTGGGCGAGCGGCATCGTCGCCTCGACCTGGACAAGGGTACAGCACTAGCTTGTTAATGTTCCCACGCACTTGGCGCGCCACGCCTGCGATCTTAGGGTCCTGGTTCCAGTCCTCGAGGTCCGCGAACGACTTCGAGCCGTGGAGCGTTCGGAACTCGTTCATCGAGCGTGCGCCCCGTTGCGGGCCCTGCGCCATGCCCAGGATCTCGACGACGCGGAAGATGGCGGGGTAGCACCGTGCATGGTGTGCGACTGCAATGACCTCGGTCGCCTTCTGGATGATGTTCACGAGGTCATCGTTCGCGAACGAGCGGCACGAGCCAGCATGCTTGAGGCTGAACGACGATGTTAGATCGAGGGCTGGCGAGAAGACGAGGGAACGCACCCGCCAAATGACCGCATGCACAGGTTCGGATCGACGAAAGTGCACCACAAATGTCTGATGGTGGCCCCGAAGTTGCTCACTGCAGCCTCCGGGGATCTTCGCCAAATAAATACTTGAGCAAAGACGTTCTCGGCCTGTTTGACGTCCTTTTTTTGCCGTCGCCGCACGCCACTGGGCACCTCGTCAATAACCGCGCAGCCGCACCAGATCGAAGAATTAGACGGCGTACGCGGTACAGCGGACCAAACTCAACAGATGCGGCTGCCCTCGCCGCACCCGACGGTCTCTGAGTGGCCGCTCGACGATTTGATGGGCTGCACTCCGTGTGAACGTGACACAAGCACAAGGGGTGTGGGGATGCACATCGAAGGGGCTCATAGTCTCGGCTAGTCTATCGCGCGGCAGGCCAGGCTGGAATCCGCCGACGCTGTCTCTGACGACCATCACTATGAAGCGTCCGCAGCTAAATATCAATATCGAGAGTTATGTCAGCATATGCCGGCCGCGCTTAAGGGCTGCCACAAACTGCACGTCAGAGCGGCACTCGGGAGCGGAGCCTCCACTTATTGTGTGTACAAGCCCGAGCCCACGATGATCGCTCGGGTGAAGGCAGAATGCAACGAATGGGAGCAAGAACACGCACTTGACGAGTCGGGAACATCGAAGTGACCACGGCTTCACTGTGCCCTCTTCGCCATGTCCAACGGCGGTGGGCCTATCCACCCTGCGCGGCTGCACCTGACTAGTTTATCTTCTATAGCATATTCGCCATTTGCTGAACTCTTTCTGTGAGCCGTGGCACAAGTTAAACAGGACACGAGAGGACGTACGTTTGTTATTCTTGCTGATAAGACTCGCGACGCACTACGGACGGCGAGACGAATGCGAGACAATTCCGTGCGAACACGAATGTCAGCGACGAGTTGTGTGCGAGGTGCAGCACAAACTGCACAAGAGCGTCAGCGGTGACGATGGATGCGGACGCACGCGGAAGGGGGCTTACGGTGACATCGCTGCGAAAACAGGGCAAGGTGTCGAACGGTGTCGAGCACGAGTCCCGGGCCTGACGAAGCGTTTGCTGGTAAGCACTGGCGCTTGTCTGTGACATCTGAGGCGCGCATAAGCAGGGAAGGTGCATTTCTTATGGCAAATTCAAAGATGACCAACTGCAACGAGGTGAAAGACTAGGAAAATATTACGGACCAGGCCCCGGTGGCGTGGCCACGGAGAACAGCTCTTTCGAAATTGAATCCACGCCTTCAACACGATGCAGTGCAAGCACCGCCTGACCTCGGGCTCGTTCTTCTGAATACACATACACCAAGCGGTGCAAGCACCGCATGCCCTGTCCAATATAAGCCTTCTCGCCATCGCGATATTGTCCCTTGAACCACACCACCAGCGTGTGCTCGAACGACCCCCCGCTGCTACAGCTTGAAAGCTGTTTCGTCCACAACCTTCGTACTATATCCTCGCTTACATAAACTTACCAGCGAAAGCACGGCAAGAGCGTGGCAAAGGCGTGGTTCCTTGTCCATCCTCCCAGCCAGATCAAACTACTTGAAGCCGCCGTTCCTTGCTTTTCGCCACCACTACCTCCGTTAACTATACAGACCATGAGCACGCCCAGGAAGAGGCTACGGAGCAGCGGCACCAAGGGTCCTACACACATCGCCATCGCTCTCAAGCAGGCTCTTGACGTGTTCAATGTTAGCGGCGTCACCGGCAGTCCCCATGTGCCAGCCTTGCAGGTCAATGTCAGCGGTCTCTCGGCGGTGTTGAGCATGATCCGGATGTGTGCTCTGTACCGTATTATAAGTGCTGATTCTCATGTTCAAGCCAGAACTCGCGCGCGAATGTCAAAATCGAGTTAACTAACGCCATCGAAGAGTAAACCAAGACGGTGAACAAGTACATGGGACTCAGAGGATCTAATATATCACCTGAGCTGGAAACGGCGGCCAACGAAATGCTCTCGTGAGTCTAGTGCTAGTGGTATTGCTTGTGGACGCCTACATGGCACAGATCGTGGGAGGTGATCAACGACGAGGCTGTGGAGATCGAGTCGCGGCGCGAGTCGTTGAGAATTATGGATAGCATGAAGGACCATGACGCTGGAAAAGTCGTCGCATTCATGCGAGATCTATCCCGGTCGATGGAGAAATTCATGGTATGAAACACTTGTCCTTTACTTGGAAAATTTGCAGGCCATAGACTGACCCACGGTCTTCGCTAGCGTTTGCTTCCCCGTCTGATAGGTGTGTCTAAGACAATTATTATCTTGACATATTGCACGGATATCCACTCACACTGCTCCAGACGGCGAATTGTTTCCCCGCCATTGGGAGCGGCTTCCCACTGAGCTGCGCGACCACATCTACGGCCTCCTGCCGAGATCCGACCGCAAAACCGGCTTCTCAGCACTGTCCCTAGTCTCGCATACCTGGTGCCGACGCTTTCGTCCTCGCCTCTTTGCCCGGCTTACGCTGATAACTGAGGGAGATGATCGCACGCTATACGGCATGGTCCGGTCCCCGCTGTCGGCCTGGCTGGCGGAGCACATCGCCGTCCTGCATTTCGACAGGATTGGCCCTCGTGGTTATCCACTCTGGACGGCTCTCCTCCGCCTCCTCCCCGTGTGCCACGACGTCTGGCATGATTTCGGTGGCAAGCCCGTCCGCGTGTCGCTGTCGCACAGCGCAGGTCTGAAGAGCTCGTTGCGGAGCATCACCTCCTTGACACTCCGGTATTGCAACTTCCCGTCATTCCGAATCCTGCTCCGCATACTAGCCGACATCACCTACCTGGAAGAAGTTGATCTCAGCGGGGTCACATGGTCGGGTGACGGACTCACAACAGCTGACGCCGCGAGCAATGTCTGCACGGGTGCCTTCAGCCATGTCCGCTCAGTCATCATGTGGAACTACACGAACAACGTGGCAGTGGCCGCATGGATCCTGGCGGCCGCGAGCACACGACACTCGTTCACCAGACGTCGGACGGTAGGGCCAGCAGTCCCTGCAGAGACATGGGCCATCATCGACCTCATCCAGATGTTCTTCAAGGACGACGGCGAGCTCCTGACTGTAGGTTTTGATGTCAAGGAGGCGACGGCAGGTGAGCTGGACTGGTCCCTCTACCAGATTGTTGTACTCACCGGATGGTCCAAGATACTTACAGATTTGTTGGTTCCCTACCTTCCGCATACATCTCAGTCCGGGTTGTCAAGTCTGCACTTGCCGCCGGCGCCAACGAGGCCTGGTCTGTCCGCCAAATCGTTCTCGCTGACTCAGATAAAAGGTATTTGAATTTGCACCAGTATTTCCACTCTCGCGATTGGTCCGCGCTCGCTTCCCTTCCGCCCGCGTTTCCAAAATTACAACAGTTCCAAGTCCTCTGCGGGGAGATGTATTCAGAAGAGGACTTCCGCGCTCTCTCTGACAAGGTCGCAGAGGCCATGAACAACCACACGCATCCGCCCGCCACGCTTCAACATGACCGTGACCTGCCAGACGTGAGATACTTGCAGCCTGCGCTGTTTGATCTAACCGAGGCGGATGTGGAGGCAGGGCGAGAGGAAGTGGTACGTACTGGAAAGCGGAGTTACTTGATACCTAGCTGAGCAGTCTTTCTGCGCAGAGACGACGACGAGTCAAGGAGAGAGAAGAGAGAGAAGAAAAGCGACGCTTACTCGTGGCACACGATTCCGACTCCAAGAGCGAGATGGATTGACCGGCGTTTGCTGATCATATGTCCAGCATCCTTGTCTATTCTTGTTTGATCATCGTTATCGTAATTTCACGGTCGCTCATATGCTGTCTTGCCTTCGTTCTCATGCACCCCTTGCGCTTGTATGGCCTAGTAGAATCAATATTAACACTATGGACTTCCGGAGACGATCCAGACATGACCCAGACATATCCGAGTAATGTCTTGTGCTACCGAGCTATAGAGCGGCCGGTGGTGATAAAACACCGTCGAGGCTTCTCCGAAGCACTTCGCCAATAGTGGGTCTTGCGCAATGCGGACGATAGTGGGTAGTGATGTGCGGGCCGGGCCTCAAAGCCTCCAAGCCCGCCAAGCCCGGCCCAAAAAGCCTGGCCCGAGTCAAGCCTGGCAGCGGGCTCAAGGCCGGGCTCGGAGCGCGGTCAAGCCCAAGCCCGGCCCGGAAGCCCAGGCTTGGGTGTGCTGGCTCCGTTACTGTTCCCTGAGTTCAGAATAAGGAGAGAGCGACCTAATATGTACATAGAAGACAAAATGTAGATATCCTAGACGTAACGGCTCTCGCCGAGCACGATTGTGCGTCACCGCCTGGTGCCTGCTGTAAGCGCACGCTCGTGGACTTCGCTGCGACTTGACTTGTTCCGCAGGTGTAGCTCTTCTGGAGGTTATAATTTAGTGAGTACATGCAGTATTAATCTACTACACCCAAATACATCCCCCTTTGATAGCACCAGAACACTCGTTGTATTGTGAGCAAGCCCGGGCTTAAGCCCAAGGCTTGGGCCGGGCTCGGGCTCGGCTCGGGCTCAGGGGTCGGCTCGACGTCGCCACAAGCCCAAGCCCGGGCTTTGAGCCCAAGCCGGGCCCGCACATCACTAATAGTGGGCAGCATCTATGTCCGCTTTGCTAGCGAGCAATTATACCTCGGGCACATGTGCGAGGCAGCATAATTTTATAGCTCGTGAGGAGCATGCCAGGAACAGGTGCCGTACATGGCTGTAATGCTACAAACAAGTCCGTTATCCTCAAAATATACAGTAAAAGAGAAACTCTTGAGCAGCGACAACAGCGAAATGCGACAAAATCATCCCGAAACCCGTCGCGAGGAAAACTCGACCTCACACTCCTATACACACCCGCGAGGACCCTATGCCACCCACGTCGGCTCGACATCGAACCTCGCCCTCGGCTCATACACTTGCCCCGCCGTCTTCTCCGCCTCCATCCGCATCTTCACGCTCCGGTGCACGTACACCGGGTACGTCTCCTGCTTCGGGATGACGCGCGCGCGGCCCATGTTGGCGTACAGCTCCGTCTCCCAACGGCCGTCCACGGCGCACTGGACGCGGTGCCGCATCAGCAGCAACTCAAGCACCCACCAGCTGCGCGCGAGCGCAAGCTGGTCGTATACCGGGCTTAGCGCGTCTGCGAGGTCCTCTTCTTCTTCGCTCAGGCGCGCCTGGGGTGGTGCCGTTGGGCACGGGCGCGGGTGCGCCTCGGTGTGTAGCAGAGGTTCAGGGCGGTCGTGCACGATGGGATAGAGCGATGCGGGGTTGAGACCGATGCCGCGCAGGAGCTCGGCGTGCAGTCGGATGCAGGTGTTGGTGAGGAAGCACTGGTGCACCATTCACCGCCGCGGGATGCGCGTTAGACTATGCCGCGTGTTGCTCGACACGGACCCACCACCGACGTCTGCAAAGACGCGTGAGCATGAGAATTTGCGATGCGACGGGGTCGGCACGTACCGCAGTGTCACCCCGCAAACCACACTTCCAGGACGCCCGTCTCGAACGCGTGCCGCTCCTGCTCGAAGAACTGGCGTTCCATCTCCTTCTGCCGTGGCCGATCGTCGACGGAGTTGTCGTCTCAAGATGTTGTAGAACTTTGAAAAGGTTGAGCTCCTCTTATCGTCCTTCTTCTCGGCCACCACCGCAGGCTGAACTTCGTTGAAACCGCTCGAGAAGGCCTGGTCCTCATTCTGGCCCGCCTTCGGCATGTCACCCGGCTGGGTACCGAGCCGCTTTCCACCTCGCGCGGTCAATTAAACAAATCCAGCTTACACTTGGCGCGCCGCTCGCCAAGGCTGACAGCGCGCCTGAACGTCTCCATGGCCGCGCCGCTCGCCATGAACAGCAGCCGGCGCGAGAACAGGCCAGCGGAACACACTGTGTCCCAGAGACCGATGAACTCGATGTCTACGTCCATCGAGAGGGCTTTCTTGAACGGCGTGCTCTGTGCCCAGCCGAGTGGCGTCGTGCGCGTGTACATCCTGTACGCGAATGGTATCTCCTGGTGGCTGTACATCGGAAGCAGGCCGGCCGTGTGGATCATGCCGGCGAGCGCACGCGCGGTGTATGCGCCGCGAGAGAAGCCGAAGACGCGAATTTTGTCGCCTGCCCCGTTTGCGGAAGCACTTGGCGTTGTTCCCAGGCAAGAGCACGATAGCTGAGAGCTTGCAGTTTTGCGTTAAAAATTCATGTCTGTCTGAAGTAATCGACGGATGTCAGCTACGATGACACCAAATTCAAGCCAGAGCTCACGTATCCATCACATATACGTTGAGGTTCTAGGTGATCAGTTGATCGAAGGTCTTGGATGTCTTGGACGCAAAGCACGTTGCAATTTGGGGTGCCATATAGGTACCGATTGCTGCCTTCACGTTCTGGCATTCAGCTGCACGCTCAGAACACGCGAGAGATATGAATCGCACCTGGTAACGCACCATTTGCTGTTTGCAGTATCCATTCTTCAACATCGATAACAGCACTCGGTCTCGCCGCCCGGGACCCAGATGGCTGGCGCGAAACACTCCACTCCGCTTCGCCTTGGCTTCGCAAGGACCCCTTGGAGAGTACAGCAGGCCGTGCAGTGCACGTCGAAGCGTATTGGCGAGACAGCCGAGGCCAGCATCGATCTTGAATGTATGACGTCGGGCGGCGGCGGCGGCGGCAGCGACGCTTTCGTGTCGCAAATCGCGGTCACTGGCTGGTCACGTTCCTCCTGGACTCAAGTATAGAATGCAGGGGGCTTGGATAAGGACGGGGAAACTCAAGGTGCAAGTATCCGCTCGGCTCGCTCGAGTATGACCTCGACATCGACCAGCTCGACGTAGCACTTGCACGTCCGCTTCTCCTCGCTAGCGACTTTCTCGGCGATACCAACGTTCGGCTGCGAGAGGTCGTAGAATCTGAATCCGAAGCCTGCGGAGGATACCATGGAACCGCTACGCCTTTGCACCGCCAATACGGATAGGTCTGCGCTCCTTTTGCTTCTGCGAGCGCAGCAGCGTCGGCCGCCTGTCTGGGCCCAAGGGCCGCAGGATGGCGAGTGGATAATGTGTTCCCGGTGCTGCTGCTGTTCCGGATCAGCGCCATGTCTGCTCTAGATGGCTGGACGAGGTACTTCGAGAACAGCAGGGATTTACGTTCTGGTGGAGTGAAATGTTTGATTTCGAGGGGGCCGTCGTGCTTGGGAATGGGCGAGCGAGGGAATGAGTTCGAAAGGAAGACCGATGGTGCTCCGTTGGGTAGTCAGCAAGATTAGGGCTTGAGCATGGATGTCCAACAGCGCGTCAAGCGAATCCGCAACTGCGACGAGCCGTGAGCGATAGACAAATCGAATGATGGCCAGACTCACTCAGTTGTAGGAGCATATGCGGCAACAACACTGGCATCTTATAGACCCTCTGGGACAACGCAGCTGGCAAGATATCTGGTGAGAGGCATCCGAGGCGCGCCCAGCTGCGTTATGACGAGGAATCGACGTAGAGAGCCGGGCTTCGCGCGAGGGCTAACGTCTAGACTCGCTTGCAAAGCTGGGGTGATTTAGGGTCACGTACTTACGACGTAACGGCGTCGTCAAGACGGAGAGAAAAGGATATATGGCGACAGAGATGGGGAATGAGACAGCGAGGCCAATCGTGAAAATGGGCAGAGGCCGCTGTGCCTAGGACGTCGAGGCTGAATCACTGAGGGCGGAAGATTATGGCGAATAGAATGAAGGAAATAAGGCCCCAATGCTAATTGCAGCCGTCGAAGACCGATACGAGCTCAGCGCAGCCGGGAGTCGGCTGAGGGAGCCCAGCGAGGCCGGAGTAAGCGTTGGGAAGTACTACCGAAGGATTAGTCGCCTCACGACAAACACAAGAACAGCATTCACCCCAATGAATCTCATGCGCATCCACATAGCTCCTTGACGGCTTGTGCCGCCCTGTCTCTCTCGGTTCGCTCATCACCACTGCCTCGACGCTTCTGAAGGGAACAACGATCGATATTTGACGCTTTGGCTCCTTATAAAGGGGGCGTACACAGTAATATCGCTTCTTATGCGCGTGCTAACACTCGTTCCGCGACCATCTGTGGAAGTCTGCTGGCTCCCATAGTAAATGGACGAGAATAGCAAATCATAGGAGGAGAGAGTGCGTAGCAGTACACTGCGGGAAGTGAACCCATTTTTCTAAAATGGTAATCCCACTGATCCGCTAACAATCAGTGGGACACCCACTGCGATATGACCCATTACCAAAAAATGGATTTTTCGGCAGCAGAATATCCATTGTAAAATCAGTGGGATTTCCGAAAAAATGGAATACCCACTAAGTTATCTAGTGGGATATCCACTGCATGGAATTTCCATTGAATCTGAGTGTGATTTCCATTATGTTTGTTTGCAAGGCCTGTCACGGTTGGCGAAGCAGCCAGGCCTGCGTTACAACTCCGCAAGCGCCTATCATGTCTGAGGCTGTGGCCTGGTGCCTCGGAAGGCCATAGAGTATTTCGCCCACTGCTACCGGGGCGTAATAGACTAAGACAAGTGGATCATATAGCTTCATTCCTTATATCAATCCGATCCCCTATGTTATCACTTTCAAGCGACGCTCGCCCGCCGTTGTACGGTGATCTGGCGCTTCCGGCTTCAAGTCCTGGCTGAGAATACCGGGTGCATGTGAAAGGATATGGTCTTATGGCTTAGTGGGTTAGCGAATACTGTGTACAACGCGCCTGCAGGCCCTGAGTTCGGGTCTCGTTAAGGGAGAGAAAAGTGGCCAACTCATTTTGTTGTTCTCGCGCTCAGAAGTGCACAAGGACCGGACTCTCAACACGGGTACGTGTAGCTTCTTGCCTACTATCTACTCGTCCTGATCTTCACTTTCTTCTACAAATACTGTCCGTGCAGCTGTAGTACTCTGATCAACGATTCCCCACCGCCCCCGGCTCATCACCCGACCGATCAGGCTTTCCACCGCATCCAAGTCAACCGCCACCAGAGATCGATGTTCTTGCGTGTAGAACACGACGGATTCCGCAGCGTCTTGCTTTCTGGTAAGGCAGGGAGTAATAATAGCTAGCAGTAAACGTGCCCCTGATGTGGTACCCCAAACGGCTCGGTTATTGGGAAGATTGCACTCGAGAATGTGTTCGAGTCGACCGTACCGTACTGTACGTTGATTGTCTGGCCCTTGAACATGCTCATACTTGCATAGCTTTCAGTAATCAGCTGTGTGCATCAAATCAAGTGTACTCACCCGTACGTAGGAGGCATTTCTCTTGTTCACCCGCCGCTTCCCTGGATATACACATCTGATCGAGTCTCCTCCTCCACTGATACGCACACCCCCCCCCCCCCCATGAATTCATCGTCTGAGGTAGGTTTCGCTGAACTAATTTGATAGACTGCATGCCACTACGACCTCGGACATAGGTCGCGATGACCTTGCGGAGGGTGTCGTCAGGCCTGTACGCAGAGTCAAGTGGGGTTCGCAGGATACTCAAAGGATCTGTGGGTACAATGTGTAAGTTCTATTGCTAATTCATAGTTAATATTAATACTGACACTCTGGGTATGTTCGCTCGGCTGACGACAGGCTGTCGCTTCCGCGGCGAACACCATCCAGCTCGTCCTCAAGGTTATAATTGGCATTCACAATGCGCACAAGGGCCTCTAGCACCTTGGCTGGACGATTGTCAAGCCACAATATCAGCTCTATGTGGCTAAAGTCAGTAACCTGAGCAATGACCCTATCATTCAGCGGCAACACCCGCGGTACGTCTGGTTGCTCCTCGGCTGCGGTTCGGTTTTGCCTACCATGGTTGTCGGGTTTGGCTGGGGCGGCTAGACGAGCAGATTCTGGTTCGCGGGTACTACTCGCTTGTGCTTCGTTCACCTCGTACGCGACTCTGCCTTTACACGCATATATGCATATGTTTACCCCCTACCTAGTCTATTTTCATCACCGCACTCGTCACCGTTGGTGAAGGCTACGACAACTTTCACCACCAGTTCCCGATAGACTACGGAACGCGATCAGACGGTACAGGTACAACCCAGCGAAGTGGTTCGTCTGGGTGTGCGTGGAGCTTGGGCTCGCGAGCCGCCTGAAGATCTCTCCTGAGAGCGGATTCAAGAAGGGCTAGCTGCCAATGCAGCTAAAGTGACTACGAGCGACACAAGATGACTTCGTATGGGCGCCGAACGTGCAGGGGCTGCTGCTGATCAACTGGGAGAGCTGTGCGTTGAACCATGATGTTTTGCACTACCCAGTGACGTTTACTAACGCGCATACAATGCGCTCGTCGTCATTGCCAGCTTCGTCTACGACATCGTCGGCCTCGGGCGTGCGCCACCTGCTGGTGAAGTACATCAGCAAGGACCCGACAACGGCATTCTTAGGCAGGGCCTTCGGCCACTCGAAGGTGGCACACGATGTGGGCATGGCTCTCATCTATCCCCCGCGCGATTTTGCTGATATCGAAGTCATAGTTGCTGTCAATGAAGTGCATCGGGGTCTTGCATGGCGGCAAACAGCACGGCCTGCGAGACAAGAAGGTTTCGCCCGCGCGGCGGCTCCGCATCGTGCGATACAACAAGCTCGACGGCTTGCCGTACTGCTCATCGAGCGCGGTCTCGGGATAATGAGGGCATGTTCGGCTAGGCGGCGTTTTTATGTACTCTTGTAGTTCGCTCCGTCTGGTGAGACTGTTTGTATGCGGGTCGTGGGGCTCGTTTGCTTGGACCACTATCATTGTAATATACATTGATCATACGCTCTGTCAGGCGGTTCAACTTCGACAGGAATAAGCCCATAACACAGGTTATCCAGCCAAAGGCATGGCAGGACGGATCGCATGTTGAGGCTTACGAAGACGTATTCGGTCGCTTTAACGAACTCGACATCGTCTTCTGCTGCCCGGTATCTGCCGTTCCCTGCACGACAACATCACCGAGTCCAAGGAATTGGTCAAAGAGATAGTCGTCCTTGCCGTATGCGTGAACATTATCGCCAGCTTCGGTGGCCGCCTGGTCCAACAGTGCCAGGAGTTCATCATGAGTGTCTAGCACACGCTTCGACTCCGTCACCTTCTCCGCCTGCTTCTGCTTGCGCGGCTGTACCGCTTGCGGCCGAAGGTTCACAGCAAGTTTGTGCACGATGGATGACGTCGCACGGGGCCTAAACTGCCGCATCTCCTTCGGACTGAACGGCGCGCCCACGAAGTGCGGCTTGAGCGCCTCAAAATCGACCGCGCTGTAGTGCTCCCGCAAGAGCACATACGCGTCGCGGAGGAACCGTGCCAGAACTGAGTCCTCGTTCAGTAAACAGATTGGCGGTTTGCCGTTCTCGATGAACACTAGCTTTTCCTTGCCGCCGATGTAGCGGCCGTCGGTACAGCGCAGCTGCTCGTAGAAGAACTTGTTGATTTGCAAGGCAAGCGGCTTGTTCTCGTAGTTGGCGCACTTGATGTTCTTTGGCGTGCATTCCAGGTCATTGAGATTCGTCGAGTAGGTGTGCTGGTGAAAACGGTAGGCCATCATGAGGATGACGTAGATGAAAGACTCTAGATCGTCTGCGACCTCTGGCGGCTTAGTGGGATGCGTCAAAGTAAGAGCAGACAAATAAGCCCAGGTGCCCTACCATGAGGAGCAGGCAGTCAGCAAGTCGACTCGTGCGTGAAGGCATCGTCTGGTACTTACCGAGAAGCCAGCCTTCTCTCGAGCCCGATTCCCAAAGTCTTCTTTGTACTTGCACAAATCCCAGTCGTTTAAGAAGGCCTCATTTTCGCGAACATTTATCATAATGTTGTTCGCACTGATATCCCGATGGAGAATGCCTGCCTTATCCCAAGCCTCCATATGACCTAAGATCATGCGTCAGCCGCAGATTCTCAACGCACTATAGACATACACACCGATCACTGCATATGTGCACGCCTCAAAAAGTTGAACGGTGTCTACGTACGCCTCGAGGGGCTTCCCGACCTCCTTGACGACGAGACGTGTGTGGATGCGCATGAGCGCCGGCTGCTTCGACGGCGGCGCTAGGTACCTCTGTGCCTTCGTGTACTGGGGACTCCGCAGCATGCCACAGACGTCGCCGCCAGCGATCGGCGTTGCTATGCAGCGCACGCCGTTCTCGTGTAGACGGATATAGACATCGAGCTCGCTGCGCCGGACGCTCGAGCGCCACTGATCCTTGAGGAAGCAGAAGTCCTTGCGCCAGAGATCAAATGCGATATAGCCACGCGTGCAACGACCTATCGGCGCGCCGTGCCCAGCGGTGAGCTTGCCAATGAGGAAGGCCCTCTCGGAAGGCCCTGCCTCGTCCTCCTTCGGTTCTGTGTTGTCGCTGCGACCAGCACCACGACTGCTATCTCCGTCTCCGTCTTCGGTTTCCTCGTTCCCCTCAGGATTCTTATCGCGCTCTTTCGGCTTTGGACGACGAACTGCAGGACATGTAACCTGACCACAGCGTTATTAGTTTCATCCTGCGCTGCACACCGGAACGCACCTTGTAAATGGGATGGAACCGCGTATTTTCTAGCATATCGCTACGGGCCCTCTGGAGGTCGTCGTTCTCAGAGGTATAATCTCTGAGCAGCCGAATGTCGTTCTCAGATGCTCTGGTAACCGTCTCGTCGTAGCCCGACAATCTGTCTGGGAGGTTTCCGAGGCAGTAGAGAAGATCGTAGAAGTCGTCGGGGTTGTCGACGAGGTTGACGGCGTCGGTCATAACACAACCAGCCTGATCCCAGCGAAACGCGCGAATCCACTCGCCCGAGATGTAGAAACTTATGACGTGCAGCCGGTGCTGGCGTAGCATGATTTGCGCCGCATACTTGGCGTGCTGTGCTCGTGCTTTGTTCCCATTGTCCGATTTATGCAAGCTCTCGGCCGCCGAGCGGGGTATGATCTTCTCTTCCTGCACCGCGGCGGGGGGCGCCATCTCTACAGCCTCTTCGGCAGGCGCAGCTGCAGGAGCGGCGCTTTCATCATCGTTTCTGGTAGCAGCCCGTGTTCGGGGCTTGCTTGGTTGTCGTACACCGGCGACTACCTTGGCCTTCTGAGGATTGGTCGCCACAGCCTGAGACGTCGTCTGTCCACCTTTCCCTTTCCCGGAACCAGCTTTCACCTGAGGCTCTTCATGCAACTCCCCCGCGCCTCGAGCATTCTTTGCCTTCTGTCTTTTGTTCGCCCGAGGTTGGTCGGGAGGCTTGAAGAAGAAGCCTGCCTCAGTGTCGTCCGTTTTGACTTCGAGAGGCGCAATGATGTAGGCCCACGCACAGCGAGCAGCGTCGGGGTGCTTCTTTAGGTCACTCGGCGATAGCCCATAGGCTTTCTGAGCCTCTGGATCGTCATCGCCGGCGTACAGCGCGAAATCGGGCTTGCTGTCAAAAGCGCCGTTCTCAACATGGTTGGCGGTAATCTTAAACCTTGCCTTCGAGCTGGTCATACTGAGGACAGAGTTGAAACTTTTGTGCTATTCCGCAAAAAGTCAGAGAAGATAGCTTACTACGAGCGAAGGTAGGACGCACGATAATGGGATACATCGAGCTCTCAAGTCTCCGTCCAGGCTTGGGTTTGGGGCCGCCAGTAACCGCCGGCGTTTTGCCCTTTGGCACACCGCCGCCGCTGCCGGAGTCTTCCTCCAACGTGTCCCCTACGTCGCCGATGGAGTCGTCGTTCTCCTCGAGCGAGAAATCGCGTGTGTCTGCGGGGGCCGCGGCACCAGCATCCTCCTCGGCACCCTCTCCACCCATACGAGATGGTCCAGCAATGGGCGCTCCATCCAACGGTGTTCCTCGATCTGCCGCCCTAGCCGTAGTGGCTACCGCAGCCTCGCCGGAGGTCTTGTTCTTCTCGCGGGTAGCGACAGTTCGCGAGACGATGCCGCGGAGTGGCTCAATGCTGACGATTCGCTCCCTCTGCGCTGCAGTGAGGCAAGAGCCGGGGACGAATTTCCTTCGGAATTGCTTCATCGTCACCAGGACGTACTGCGAATCCATAATCTTGTTAATATGTTCTTCGTAGGCCTTTCCCTTGAACGGGCTCTTGTTTGGTAAGATGAGCGGACGAGGAGGGCCGCGGTTTCTCTCCGTGTTCTGGGAGCACTGGTCGACTTTTCCTTCGTCGTCGTAGATAACGCCGTTGTAGGTACGAAAGTAAATGAATTTGTCGCGTTCCAAGGCTTCAATCTGACCGCGAAGGGCTGGATCTGATTCAAGCAGCTTGTTGAGGTCGGAGAATGAAGGCAGAGCGAAAACAAGCTCGTCGTCGTCGTCGTCGTCGACTTCTGCGTCCAAGTTTCCTGGACCGGGTTCGGTAGAAATCTCTGCGGGAAGGTGAGGCTCCATGGCAAGGTGTGGGGGTCAAGGGCACGCACGAGCTCCGTGTTCTATAGTCCTTGACAGGGCGGTGCAAGGGGCGGTACGACAGGCACGTGAGTACAAAAGCCTGCCTGATAAGATGATTGGCCGTCCTCGTGCACGCTCTGCCGTCGGCAGTACAAAAGCTGGTTGCCTACAGCGACAGTGCGCTGCAGTGACCAGTTACCTTATTCAACGCTGAACTTTCTAGACGCCTGAAGGAAGCGCTCATACCGGCGTATGCCGCCCCTTCTGCCGTGGTAATCTCAGATTAGCACGACCACGTGACCCGCGAGATTTCGCCGGCTAAACTTCTCCTGACCACCGACAGTAACCTTTGCGTGATTTAAATTCATCTTTTAGTGCTAACGAGCTTCATAAGGCTCAAGCATTTGACGATACAAGCTCAAGTTACGTTCACTCACGGCTCTGCTCAGCAGATTCAACGGCGTTTGAAAGGCCGCGAGTACAATACCATGAGAACGTTCTCACGAGATGGCACGGCAGATAGAGAGCGTAACGACACCGAAGGAAGATACCCAGAGTATAATTGGCTCGTGAGACTCGTGACGTTCAGATCACGAATTGGTAGTAAGATACCCCAGTTGAAGCCGAGAGTTAGCAGAGGAAGACGAGCGTTTTGCCCATCTTAGCTTCCAACAACAAATCAGGCCTCGGAGAACGAGATTCACTTTTTCCAAACGCAGAGCGCACCTACAGTGGCCTAAGAAGCGTCGCGTTGCGAAGCCAACGTGGGACTGAACAAGGTCGAACACGAACAATGTACCAAAATCGCTATTGTTCCGTATTAGCTGCCAACCAGCCCGTGTCTTCAGTTCCACTACCTCGATAAGATTCTTAGACGTAGACATATGGAAAAGGTCTGCATCACAAAAACGTGAGAGACGAACGTTACCGTGGGAGTGCGTGGATTGGTAGATCTGAGAAGGCGCACAAAGCGAACGATCACGCTGCTTCCCTTGCTCCTATGCTTGACGATGCTCAAGACACATTTCATCGACAATCCGCAACTACGGCTGCATCACCATCCAGTCTAATGGATGTGCGTAGTTACACTCGGAATAATACCCTGAACTTTTGAGGATTCTGTGTGCTGCCGCCGTTCGTGTCGTCAACTCAACGCGAGACAAATAGTTCAAGGACTATAGCTCATTCCGACGTCTGTACGTGTAGATGTCATGTGCGCAACGCAGCGAGAATATATCCAAACACATGCTACAAGATGGTTTTCAGATATTCCTATTACTACGTCAGGGCCTCTCAGCAATTCCACAGAGGTGACACATACTAAAATACAACGCGCTCTCGCCTCCGCTCGAGAACGCAGACGTCCGCTACGCGCCCACCTTCCCGAGACCCTTCTCCGCCAGCTCACGCGCCCAAGTCCTCAAAACATGCTTCATCACCTTCCCGCTCGCCGTCTTCGGCAACCCCATAAACTTGCGCACGTCCCCAACATCGCTCTTTTCCTTCTCCTCCCCGCGCGGGCGCACCTCCTCGGGGAGCTCGCCGACGAACCACACGTACGCCGGCGCGTTCTGTCCTTACTTTGTTAGCGAAGCAACACGATAGTCAGGGAGCGCATAGGCAACGCGACGCACCTGCGGGTTCATCCCCTGCGCGATGACCTGCCTCACGTCCGCCGCGCAGAGCGCCGCGCCCGCGGGCGCACCGGGCTCGCGGAGGACCCACGCGCCGACGACCTCGCCGAGGCGCGCGTGGGGCACGGCGACGACGGCGGCCTCGCGGATGCCGGCGTGCGCCGTGAGCACGTTCTCGATCGCGACCGGAAAGAGGTTCTCGCCGCCGCGGATGATGATGTCTTCGATGCGTCCGACGACTGGTGGGGCCAGAAGAGGTGTGGGGGATCAGCGAGCGGGAAGATGCAAGCGAAGAAGGCACGCACTCCGGAGGTAGCCGTCCCCATCCATGACGCCCTCGTCGCCGGTGTGCATCCAGAGCGTGCCGTTCGTGTCGCGGCGCATCACCTGCGCGGTCTGCTCGGGGTTCTGCCAGTAGCTGTTCGCCGGCGTAATCAGTCATCCGTCGATATTTTGCATCCGGTATTGAAAGCAGGTAGATGAGAGGGAGAGGAACGGCGATCAAGCAAAGTGACAAGTAAAATAATAATCATAAGATTGAGCTAATAAAATATAAGACGGGAGAGACGGACGTACCCAGCCTGGAGAAGATATCCCGAGACAAGCAGCTCGCCAGGCGTTTCAATGGGCACGACGTCGTCATGTTCGTCCTCGTGCGCACCCTCAACGACATGTTTTCTGCCGACACGCGCGTCAGCGGGTGATAGGAAAGCACAGGTCCCGAACAGCGCGACGTACCTGTCCGTCGCAATAATTTTCGCCTTCACGTGCGGATGCACGCGCCCCACGCTCTCGACGCGCATGACGAGCGGGTCGCTCGGCACGGTCTGGAAGGACACCGGGCTGGGTGCGTCCCGGATCAGCCTCCGCGCCTCCGCACTCGCGCAACGCGCACTGGCCTCGTCTCAGCTATGACCATCCGCAATCAGCGACGCGGGACAAGAATGAAGGGAGAGGAAGACCCACTCATGCCATACGCGATCGTCAGCTCCGTCAAGTTCAGCTTCTCGACGAGCGTCCGCATGAGCGGCGTCGGGATCGAGCTGCCGGCCGCGATGCCCGTCCTGGCGTTCCCCGTCAGCCCGCCCCCGTCCCCCACACACAGAGAGAAACACACCACGCCAAACGGGCGCACGCACCTGAGCCGGTCGAACACGAGCGGCGCGCCGAGCCCGCGTTCGCGCGCCGCGACCTCGGCGAGGACGCCGAGAAAGTGCGTCGGCACGCCGTGCAGCGCGCTCGGGCGCTCCGCGAGGAGCGCGTCGACGACCGCGCGCGCGTTGAACACGGGCGAGGGGTACACGACGCGGGCGCTGTGCGTCCACGCCGCGAGGTTGCCGAGCACGAGCCCGAAGCAGTGGAAAAGCGGCGGGACGTTGCCTGGCGAGAGGAGGGCAGGGGGCGTCAGTGTAGGTGTGCGAGGGAGCGGAGGTGGGGCGAGGCGCGTACAGAGGACGTCGGACGGCGTGAGGTGCATGCAGCGCCCGATCTGGATGCCGTTGTTGAGCAGGTTGTGGTGCGTGAGCTGGGACGGGGGCGTTAGCGCAGCTGAGCGGTACGCAGACGTGGGCGAGGGCGTACGGAGACGGCTTTTGGCGCGCCAGTGGTGCCGCTGGAAGCATGGATCAGTGAGCGGAGCTGTCAGATTGCGAAAGCGTTCTGTGGCGAGTTGTGCAGCATCTGAACTCTCCGAGCTGCTGGTCAAACGACGGCGGGCACTTTGCACCCCGGCAGCTTGCGCGCCCCGCCGCGTTTCAAGAGACCACCCAACAGCATGCAGCAAGCTTCTTGGACGGCGTCACGCTCGCAAAGTAGATCACGCACCTTGTAAATTGCAAATTTATAGTCTCGTGCTCTTGCAGCCCGCGCTCGAGTGCCTCCAGTTCGCGCTGTTCGGGGCCAGCATGCCACCGGACGAGGATCTCGCGAAAGTCGACGGCACTCTTGGCACGCGCCATCTCTGCGGCTCCCTCAGCCCCACCGAGGTCGTCCAGGACGACGATGTTCTTGAGATCCGGCAGGCGTTCGATGTTCACGTTCCCGGGTGACGAGGACGCGAGGGATGGGAAGGCGTCGGCGAGGTTCTGGAGGTACGCGCTGGAGCGTATGCGGGGGACCAGGAAGAGATGTTTAACGCCTACGAGGCCGAGGGTGGCGATGAGCTCGTGGGTGCGATAGGCTGGGTTAAGAGTGACGAGGATGGCGCCGATACGAGCACAGGCCCACTGGAGCATCGCATAGGTACTGTAGGAGTCGACATCTGGCTAGTATTTGACAGGAAGAGTGACGTGCGCACCTGTTGTTGCCCATGATGACACCTACTCGGTCGCCCTTGTTCACACCCATGGCCAGCAGGCCGCGTGCGACGGCCGCTATATGGTCGTCGAATTCCCTGAAGGTCCAGTCGAGATACGCTTTGTTGCTCTTCTGGGGGCTACCGCCAAAGGTGTTGGGCTCTTCGGCGCGACATATGAGCGCAGGGCGGTCAGCATGGAGCGGGAGGATCTTCTGGGCAAAGTAGGCGGGCAGGGTGAGGTGGCAGAGGGGTGGGTCTGTCGGACCCTCGACGTAGGACCGGGTGAGCTTGGCCTGTGATGCATACGTGCGTCGTAACAGGACGCGTGCTGGGACGCGCTTCGAGATCTTTGAGAGACGGAGCATGCCTGCCCTGCGGGTACAGCGAAACGACGGGATGAACCATGGGAGGCACCGGCAGGAAGTATTTGAAGCGATGAGGACGAGAGCTGGAACGGAAAGTGGCAAGCGGTCGCGTGTGCTTCGGCCGCCCGAGACGCGACCGACTCTTGTCTCATCGGACGCGCAACACGTCTCGACGGTCACCAGCGGCCTCTCTTCTCTCCGTCAACCGACAGCTCGCCTCCAAGGCCCAGCTGATAATCTCCTTCTCGAATGGCACTTCTACCCCTGGCCTCATCTACTTTTACTTCTGAAGCTGCACCTGTGGACACTCCGTTCCCAGCCTCGCTTCGTCGGTCACACGACGAAAGTCTGAAGGCCATCCTCTTGTCTCTGCCGACACCGAACTATCCCGACTTTGCAACGCGTCGCTCTCTCATTGGGTCTTTCAACCAAGGCCAGCCTTGTGGTTTATGCAAATAGTTGGACTGTCCACCCTTCGGCCATGTTTGTCTCGGAGGGTGAGGCGACCGAAGCTGCCTGGCTTTCCACTGCCCCGCGCGCACTGCAGCCTTCTGCAAGCTGCTGTTCGAGTATCTCGCCCGCGTTAGCCTGACTATCTATGAAGCTGCACTATGTCTATGCCCTCCGGCTTGCGTCCGCGATGCATATGTCGAGAGCGAGCCTTTTCATGCGCGGTTCGTCTGTGTATCGAGCGCGCGGAGGACCTTTCGCCTCCGGTTTCTTACACTCATTGAGTATGCAGTGTGGTGCCTGTATCTATCTATCTTCTACGCGTTCGCACTCCCCACGAACGTGTAATGCACCATGTCGTCCTCGCTGATTCCCTCGTGCAAGTTTGTCAGAAGCTGTCCGAGCAGAGGACCCTGAAAGCACCTGCAAAGACTTGGCAAGTGGACGGACGGGACCTGCCGATAGAGCACCTGTGAAGTGTTGAAGAGGCTGTTCAGTCATCCGGACAGGCTAGCATGCTCCCGCAGATTGGTTGACTGTCCAGACAACGAGTGCGGCCTGGCCAAGGGTCCTTTGGCGCTTGGCCTGCTATTCCACTCCCGCCCTTAGCACTTGATGAGTTGTTCAAGCACCGAAAGATTCGAGGTCTGCCTCCCTATTAGTGTCGAGGATACAATCTGTATATCAGGCTTGCCAGGAAGATCTCTGTCTGGCCAGACAAGTGTATTCTCGAACCAATGAGCTCACTTCGTCATAGGGCCCATGAGTCGTACTGACGAGTACTTAGGTCTGAGTGCACGTCTTCCCCCCTGAGGCCTGAGGGCCAATGGCCTGAAGGCTTGAATGTCTTCCCTTAGGTGCGGCTTTGTGATGATAACCCACCGTGAATCTTTTCTGTTGATGGCAGATTACACGATGCGCTGGGCAAAATGTCCCCTTCCGAGTCCCATAACCGCTGTCAATGGTCTCTATTTGTCTCGTACAAAAAGACCTGCCCGAAGCGGGCGGGGCTCAAGGAAACAGTACGTCCTGCATGCGCTGTGAGCTAGTGTGAAACTATTCCTTCCCCTCTCATTTGTTCTAAAACTGAGCACACTTGCGCTTGGAGGATGCCTTCTAGGCTCATTGATATGCCACTATATCTCTTCCACTCTCAGCACTTCGATGATGGTCTGCGGCAGCGACATTAAGTTCCTAGGCTGC
>NW_006767628.1:5296305-5318302 GCF_000300595.1 Phanerochaete carnosa HHB-10118-sp
TCGTACTGACGAGTACTTAGGTCTGAGTGCACGTCTTCCCCCCTGAGGCCTGAGGGCCATGGCCTGAAGGCTTGAATGTCTTCCCTTAGGTGCGGCTTTGTGATGATAACCCACCGTGAATCTTTTCTGTTGATGGCAGATTACACGATGCGCTGGGCAAAATGTCCCCTTCCGAGTCCCATAACCGCTGTCAATGGTCTCTATTTGTCTCGTACAAAAAGACCTGCCCGAAGCGGGCGGGGCTCAAGGAAACAGTACGTCCTGCATGCGCTGTGAGCTAGTGTGAAACTATTCCTTCCCCTCTCATTTGTTCTAAAACTGAGCACACTTGCGCTTGGAGGATGCCTTCTAGGCTCATTGATATGCCACTATATCTCTTCCACTCTCGGCACTTCGATGATGGTCTGCGGCAGCGACATTAAGTTCCTAGGCTGCCTGGACAGTCGGGCCACTATAAGATCTGCCAGCATATCCGGACACCCAAGCCAAATCTTTGGCAAGAAGTTGGCACTTCCGGACAAATGGCCCTCTAAAGCCCATTAAACATCCGGTACACGAGATCAAGGAATTCATCGAAGGTCCTCCTGACAGTTTCCAATGGCACATTGTGGCACAGGACTCTGCGGAAAGGGTAAATATAAACTGCCGTTCCTGATCCAGGGTTCGCCACGTCATTCGTGTGGGAGCTCTTATACGCTGGTGCATGCCCAGGCCCTGAAAAAACCGCTCACCACAAGCCAACTTAAGCGAGTGGCAAAAGTGGTGGTGCATATGGTTGGCAAAATAGAGGGATCTGGCATGATCGAAGACACGAGCATTTGGAAAGAGGGTGCGAGGCGATTAGATGCAGGTGTATGCATCCTTTCATATTCGCCCCTGGCCACAGTCTATCTGCCGATCCCCCAGAATCTCCTTCTCCGCTAGTAGTAAAGGGTCACAACGCGAAGCGAATACTTCTCTTGGAGGCCCGTAGACGTGTTGAGATGCCATAGTTCCTTGAGGAAGCAGTAGCTGTCAATGTGACTCGACGCAACGCGCGATTCTTGTCTTGGCAGCAAGCTTCTCCTTGAGCATCAGATAATCGGAACGGTCCTCCAATGCTGGTAGTGGAAGGTTGGAGCATCATGCAGTTCAGACAGCAGATGCAGCCCACCTATGTGTGGCACGCTCCTCCGTGGTTCCGTCCTGTGAGTGCTCTCATCAGGCTTTGTCAGGACCCTAGTGGCCGCTGAAATCAAGCCACAGTCTGAGGCGCGGAGTTACCTTGTTGCCCTCTGCCAATAGAAGGATCAGAAAGTGTATCAAAGGTAACTTCCTGATGCCGAAGAACGGCAACTCGGAGATAATAACATGACTGTCAAGATTTGTTTAGGCATTCATTGGTTGCTGTTCCATGCATATGCAGAGCTCAACACTGTTTTGCTGAAAGTAGAAGCAGCATAGGCAAGAACGGCACCCAAGCCGCAGGTGTGCTAGCACTTGAAAATGTATTTTTTCAGGGACCACTAGGTCACGTGAGTAAGTACTTGTGCAGCTAAACCCGACCAATATATGTTCTGTGCCTGCCACTACATCCATTCAAATTAGTCCTCTTGACTGTTAGTTCAGGTTAAACTGGACGTGGATTGTGGCCAACACAAATGAAGTCACCTGCCAAAAGGAGATATGCGCCACAAAGCCTCCGGAGATCACTACACTGTGCGAGCGCTCCGCCGGAGAAGTTATGAAGATTTTCTGAACCCCGCTGCAGCTGCCACGTCTGGCCGCTTTAGTCCGAACAAGTGAAACAGCGTTTAAAGGGGCGAGTCGACATCACTACATTTCATGGTATTATAGATGCAAAAGAGGTCACAGTTGACCAGAGGCATCAAGATATTCTCCCTCGGCATTGTCACGGATGCGGTCTGATCGTGCACCACATTAGTTGTGCTCGAGTGACATCTTCACGGAGAGGACTCACAAGCACAGATGGCAGAACTATTGACACAAGCACGAGGAATAGGACGCATCTTGCTCTGGTTTTTGGCAACGGCATATCTATTGACGACTGGTGAGCACTTCCTTTGTCTCAAAGTCAGCATGCTCTTACCTTAGTGTACAGTGCAGCGTGTTCCAAAATATAGGATAAAGCCTTCTTTTTTAATAATTTGAGCAGACACAGCTGTCAGCATTCAAAGACACTCTCCATCAGCCAGACCGCACTCACATCTGAGAGATTTAAAGGGGTATGTCATCTGGGATCCTGGATGCCCTGCTCCTGCCACTTATATTACAGGTGGCGTCACCGATCAGATCTTGTATAGGTGCACTACTACCTCCACGAAGTAAGACTGGTTTGTGCTAATGCAGACGAAGATGTCAGACTGAAGCTTCCGGCGCACTCTTTCACCCCTGAATAATCTTGCAATTTTGAATAACAGGTCACCTGCTATCTGTGCCGAGTGCCAGAGCACCGTGACTCCGTGCACATGGTGCCACTCTTCGACATCGGCACGTCGATTGAAGGATGATCCAATGACACAAACATGTGGCTGAACTGATTAATACAACCACTTCCGAGGACTTTCCATGGCTGGTCCAGGATCGGACAGCAGCAGGCGACCCTGATGGGTCGTGACTAGTGAAGCAACTGTGCTGTTGCATGCCACATGCCTGATTGTAAGGGTTTGCGTCTCATGATGTGAGTGAGAAGAGCCGTGCTCTCAGCTGCTGTAACGAAGATTGTCTGGTGTGGCCAATTCAAGCCCATGTCCCTACTATGTCAAGTTGATGAGGGCCACCCATGTGCTTTCAAATCTTCACCTAGGCCGGGATCAGACGGTACTTGCCTACTGGTCGCCACTAATGTTTCCAGAAGAATGCGGCACCCAGCATAAGCTGGTGCAAAACTATCTTGGCAATATGCTTACTGTAGCCAAGAATTTATGGGCTCATAGAAATTGTTGTACTCATCCGGCGCACTTCTGGAATCTACTGCGCCGCAGCATCCTGCTGCGGAGGGCTTCCAGCGCTGACCGTGGTAAAGCATACACCTTTGAGGAAAATGGAACATAAGCAGCAGAAACAATCCTTTTATTGTACAGCATTGGCAGCCATAATACCGCTTCCACTTCCTTTCACCCTTAGCTGGCTTTGGTATGCAAGTGCTTTAACTCGTTTGTCCAAGTTTCTCCACGGCTGACTTCGGGACTGCAGCGCATGCTTCAAAAAACTGCAGTATTGCTCCATATAGAACGACCAGGTGATGCACAATGACCCGCAGTTTCGTATATCATCTGGTATGTGCAAAAGCCCATGTACAGGCAGCAAGCAAAAGGCAAGTCTCAAGTCATCATGCTGATAGTAATATCTGATGAAGTCTCATCAGTTCTGCATGTACTGGATACTGTAAGTAGCCTCTTACTCTTCATATTTGGTGACCCAGTTCTGGCACTGCTGTTCTAGGTCGTTGATTTCAGCTGCTGTCAGTTCGAACTGCAAGGTAATCTTCATAATCTTGACCAAGTCAAGAAAATGCTCATAGTACTTTTCATCCGAGAAGCGACTCTGCAGGAGGTGAGGTGCAATATACATAAACCAGAACACATATGACTCGGCAGTAAATGTCGAGCGATCATGCACAATATTACCGAGTGAGCAGATAAAGCTAGCCGGTATGTCCTTCACTGTGTCAGCTGTTTCTCTTCCAATCTCCTCTCAGGTCGCGTGATCAATCTTGTAATCTTCTGCACCAGAGTCCATCTCCTTGAAGCGTCCTTGCCAGATGTCAAGAAAGTTGGGAATTGATGTTCTCTGAAAAGAGATGAAGCCACTCCCAAGAGCAGGACCGTGACCAATCGAGAGAGTTGACTCAGTGAAGCGCAGGCAAGCTTTTGATCCCATAGTACTGTTCGAGCTTATGCTGATGCTTCTTTGTTTGTGCACCTTCAATCTTTGTAACGGCGTCATAAAAGCTGTTGTGAGTCCGCAATGGCAAATGCGTTGTGTCCCAGACTTTGCTGATGCCGTTCTCATCTGGAGGGCGTGTGACAGGAAGGTAGTAGACACAGTTTGATCCTGAAGACATGCAAACACTGCGCATGGTACACGACCTGCAGGGACAAAGGCTAGAGTGTCCCTTGAGATTGAGAAATTTCTCAATCGCAACAATGTCACCCTCTTCCGTAAGCTGGTAAGCATGTAAATCGAATCTCTCGCGTTCGACCGAATCAAATCAGGGAACACTCATGGCAAGGACAGCGCATTTGTCGTCTAGTGGTGCGAGAAATGATGAGAGACCTTTCAGCTGCTTGGGACCAGGAACAACTCCAAGACAGATCAGATTTTCAAGGTGTGTAAAAATGGTCGGAGGGAAATTGTAGTTCTTCACAAGTAGTGGAGTTGCAGATGGACCTTCTCATTTGCGATTGAACAGCAGAAAGCTGTCAGTACAGAGTCCGAATGCAATGTTACGAGCATCCGAAAAGAAGGTGTGGCCCAAATTTCTGCCATCGACAGCTACCTCGGTGGTGAGCATTTCATGGTATTGCGCGGAGCTGAATACGTCCCGAATGATGCCAGACTCGTGAGCAAACTGGGTGTGGTATTTGAGCAGCTCTTGCATCTTTTAGCTCTGGTAGAATGCAACTAATTGTGAAATGAGTGGGATGTATGTGAAGATACGCTGTGTATGTTCGTCTGGAGCAAGGCGAGCTTCTTTGCAAAAGGGTCAATGAGTCAAGCTGGCATAGGAACGTGTATAGCAGATGCATGAATTAACACAGCAATGCAATGTTTGAACCTCGAGACGAGCAAGCTGTGCAACTCGCTTTGTTAGACATAGATTGAGTCAAGTTGTATTCTGTGGTAGAATTTCTTGCAAAATGCATTATAGTCTTCGCGTGACATGTTGGTTGTCAATCGCAGGTCAAATGCCTGTATATTGTCCCGATCTCTATCAGTTGGAACATCATTGCCTAGAGTGATGGAGGTAGTACTGTGAGTACTGTGGCCAGCTTTTTAGCATGTAATTGAACAGACATATGAAGATCGTAGAAGTTGCATTCTTGTTCAAGCTCAACACCAATATCTAGCTCTTTTGCTGCCTCTTCCAGGTCCTGCAATATGAATTTGTACTCCTCATCTTCCTGAAACTGAAGTGCACGGTCTTCCTCTGGGTCCTTGCAGTTGTGAGGTGTGCGGCGGGATAAATCGAACACAGAGCTGGATGAAGAAGATGAGCTGTCATTAATATTGCTATCGCTGTTGTCGTCTATATAGATATTGACTGGTTCATTCACAGACATCAAACTCGCATCTGACAGCTGTTCAGAATCTTTCTCATTGCTGGACTGTAGGTACCAGCTGCCATGAGCTTTGCCCAACTGTTCAGACAAATTGTTACTCACGGCATTTGCAATCTCATTGCTGATGCCAAGCTCGTGGTCAGAGCTTGTGTCAGCAAGCGATGGTTGTATTGAATCCTCTCTACCCTCCTGTCGTGCAGCCTGATAGTGTCTTTGCCGTTGACGCCATCTCAGAAGCTTTCCGCACTCAGATGTGCAACGGCAGCGCTTCAGCTTTTCCTGTTGCTTTCAATGTCGAGTTTTCAGCATGAAAGCTGAACAAAGATCTGGTATAACAATTGAGAGGAGTCAGTGAGTAAGGTGTTGCGTGAGCAGCAGTGAGTGGTGCAAACCAAAAAGAAGAGCAACTTCTGTAACTGACAAGATCAGCCAAGCAAGAAGCCTATAGGCTTGTAGACGATCCAGACAGATGACAAGCCAATGCATACCCACAAAACACCTTGGATTCAAAGGTTTTAGTTATATACACAAGACGATGCAGAGATGCAGAGACACAGTAATGCAGACACCAATATTTGAACGTGAAATCTTAGTGTACAAAAGGGGGGATTATTCCTGAGCATATTATCTATGCTGCAGCAATCCTTGTCTCCTCTCTCGACTTCTGCGGGACGTCATTCACAGTCACATTTGTCACGTAGATCTGCACCATCTCTGGCAGTGTCAGCATGATGAACACGAAATTGAAGCCAGAGACGGTGAACATCGTGGTGGCGCCAAAGTCGTTCACCCAATGGTACTGCAGAAACAAAAAACAAGAACAACTTCAACGTTCAGGTTCCTGACAAGAAAGAACCAAGGGTGGAGGCGTACCTGGAGGATTTCTACAGTCTCCGCCAGGTTCACACCACCAATCTAGTTGATGAGCAGCCCCCAGTGCTCGACAAGCCGCACAGTCTCGCACTTCTGAACAGTGAGCTTGCCCTTGGCAAGTATGTGCTCAACAATCATGGCAATGACCGTATTGCAGACCTTGCACAGGTTGACATTGCTCACCATGCGGAGCATCTTGAGCTCGACTGCAGCATTCTCAATGCCGTGCCTCTCTGTGAACACGCAGTCAAGTGACTGCATCACCTCTGCCTAGAACTCGCTCTCTGCTGCAGCCGTCGGGAGCGCGGTGATGCTCGACTGCATCGCCGCAGCAGCGTTCAAGATGGAGGAGAAGGACGAGGTGCGTGAGAGTAGTGCGAAGGAGACGTCGCTCTCCTTGCCTTTGTCCTCTGAAGAGTCTGATTTGTTGGCCTCCACTTGGGCAAGTAGATCTGCTGCAGTGTCTCCTAAGAGCAATTAACCTGTTTAGTGGCGTCTCTTATCACTAAACATGGTGGAAACATACCAATTTGTATCAGCTGTTGATTGTTGAAATGCTCAACCTACAATGAAGTGCTCTCAGACCTGAGTACTCACCAATGATTACAGCAGCTCAATGACTGTAGAGTTCTCCTTCGTGGTATCGATCTTGATATGGCTCAAGACATCTTCCCACTTGTCCACAGAAGTGTTCTGCACAGCACTCCAGTTCCAGTCTGGTCTCTTGCTCTCTGTTGGAGAATGTCTAGGCCATGCTGATGGACGGAACACTGAAGTGTGCAAGGACATAACATAGGTGGTGGTGTCAGGAAACAAGAATGACAAGAGTGCGCCAGGCTCACCTTGCCGCACTCACTTTAACATCAGTCACATGTGTGACATGTGTTACAGGATAGTAACAGCTCAGGCAACTTCATGCTTCAAGATCACCTTCTGTGCAGTGCACGTTGAGCTATAATGGCCAGAAATTCTGCTTCCAAAAAAAATTATCACTCTCAGGCTGCAAGATCTTCCAAGAAGCATTTGCTGCTGCGACCCCAAAACACAACGTCAAAGCCTTTTAGTGTTCGAGCCTGCTACCAACAGATCCCATTTGAAAAAAGGATTGCAAAACCATGAGGAAAGCCTGGCCGTGCACCACCTTGTGGATATAATACCCAAGAGGTCACAGGTTTAGGCAATAAAGGTGCAAAATGGAACGGAATAGTTGTGAGTCTGCATCATGAGAGCACGGCTATATGCGCTGACTCTTGTTCACCTTTGCAGCAAAAGACACATCTGTATGCAACCAAATATCTCAACACAGGCCATCCACTGTCTGCCCAAGATGATGCAGCAGTAGTCACCATCTGTTTCAAGGCATTTTACCTAATTGTCATGTGTTATCCTATATCTCATTGAAATAACAGGTGGCCGATACCTATCTGTTCCTTGCAGACTATCAGAACATCTGGCCTGTTTGCAATATTCTGTACAAGTATCTACAAAATAAAATGTCATCTGAGAAGAGGGCAAGCCGCAAAGAAGCAGTCAAAGAAAGTGATGAGTACAATGACCGTGCCGAAGAAGAAGATATAGAAGAGGATTACTTTGACATGCCTGAACGAGAGGATGAGGAAGAACAGAGAGAGGAAGAAGAGAATGAGGAAGAAGAGAGTGAGGAAGAAGAGAGAGAGGAAGAAGAGGAAGAGGAAGAAGAGGGAGAGGAAGAAGAGGGTGAGGAAGAAGAGGGTGAGGAAGAAGAGGGTGAGGAAGAAGAGGACGAGGAAGAAGAGGACGAGGAAGAAGAGGGTGAGGAAGAAGAAGGCAAGGGAGAAGGAGATGAGGAAGGAGAGAACAAGGAAGGAGAGGATGAGGAAGGAGAGAACAAGAAAGGAGAGAACGAGAAAGAGACGAGGCCTGTTGCTTCTGCTAATAAGGGGAAGCACCGGCTCCTCGAGCTGGTAAGTCCGAGTAATTGGCAACTTCAGTACCAAAGGCTGAATATATGCACCTTCAAGTACCCTGCACAGTAGCCCTCGAGTGGTAAAGCCAAGAAAGACCACTACAGTTAAAGTAAAGCATCTTTCAAACCTTCCAAGGCAGCCAATGACGCTTCTTTTCAGGACCGTGCTCTTGCTGAACTCTCTGATTTGTCTGAAGACACGCCCTTGCACCACGAAAATGCTCGTAAAGAGCAGGTATATTTATTCTATTGCTATCATCCAATGCATATACACTCTACTAAATGGCTGTAGGCTGTAAGGGGTCACGTACAGCCTGGACGACAGGCCGCGGAAGGTCACACACAGCCCAGACAACACATCGTGCCACAGCTTGCTACTCATTCTAGTTCTCGTCGCTTGTCTTCTGAGCTCTTGAGTCTTGCCGATAGTTCTTCTGTGGGTGCTAAAGTATTTTGTCGCTGCCACTCACCACTGCCTTCCTGGCCACCGAGTCCTGAACTGCCATCTGCATCAAATCACACTTGGCTACTTGCTAACTCTGAAGGTACCAGACCTTCGTCCACAGCCTCTGCTAACTGTGATGGCCCTGACAACAACTGCAATAATGATCTTGGCGACGGTGTTGACAACAGTTTCAATGACGGTTCTGGCAACAGCTCTGGTGACAATTCTGGTGAACATGCCGTGTACGCAATGTTTGCAGAGCGCAAAACGGCAGCAAAACATCCGGACAAGTGTTCTGTCCACTCATGCAACGACCTCATTCCGACAACCATTGCCGAACGACTCCAGTACCTGCTCACAGAAAAGAAGAAGAAGAAACCCAAAACAACCCCTCAACATGAGTGGGACTGCTGTCTCGAGTCCATCAATCAAGAGATCTGCACCCAAATCTCATCAGACGCTGTTCGCAAAGAGGAACGGCAAGCTGGATATCCTAGCCTCATAGATTATAATAGCCTGGCGATCCGTACTCTGCGCCTCAAACCTCTTCTTGATAGCCTTATCGAGAAGGGGGCTCTTGCGCCCACTGCAAGTGAGCTAATTGGTATTGCTGACAGTGCTAGCACAGGTTGCGGACCAGGAGAACGACTGTTCTTCACAATCAACATGCTTAACAACAAGACCTGAGGCACTGGCTTTTATTTGCAGTACACTTGCATCAAGCATATCATTTTGCCAGGATAGTACATCTACATCATTGCTCGAATGGTTGATGTCATGGAGAAGACTAATAACTCTTGCTGCTTATCAGTTTCGGATCCAAAGGCTGCTTAATTGTTTCACTTGCGCTTACACTACTGTACCCAAATGATGCACCTATGTGGAGCGGAATCTGAGAGACCATCAAACCTTTTACTCCGCCTGCCTTTTGAAACATTGTACTTGTTCAAGAGACGCTACGGAGCTTGCTCTGCCAGGATCTTGCTGGTGTGGCGAGCAGCAATGCTCAAGCAATTCTCACCAAGAGCACAAAATACAGGGATATTTGCTTCAACCGCAACGACAACAATGTGTTCGTTCAGGTCTCAAATTGCTACCTTCGGTTCATCAACAGTGACAAATCGCCCGATAGGGTATGTGTTTTGTGCTAATATGACAATGACGCTTGTATCTTAATGTGGCAAAGAGCAGCAGTTTGCTCTCACTTTCCCCTCAAACAAAGAAGAGCCTAAAACTGTCCAAAGGAAGCCAAGGCTCATCAAGCGCAAAATGGAGCAGATTTCTGAGGCCGACTTTGCTCCGGTACGTTGCTCAACTTGAATTCTTAAATTATCCACAGCTAATGCTAACGCTATGTTAGCCAACACCACCCAAGCAGTGCAGGGTATGTTCAACAAATAAGGAAAGGCCTCAAAATCAGGTCCGTAGATCTTTCACGTAAAATCAAGCTTCTTTGTGTGGTCTGACATCCAGGTGATTGGTCAGGAAGATAATCATTGTCGTTTCAGCCACAACAAAGGTACACTCCATTTTCTAGCATCTCCTTGAATTGTCTAACTTTACCGAAGCTACAACATCAACTTAACGGTGTTGCCTCATATCACTGCATAGTCCTCTACGCCTGATACTCACCCGCAGAACTTTTCCTGCTTTCATCGGCTCGCCAATTCTTGTGCCCTGTTTTGCTAGGCTTGACATCACTGGACTCTATCTCACTCTGGCAGATTCCACCAGCATGATCAGCATTTTTCACATGCTCTGGAAGTCTTGCTCTTGCTCCCACTATACTCTAACCACCCATATCGCTCTCGCTCTCACTCATCTTGGTCTGTCTATGCCTGCACGTTGCCACGGCTCACCTGCTTTTCTATTCCTTCCTTCAAGTGTGATATGTACATACCACCTTTAGTTACTTCTATCTCACTGTCTGTTGTGCTGTTATCTCTGGTCAACAGTGGGCAGCCACCACTGAAAT
This sequence comes from Phanerochaete carnosa HHB-10118-sp, assembly GCF_000300595.1. Classification (NCBI taxonomy): domain Eukaryota; kingdom Fungi; phylum Basidiomycota; class Agaricomycetes; order Polyporales; family Phanerochaetaceae; genus Phanerochaete; species Phanerochaete carnosa. The sequence goes on from NW_006767628.1 coordinate 5,306,829, forward strand.
TTAAGCTCAGACCTCCTCTTCCCTCTAATAATTGATTCTCCACATTTGATCTGGCCTGCCAATTGAGATTCCGATGATGGCATGCTGAAATCAAGAAACTCCACCGTGAACATTGCTTGCAATGTCGGCCCCTTTACTCAACCACCAACAGTCACCTAGCAGCAACTCTTCAAATGCATTGTAGCATTTCTCTCAACCCCTCTGCATCTAGAGTATCACTGGTCGAGATCAGCTGATGGTGCACAGAAGATAACCCAAATACCTGGCGAGTAAAGTTATGCTACAGAAAGTGCATAGAACCTGACTATATGCACCCTATTCCTTCCCATTTCGCTGCTCTTGACAGCTTTACACTTGCTAAAGAACTCTAGCATGCAGAATACTGAGTCATACTGGCGGAGAAGCAGGCCAGCACGGAATCTGAGGCACGAAGTGCCCTCAGCCTGATATGTCACTGACAAGGACAAGATGAGCACCAAAGAACCCAATACCATACAGACAGCTAACTTAGACGATAGACAATCACTCTCTCCTTCCTCTGTCATCTCTGAAGCCAGTACCCCTTCATGACAGTCTGGACAGCCATTTGAGCAGTGTCAACAATGCCTGTTCTTCCTACACCGATTTCTCCATCCTCCCAGCTGCTTTCTCAGAGCAATTTGATGCTAAACTTGAGGTATGTGAGATCTAGAAAAATTTCTCACCCAAGCTTATTGTACGTTCTCACTTTCCGCCAATTAGCAAGGGGATCCTTGGCTATATGCAGATTGGGCTTTACCTTTGGCAGATTCTTAGCTATTCACGGAACTGAAGACGCTGCTCAAGACTGTGATCGAGTCTTACATCAAGGAATATAGTGCTGTCGTGCCAGATTCTGCGGAAACTGTTCATTTTCACAAGGTGAGTCATTGTATTTCAAGAAATTCAAAGCACGACACTGGCATTTTCTTGTAGATCTATATTCTCTGCACGAGGAAGACATTATCTACCTCACCGGTGACATGCTTGTAAACTGGCAGTGGCTATGACAGCGCTGACGTCGTCAGTGGTACAGCGTCTGGTGTTGATGCTGTGAGGTCAGGCAAGGTAGTGGTATTGGCAGGTGCAGCATCGCCGTTGTCGGAGAAGAACAGGCCCATGAGCGCAAGTTTGACTGGTAGCGCCATGCACCGGTCGGCATGCGCACACAGTGCGGTGAGTGCCAGTTGTTAATTTTTCTTCTGCATCTGCGCAGAAGGCACCACAGGCTGGCTGTTGGTGGTATTTGCATCCATGCCTTCAGTGGCAGAGGTGGCGTGTGCGGGTGCGCTCCAGTCAGAATAACACAGCCCAGAACGTGGCTTGCTAAGGTGCTACTGGACATGAATGCGCTTGCATGCCCAGGTGTCATTGATGCGGCGCACGAGGTCAGGGAGCGCGAGCGTGGCTGGGTAGAGGTGGTTGTGATCATAGTCGAGCTGCAGAACACACACAGAAGAGGGTCAGTGCATGCTGAGTGAGCGGTGGAGGGAATGCACAATGAGCATGATCACAAGCGCATCGCAGACGGGCGGCAGGTCATCTGCTCTGTAGCACACCTCATTATTCTTGAGCGCGAGCTGCGCCTGCATCCCGTCCGTGAGCCGCATCCCGTATGTCTCGTGGAAGCACGCGATCGTTGTGACCTTGTCACTTTACATGCTCTGCAATAGCTTCTTATACTACCATGACATCTAGGATGGCGCGCCTGCAGAGAACATGCGCCGTCGTCATCGAGGAGACCGTCCAGCGTCATTTGCAGGCTCAAGCACTTGGGCATCATTGGTAGTGCATGCGGTTCTGAGCATAGACCATGGGCCGGCTCTTCAAGATGCTGTGTCACCTATCTGTGGCTACTGCATCCGGGCAACCTCGAGCCCTTTGCAGGCTGAAAATGCTCAATGTCGTTGTTTGGCATGGCCATTGCCATGCGGAAGACTGGTTGACTCAGTGAGCCTTTGTTCTATCGTCCATAATCACCTAATCAATTTGTTGTGCAGCATATACATGATGGTGCACAAGTGGTATCAGGCTCTGATATGTCAAAGACGTATGGTATCTATGCTAATTGATTTGTGTGGCAGCTCTCACCGCCGCGGAATCTCCATTATGAGGTAGTGGAACATGCTAGTAAGAATCGGTGGGACACACCGGTAAGAATCAGTGGGACACCCCAGTAAGAATCAGTGGGACACAGATAGGGACTGGTGGGACGTACCAATAGAAATCAGCAGGACATGCCAATAGGAATCAGTGGGACTTCTTGGGAGATACATGAACCGTCAATGTAAATTATCAATATGTTCCAGTGGGTAACACACTGGAAATCAGTGGGACATCCGTGGGACCCTCGAGATCTCAATGGGCGCAGCCACCAGTTACTCATGGGCAATTCCACTGAAAATTAGTGGACGTTGATGATGCCAGTGGAATACCCACTTACCCAATCAACGGATAACCCACTGAAACGTGAGTGGGAAAATGTCATACCTAGTGGGATTTCCAGGGAGAAAAATCAGTGGGTTTTCCCTTTCTTAGACATGGTATCCACATTAATTTATGCATGGTATTTCCCACTTATGATAATTGGATTCACTTCCTGCAGTGAGTAAACAGGTTGCGGCAGGCGAGAGAGTTAAACGCTGGGCCAGAGAATCGGGGAGAGAAGAATGGACCAGCAGTAACGCGACAGCAAAAATACGCGTGGTGTCACATATTGTCATTGTCACTGTCACTCCTTGTCATGTCTGCTGGGTCTGGACTCTGCTCACGCGCCATGACCTCGTCTATTCACAGACTTGTCCATTGTGAGTCTCCAATGCAGAGAAGGGAAAGCAGAGCGCGACTTTCTTTGGTATGCTGGTCCTCTTCATTGGTCAGCTCGCATTGTGACCGCACCATAGACGTGCTGTTACACGACGTTCCGCAAACTTGGCGGGGATGGCCGACTTGGCAAGTGCGCATGCGCGCTTTCCCTAGGGTAATCAACGTTCAAAAACGCCGCTAGCCTCCAAGCCTGAAGACCCCAAGGGTCAATGCAGCTGAATCGGGGGAAAGATTGATGAATTCATGACTCTCATCAGTAGCAGTCCTTGAGGACGACGCTGCAAAACACTGGCCTGTTACACCTTTCACCTGCCCAGATCACTGCAGACTCGTCGACTACACGCTCTACGCAGCTCTATGATGCTGGTCGAGCTGTTCTAACCTATGCCATTCACGACGACTGGGATCAAACTCTTAAAGCAAAGAGCGGCCGATTGAAAATTCACTAGCTCCACGACCTGTCCACCAAGGTTTGCAAGAGTAGCGAGTGGAGGGAAGACAAGCGGAGGAAAGGCTGGATAGTGGGTGACCTGCTGATGTCCAATGCTCCTGCATCTCTGACGTATGCAGAACGAAGCTGCTCATTGAACTGTACGGTCCGCCCCCAGCCCAAGCCGTACATACTCAGTTTGAGTAACCCTCGGGGTTGTCGCAGAAATGAGCCCAACACGTACTCCAACTTCTGCTCTGCGTGGGCGCAGCCTAACAACTTGCGCACTTCGTTGGTTGTCCAGCGCGAGGTCCAATAAGGAACGATGGCTCTGGGACGCGATCGTGGAAGAGAAGGTTAAGAAATCGAGGAGAGTCCAAGAGCTGAATGGAGGTCGCGCTTTGGAGGTCGTTGTCCCACTGCTAAGTGGTGTAGGCCGCAGCCAGTCAGAATTGACGTCTTAACTGTACGTCTCTACCTGTGCGCTCTGATTAATTTGCTGATGGACAGCCAGGTGACAAGGGAAACTCGACTACGAGTGGGCTGCGCTCATTGAGAACAAAGACTGCGGTCGAGGACAAAGACGAGCAGCGGCAGATCTGGATACACAAGCCGTGTCGTGAGACGGAATCACCTTACGCATCGCGCGGTCATATCCTAGTCCAAAATATATGCAGCGTCAGCCCAAACAAGCCATGGAGAATGGTTTGCTCCTAGAGCTGTGCGTAGGGAGTAAGTCGAAGATAGCAGCCACGCTTGATTGCGCCTCCCAGAATCATGCTCATCGTCGTACACCCACAGCAACTTCTCGAACTGCGGGCGAGAGTTGTCATTATCTCGGCCTGGATAAAAGGGTGCAGTGTCAGCTGCCATGCAGTGTCTGCAATCGCCCATGTTCAAGCTTCAAGTTCCAGTCTTTGAGGTCCGCGAATGACTTCAGGCCAGGGAACGTCCAGAATTCGTGCTTCTAGCATACGCCCCACCGACGCTCCTGCACCATACTCAGGATCTCGATGGCACAGATGAAGGAGGAATGCCTCCGCGCGTGGTGCACGCCTACAGCAACTTCTGTCACTGTTTGGGGATCGTTCGCGAAGTACGTGTCTGTAAAATAGCCATCCAAGCTATGCTTGAGCCTGGGCGACAATGTCAGGTTGAAAGCTAGCGAGAAACGAAGGGGCGCACCCGCCAAGTATCCATGTGTGCAGGCTCAAGTCGACGAGAATGCACCGTTATAACATTCCCAAAGCATCTTGCTGATGGCGGGTCTCGTAAATTATGGTCGTTAGTATTTTGCCCGCTGTAACAAACACCTATACTCGACACATTGTCGTGTGAGGTATCACATGGTTTATAGTGCCCGTATTGTGTCAGATACACATACTGTACACAGTCATAGTGCTACAAATAGGTCAATTATTCCGAAATTACGGTAGCAGAGCACTCCTTGGTCAGTGGCGGCGGAGCGCGACAAAATGTTTCCCAAATCTGTCGCAAAAAGTCTTATGCTCCTACATGCACCTGCCGACATAAACCACCCATGTCGGCTCATACACCCTTCTCACCACCCTTTCTGCCTCCATCTGCACCTTCAAGCTCCAGTGCATGTACACCGGTGTCTCCTGCTTCAGTATGACGCACGCGTGGCCCATAATGTTTGCGTACACCTCTGTTTCACAGGCCATCCATGGTCCGCTGCGCGCGGTAGCACATTGGTGGTAGTTCGAACACAAACCAGCCGCAGGCAAGCGACAGCTAGTCGTACACCGGACACAGCGCTACAAGGTCCTCGTCTTCTTCGCTCGGCCTTGTGCCGTTGAGGGTACGAAGAGCCATTAGTACCGCAGTTTCCAATTTGAATTGGCAAATGTAGTTACATTTCGTGGTTGTGTAGGTATTTTCACATACAGAACGAGATTCTCAACATAATGCAATACACCTTCTCGTCCCTTGTCTGGCGTGCCTCGGTGCTTGATGGCGAAGCGGTGAGGTGGCGGCTGATGCCACTACTGTAAGTGAGTCGGCAGCCAAAGGCTGACGTAGCGCGAGCGAGCTGAGTTGTGGAGTGCACGGTAGAATTGGCAGGGCCGGATGCTAAACAAGCGTCAGCTTTCTTCAAAGACCCGGTGCTTACCAGCTATGGGACGTAAGAGACCCAGAAGGCGAAAGCAAAGGTTGAATACACAGCGTCTCTTTCTTCTCGCCGAGCGCGCTACAGTGGTAGTCTCTTCGCTGCTGTGCTCGAAGACCATAACATCAGTTCTTCACAGGCGCTCTGATTAAGATTATGAAGGTTTATATGCAATTGTGCCGCGTACAAGGAGGGCAAGTTTGTCTCGGGTTTGTAACAACAAGATAATGATGAGCACATAAATATATACCATTGAAATTGTGGCACAGCAAGGCATTCTCATACAATGTACATACACATGTTATGAATACTACAATATAGGTGTCTTACTCCAGCTGTGTTGGATCACAACCCAATCCTAGACAGACGGGACGATCAGTAGCTGCAGATGCAGCAGATACGAAGGCACAACAAGACATGACCAGTTAGCATGGTGAGCGAAGCAATAAAATATGCACTCGACATTGAATTTTTGGAGCATGTTTACCGGCGCCTCATGCACACGTTATTTACCCATGTTTGTACCTTACTGACCCCAACTCGGCGCTATGACACTCGCTCTTGAACCACATCCATCACCTGCGTTTGTGCTTCTCATCTGTGGATGTGTGCTGAATGCAGCCTCGTCCCATCTCTCTGGCTCTCCTTTGTGGACATGTGCTGAATGCAGCCTCGCTCTGTCTCTCTGGCCCTCCTTTGCGGATGTGTGCTGAATACAGCCTCATCCAGTATGTCCATGATCACTTGATGTCTAATCCACCGCACTGGACAACAAGCTTCTGCCCAAGAGAGGACAGTTCCTGTTAGGGTATGTCGTCATCCAGGTGCGTGGTGCTCCATGCCTTTTTTCTTTTTTTTTAACTTTAACTTTTGATTTCTTTCCTTAGTTCACTGCCTTGCTCATCACGCCATCATCTGCCCCATCGCACCTGCCCCGGCAGCAGCAGCAGCAGCCAGCAGCCCATTCCAGCCCTTCAGGCCCATGTGGGTGCCCGAGCTTGTCGGCTTCCGCTGCCCATCTCCGCAAGTCCCACCACCTTCACCTCCTAAACCGATCTTCCCACCCGTGATTGAGCTGCCATGCCAGCAGAACACACACTCACCCTCACTGCGCTTCTTGTACAACGCTGCTGCTGCCGCCGCTGCCTCCGAGGCGGGCCCATTCTTGCACCCACTCTTGCTGCACGTCCACACACCCTGCGAAGAGTGCTTCGCGCTGCTCGCCATGAGCAGGCTCTACCTGTTTCGCCTGTCCTTGCTGGTGCTGACACCAGCATTGCAGCTGTGCAGAGTGAGTCACTGCTGCTCATGCTCATGCTCGCGCATCAGCTGCTCACTTAGCTTCCCTGAGGATCAGCCCCTGCCGTGGGTGTACCCCCCCTTTGAAGATCTGCTGCCTGCACGCTTGTGCTCAGAAGGTCAGCTCCTGCCGCAGACACATGGCCTGTCAAGCAGCAACGTGAAACTTGCACCACGTGTGGACCATTTTGCCGCAATGAGACTGGTGAGCAGGCATGGACATGGACATTACCTCAACTGATGATGCTGCGAGGTCTGCTAGACCTGCTATCTGTGTGAGTTCTGTCAGCTTCTTGTCTATTTATTGCCTGCTGACTTCTCACAACTCAACTAGGTCAAGAATGTGTTCCTGACCTTGCACCAGCACCATATGTCAGCGCCTATCAGCTTGATGGACCCTGTGGTGCACAGTAGTGTGTCGTCCTTCCTGCTGCAGCCACCCTGCCATGTGCAGCAGTCATGCAAGTGGAAGCTTGAGCCTGGAGTGGCGTGGCATAACAGTATAATACTTCTTTAGTAGCTATCAGTAGTAAAACCAATTGAAGTTTATTTGTGCAAAACATTAGCATTTGGTATGCATGAAAGCAGAGCCTGAGTGATCAAATCCTCATGAACAGCACACTTGCTCTGTTTTATGAGCCATGCATAGATGCTGCAAATTATATAGTATTATATAACTACACAATATACATATATGTTATGCAGACTATATAAACCCTACAATTATGACTAAAATTGGCCAGATCAAAAAATGCCACCAATCGATATATACTCTTACTGGGAGTTTGAAATAGTTTAGTGTATCAGAATGGTTTCCAGATTGTGTATGGGTATATTTAAGATTATGAGAAATTCACTAAAAGTCTGATGTCAAACGAGCAGGAGCACTTACAAGAGGGCAGACATACTCTTGGAGCTCTCGGTGACTTGGCTGCGAGAACCATTGTCTTGCCAAGGCGCACAAGCCATGTCCCTTCAATTGTAGCAACTCGCTCGATCTCGGTCGTGATAGTGTGTGGACCTCCTTAGGGTTGATTGTTGGAATAAGAGCATATGTCGTCTGTGTAGTCTCTAAAAACAATTCAAGGAATAGTGTTGCTGTCGGTAAAGAAAAAATTGCTTGCAGCAGAGGCTGTAGACAAGGATAAGACAACAAATTAGAGGGCGCTAGAGCATATACAGAACCATCAAAATAGAGCATCGCGAAAGGCTTCAGGCCAGGAAATGTGCAGAGATGTTTCTTCAAGCACACATCCTACCGGCGCCCCTACACCATGCTCAGAATCTCAGTGATCCAAAAGAAGAAGCGATGCCTCCATGTACGATACATGCCTACAGCGACTTAGGTCGCCGTTTGGAGGATGTTTGCGAAGTCGTCATCTACCAATGAGCCATCCGAGTTATGCAGATTGAGCCTGAACGGCAATGATAGATCGAGACTTAGTGAGAGGACCATGGGATGCACCCGCCAAATGTCCGAGTCCGCGCGTGCATAGCTTTGGGTTGATGAAAATGCACCACGAACGTCCGGGTGCGATGAAGCTGCAGTCCGCTGCAGCTTCTCGAGGCCCTTGCCAATGGAGATCTCGGAAACGGCACTCTCGATCTGTTCAATGCCCTTCTGTGCCATGCTGTATCCCACTAGACATCTCGTCAATAGCCGGAATTGAGTTGCACCAGATCAAAGAAGTGGACGAGGTACGTGGTACAGCGGATTGAACTCAACAGAGACGCGGTTGTCCTCGTCACGCCCGACATTTTGATGGGCTGCACTTGCTGTCAGCGTGACACAAAAAAGGGGATGGGCAGACGCGTGTCGAAGGGACTCATAGTCCAGATGTGTCTGTCGCGCGGCAGACTCAACAATTCCCTGACGCAGTCTCCAACGACTATCACCATAAAGTGTCCGCAGCTGAATATCAAAAGTTACATCAGCATACACCTGTTGTGCTTGAGGGCTGCCATAAAAATATGTTGGAGCGTCAGCCATTGGCACTTGGAAGCGGAGCCTGCATTTATTGCGTGTGCAAGCATGAATCCACAACAATTACTCGGGTAGAGGCAGAACATGACAAACGAGAGGAAGGGGACACGCTGGACGATCCACGCAGCGCGGGAGATCTCATCGTTCTACTATGCCCACTTTGCCGCGTCCGACGGCGGTGGGGCCCATGCACTCCCCGTGCCCGGCCCATTGATGTTCAGTAGCCTGTTCGCAATATACTAGCAGTATACTGCACCCAGTCTGTGAGCCATGCAACAAGCTAAACAGGTTGCAGGAGGCGCACATTTGTGGTTCATATCGAACGAGACTCCCAACGCGCTTGCCAATGGCAGGGCAGATGGGGGTGATAGTCACCTGAGAATATGTTGTTGCACAGCAATGCGCACCTTCAAATTGAATGTCGCCACCTTGTTCAGTGCTCGCAAGTTACTGCCTTGTCTAGTTCAAGCTGTGGCGTGGTGCCGATAGGTCAAAGAGCAATGTTGTGCTGTTCATCATCGTGTTCAACATCAGCGCAATACAGAGCTAGGCGGGTGGGCGCTACAGTGTAGGACCACTCCTTGGGACAGCACCACTCTTTGGAACACTCCACTTTCTGCCCTCGCACAGCCTGTAGGGCCTATCACTACCACTTTACTGTATATAATACATCTATATCTATATGTCATTAGAAGCTCAGAGCCATCCGGTGATTGTAGCGTAGGTGGGGGAGAAAAAAGCCTCAAAAATTGTCAAGTGCGCCGGTTTCAGTGATGCTGTGACCATCATCAGAGTTGCACAGTGGGCCTAAAATTCGCAAAAATATTCATTAATACTCTAATTTATGCTCCATTCATGTTAAAAATGCGCATAGTGCTCAGTTGTTAAGTGTCGAGCTAGAATACATCAGAGATGATTCTACTGAGCTTAGACGTTACTGAGGCGTGACAAATTTGACTGCCGTGCGATCGCTGCATCTGCCAAGACTGCTGGTACAGGTCACAAATTATCACTTTTGTCACATCAGTCATGGTGTCCCAAGGAGTGGTAGCTGCTGTTCTGGACCACCTCCATCTTGTGTCCTTTGTCTTGACATCAGATTTCGTCTTTTTGCCTTGCAGCTTTGCACTGAGGTATTTAATATGTTGTAATAGTATAATCCAGTTTATTTGATATTTATATGCGAGAGACATATGAAGGGGAAGCGAATATTGATCAGGTGTCCCAAGGAGTGGTCCTATACTCACCATGCCTTTCCCTCATACCACCATCATTTTACTTAGACACCCGCACACGTCGCCCATTCGCAATAGCATTCCGCCACTCCCCCGACCCTCTCGCCCTCTACTGGACTTCAGAGGCGTTGTATTGCCCCTGGCTCACGACCCTGATGAGCCCTTTCACCATCTTACCCCACTAACCACCATTTTCTAGACATTTCAATAAGGGACCACCTCGTGCTCACTGCTCACTTGAGCGGGGCCGGGTGGACTAGGTATTTCCCATACCCAATGAGAGCTGGGTCGTCCGGTATAGGAGCAGCCAAAGAGCTTGACTTCTGGATGACCTATGTGTTCCTAGGCTTGCTCGTGCCCTCTGGAGCCAATGCAGCCACCTGCAGTATGGCCTCACGGTCTATTGCTGTGTGTAATGACATAATTAGCCAAGTGAAATATCATTTTGTTTCATCGACAGATACTGCGCGTGAAGTCTGGGAAGCTGTACTAGCAAATCACATTAATGAAACCTTCACCATGTTGTGCCACATGGTGGATAATTGATTGTAGATGAAGCTGTGCCGCATAGCCTTTGCTTCCGAATTACTAGAGCAGAGAGCCCTTTGCCTTGGCCCTTTGTGGTACATGCCAAGGCATTGGACTGTAAATAATTTGTTCATTGACTATGACTAGTACATAGTCTGAACACTCATCTCCGGATCTTTTGTATGTGGACATACCTTATGTCCCAAACAATTGGCTGGATTATCCTGAGTCCATTAGCTTAAATGAGTCCTTACCAGCACCTATCAACCTTGAAGCTCTGTGGCAAGAGGCTGATGCTCACTGGCAAAGATCTTCCTTGCCTGATATGCCTTTGGCAGGCCATGCCCTTGGTGCACTAGCGAAGGACGGCGATTCACAAACGGGGCCAGCTAACTCTAATGCGCCAATACTCTTCCAATGTGTATATGCAAATGTTCAGAAATCTCGTCAGAATATGAACCATCTACTAGAACGGAACCTTGACAAGGACTTGATCCTATTGTGTGAACCATTCTACGGCTATATCAGAAATGTGCCATCTACAACTAATAAGGAAGGGGATGAATATCATGCTTCAGTAACACATAGAAACTTCACGTTTCTGTCCACTGGAAAGGATGCATGTGTATGTGCATTTGTTCACAAACGCTGGGCCCACCTTGGCCCACAAATTACTCCTATTAGGAGCGGCACATGTAATGATGTACTATGCATCACACTATGCATTGACAACAACGATGTTAACTTCCTTGTTGTATATAATGATAGCAAGACTCAGGCAGCACAGGTCTTTCTAAGTGCACGCTGAGATAATATACCACCACTAGCATTTATGGTCGGAGACTTTAATCTCTGTCATATGCGATGGGATGCAAATATGCGTAAACCAGGTGCTGAACAGCGCCAGGTTCAAAAATGCGAAGAGCTAATGGAGCTTGCTGAGCTTGACCTAGCTCTTACACTTGCTAATGATACAGAGAAATGTCCTCCTACATAGATCTCAAATGATCTATCTAAAAGGCC
>NW_006767628.1:5333874-5346372 GCF_000300595.1 Phanerochaete carnosa HHB-10118-sp
TGTTGACAGGTCGTCCGACATGTCAGGGAAGGCAGTCTCGAGGACCTGCAGGTACAGTTCATCGAGTAACTGATGAGGGCCAGCTTCTGCCGTGGCGGACATGAGTCTCTCGAGCCGTCCAACGGGATCACCATACACCGGGTCTCCAACATACTTGACTGCAGTCGCGGCGAAGATGAATAGGCCGTTAGACCTCAGACCCAGCTTCTCGACATGTAGCTTGTTGGGCCATGACTTTGGTACTCGTAAGGACTCGGCGATCTTCGAAAAGGAAACAGTAATGTAGTGGTTGATGTCGGGGGTGACGACCTCCAGTTCGACCTCATGTAGGGGTAGCTGGCCGAACGCATTGCGATAGCCAGGGAAGTTGAAGGTAGCGATGATGTGCCTCTCGGGACGGCTGGCGACAAAGAATCGAAGGGGGGAGAGTTTATCTGCGTGCTTGAGCAGACTGGACAGAATTGCAGACGTGGCCTTCGGGTCTCGACACTCGTCCAGTGCGTCGATCACCACAACGCATGGCGGAATGGGTGAGCCGTCGTTGTGTAGGTCACGGAGGTGTGCCAGCGGCTGGATTATCAGCTCCTCGAACTGACGGGTGACGGCAGAGTGCGCCAGAAGGGGATCTTTCTTCAGTATCTCCGAGACTCGGTCACCATAAGACGGAAAGAGCAGTCCGAGCTGGTAAGCGATGGTCGTGAAGATCAACGACGCGTTGTTGCATTCGGCATCCGACCGAGAACAGAAGAAGCTCGCGCCTAGGATGCCTTCTGCGTGACATCGCGAAGCGACAGTTCGTGCGATCGTCGTCTTGCCTGAGCCAGGTTGGCCGTTCAGCCAGAAGACGTTGGACTGATGACTGGCGGGTTGCGTCGCAGAGTTCGCGGTATCGTCAGGCACATGTTGATTAGTCGCCCAGGTGTAGATGTCTTCCAAAATGCCTGTACGTGTTCCTTCGAGGCAAGTCGTGCACTCTTCGCGGCTGGAGTCGAATCGCGCCAGGGCCGCAAAAGGCGGTAAAGATTTAACTAGGTGACAATGGTTGGAGCAATAGGATCGTTACGCTGGGCCTGGACGCACCTTCCAGACGGGACTCCAAGCGCTAGCAAGAATCGGGAGTCAGCTTATACTCTGCACGCCATGAGAGATGTGTACACACGTTCAGAGTAGATTCAACCGCAACCGTTCCCTCTAACTACAATTGGCGGCAGTATATCAGCGAGCAGAACAAATTATCAAGGACAAACGCCTCATACCATGAAACACTGGATTGACCACGACAGGTCTTTCACGATGCCAGCAATCTTGTCCGCTTCCCCACTGATGTCCAACTCTCTCTGTATTCTGCGCCGAGATTCGAGTATCTGAGCCTTGTCATCGATCGCTTTCCAGGAGCTGCACAATGTGAACAGGCTGAACCCATGTCATCGACAGCGGACTTACGTGAACAGTCGATCGAGTCTGGCCTGCATCGGCCCAGGTATATTCTGACCGTGGGGTTTCGTGCATTCGCCTATCACCGTTGTCAGATCTCCGACTTTCTCCGCTAGGTCGTTGATGCTTTCGGTGTTTGCATGGGATTTCTAGCATCACTGTGAGAGTTATCGCCGAGGGAGCAGTACATAGCACGTACCTGAACCAAATCCAACAACGTCGAGAGGACGCTGACACCTATCTGCACGCCCGGCACACCAAGATTGCTGGCAACACCGCTGAAAATTTCAAGGGCTTGCTTCAGGGCGCCAGCTGCGGTATTGGCAGCATCCTTTGTCTCGCTACTCTGTTGTGTCTTTTTCAGACGGCGCATAGTTGCTGGTGTGGTGGGTCGAGGAAAGAGTCGGGCTGTGATGGCAGAGGCACGGGGCTAATTTTATACTATTCTGCGCGGATAGACATTCAGTTTCACTACGGACATGAGCTGATTTCATATAACCTATGTCTCGGTCAAGCCATCAAAACTGTTTCATTTTCGAAGACTTAACCGGGCTTTCTGGCGTCCCAAAATGATAGATTTGCCACCACTTTCGTAGCCATTTGCGGTGCAGGAAAATGATAAATCTTGTGTAGCCTGAAATGAACCTGAAATGACTCAATATGGCTATATTTCAGTACGGCAAAGAGTTCATGTTTCAGGAGACTTTGTGGCGCATTTCAGGACATCTGAAAAGAACATATGTAGAAATCATTCCTGCCTCATGTTTGCAACGAGGAAAGGTCCGGGCAAGGAAAACTTTTGATGGTCCTGAAATTGCCATTTCTGATGGATTTTGAAGCTATTTTATGAGCCAGAAGATTTTTACTTGAGATAAGTCAGAAACATCCTAGAAATGGACTACAAATATGCCGTAAATGGTAATTTTAGGACCATCAAAAGTTTTCCTTGCCCGGACCTTTCCTCGTTGCAAACATGAGGCAGGAATGATTTCTACATATGTTCTTTCTGATGTCCTGAAATGCGCCACAAAGTCTCCTGAAACATGAACTCTTTGCCGTACTGAAATGTAGCCATATTGAGTCATTTCAGGTTCATTTCAGGCTACACAAAATTTATCATTTTCCTGCACCGCAAGTGGACGCCAGAAAGCCCCGGTTCTCTGTGACCAACCCCGGCCTAGAACTGCGTCTGGCCCATCGCTCGAATCTCGCCTTTGACACGCCTTCTTCCACGCTCCTTGCGCCTGGCCAGCCTAAGATCGCGGTTGACTCATTCCGGGGCTACCCAGTGCGACTTTCCACCTCCTCGGCGTCCTACTTCTTTCCTTACTCACCGTCGTCTGTCTACTAGGATGCTGCGGGGTGCGTTGCCTCTCCACGTAGCGAGGACTGTCTGCTGATCTCTCTCCATGTGAAGATTGAGTCCGGACATTGTCGCACGGAGCAAGTAAAGCCACACGACATCTTTGGAGCTTATCTATGCGGTGAGTACTGTCAATTGTCATGTTCGTAATGACGCTGCTCATCCCCCAATAGCATTTCCTGACCCCGCCATCGCCCCGCCAGATATTCCCCATCGGTCCATGCGCTCATGCATGTCGATTCTCGTGCTGGTTCTTGACAGCTCCAGAGTCCCTAGAGTACCTGCCCTTCGTTTTACTTGTCATAGTCATCTACTCCCAGCATATCAACCCCAATTCGTCCTCTGCAAGGATAGCCCTCGTCATCCCTTCCAACCGTGTTTTCCTGTCTGTCGCTGTGTAGCCCCATCGTCTCCTCCCTTTTCAACCTCCTTACATCCTGCAACGCATTGCTTTCGCAGCCCATCCGCTGTGCGTCGTTCATGATGGCTCATGAAGTCGGCTCTCGCTGTGGGAAGCTCAAGGACGGGCCTTCATCACCGCAGAGGTGCACCAGATACCTGCTGCCGCTCAAAGTTATCATCGGCCGCATTGCTCGGGGCAACTAAGTTCAACGGGGTACTGTACTTCCCGGATCATTTCTCCGGATTGCTCATTCCTCAAGTGCGGCCTTCTTCTCTAGGTGGGGATATATGCCGCAGGAACGCCGTTTCTCTTGTTCTCGGACCGTTTCAGCTGGCTGTCTGGCGTAGCTAAGACTGAAGACGCGGAACGAACAGCCGCATCGGGAGCAGCAGTGGTCCGCCCGTGACCCTGGCACCCAGACAGACGGCCGACGCTGCGGTGCCCGAGGAGCAAGAGTTGCGTAAATCTTCTGCGCAATTTTTCTTTCTTTCTTTCTCTTTCTCTTTGAGCGCAACACCTCTAGCAGCTCCAGACTCTCGCCCCCTTGATTTCGCAGCTGAGGAAGTGTTCGACCCGTCCGGCAAATGCTTGCTCAAGTCCTTTGCGCTGTACACTTGCAGTCAACCAGAGCACGAAGAGTAGGCGACCACAATCTGCTGCGCCAAGGCGTCGATGTCGATGTCATTCAGCGTCGTCAGTTCCGATTCGACATCACCCTTGTTTACTTCGACGAACTACCTATGGTGCGCCCTACAGCCTCTGTCGTGCTCTTTGGATAAGGAGTTCGAGAAGCCGGCCGAGGGGAAGGAGAATGCTGTCTTGGCCGTCTCGGTTGCGGGTAGCAAGACCAAGGGCTGCATACGATATGGACGGGCGGTTTGGCTGGTGGAGGAACCAGCGCCGTTGCGGGCTTCACGAGCGGAGCGTCAGTCATGGCTGCGCTACGAAGGTAAACCGCATATGCTCTGTCTAACTTATGTCATTAACGTCAGCCTTCCAGACCTTCTTCGTCGTGAACTCAGACAACATGGAGCTCAGGAAAGGCCGCAGTCCGCACGTGCCTGTGATGGATGCTGTTGTACCATCTTTCCTGTACAAATCTGCAGCTGCGATAACAACGATACTGTGGGCGACATATGTCGTCGGCGCTCGTGGGAACATGATCTCGAGTTTTTTGTGGCGGGTTCCCGGATGGCTTGTCTGTGTTCGCTGTTGTCGCCGAGTAAAGATTTCTCTTTCATCATAGATTTTTAGAATAATGAGCTTGGATGTAGCACTACGACTACGTATAACATTAGGACTTGGCGCGACATGAGTCGGGAAAATTGTAGAGCCCTGCACGGCGACATTTCCCCGTGGTACAGTTGTTCGCTAGCTAGCAGACACAGTTGCTCACGAGTCACGAGGCGTTGTCCGCGAGACTCGCCATCGGCGAAGTGCCTCGGTCAGGCTCCGGCGGTGTATTGCCAGTACCGGCCGCTTCTAGTGGTGCAGGATATTGCTCAGACACGTCCAGGCTGTATCTGCGTCGATAACGAAGGCATGCACTTGCGTGGCCATGATTTAATTCTAGTAATCGAACTGAGGTCTCATGAGAACAAAAAATTCTGGTCTCTTACTAGTTTGTGATCCCGTAAACGTCAGTCGAGTATAAAGCTTTGAACATTGGAGATGAAGCTTGAAAGCTTGAAGGTTGTAGCGGCGGGGGGTGTTTCCGAGCACAAGTCGGCGATTGTGGTTGTCGCAGTTTGGATCTGAGATCTGAGGGACGATGTTAACGTTATAGCGAGAACACTGCACGAGGCAGGCGATGCTTGCACTACGTTGAGTATGTGTATTCGGAAGACTCACGGGCCGAGTTGTCCTCTGCCTGTGCCACAAAGGGGGCTTGCTCTCCATGATGGCAGTAACGTTCAGCGTTCGACTGTTCAAATCAATTTCAAGCTCACGTCCGGCCTATTTGCCAGCTGAGAATAACGCTCCTGAAGCTACAAGCATCTCGTTCTCAATGTTGACATTTGGTTCGGAAAACCATGATAATTAATTGAACTTTTCCAGCGCACATGCTCCACGTTTCCTGCTTCTTCTAGTCAACCTGCCTCCCCCTGAACAGCACTCGTGCAGTGTTGTTCGGGTCATTATTTAGGCCCCTCTGCAAGCTTTCGGGGCGAATGCCCTCGTATTCAGGTTTGACGTCGTAGTTTACGACGATATACGCTAACATGGCTTTCAGCTCGTTGGAGGCAAAGAATCGACCAGGGCTGGTGCGTGAAGCAATCAACGTTATTACTTGAGAGTGCGACATGGTAGAGCAACATACCACGCATGCTTGCCATGCCCGAACGTTACGTAGTCCGCGGACGTGGTAATTAGCTGCGGCTGCACAGACTTTTCACTCTTATAAGACCGGAGCGGGTCAAACAGGGTCGCGTTTGTATAGTTCTCCTCGTCGAAGTGCGTCGCAAACGTCGGCGTGACGACCGTCGTACCCTTGGGAAGGAATGTTCCATCCGAGAGCGTCACCGGCTGCAGGATGTTGCGGAACATCGAAACTGCGAGCTGTCGGCCATGGAAGAAGCGAGTGGGAGAAGAACGCGCACCAACAGTCGGGCCATTGTGCCGCTCGCATTCGCGCAGGAAGCTGTCGAGCTTGCGCATCTTGTTTATGGCAGCTTTCGTCCAGCCTTCTTCGGCTACAACGGCCTCAACCTCTTCCCGGAGCATGTTGGCAAGCTCGGGGCGCATAGAGATGTCGTACAAGGCTTGGAGTATGGCCTGAAATACACCTGGTTACTACTTCTGGCCCTACGGTACTGAAGACTTACGGCCGAGGTCGTCCCAATAGCCCCGAAGTTAATGAACAGTACTATGCGCGCAACCTCTTCTGGCCCTTGATTGCGAGCTACGACTTCGTCGATAATCCACTGCAACAAATCATTCTGTGCTTGTGTCAGAAATACACTAGGACTGCGCGGCTAAAGTGACACACCGGCTTATCGGTCCAGTCCTTTCCAAACTCAGTCATCGTGGCCATCCGGTCGTCAATAACCGGCCGCAAGTAGTCGAGGCACTGTTGCACGCGTTTGTCGATGACTGTGAGCTTTCTGCCGGCGATGCGCTTCATAAAGCCGGGAAATGTTGCGAGGAGCCTCACAGCTTTGCTTACGTCCTCTTCGAAGTGTACCATCATGTGTACATAGCCACTGTCCCGACCTGAGTGCAATGCCTACCAGTGAGCCATCTCTCTGCAAAACACGCATCGGCACCTACAGACGGGCATGCCGACAAATACGCGGTTTGCAACGCGTGTAATGATTGTGCTCATTACAGGAGAAGCATGGACTGGAAGCCAACCTAGCAGAGCTGCCATTAGACCAGTACCTCCATATGTCAGGTTGTCCCACTCACGGTCGCTGTTTGCGGGAATGTGCTCTCGGAAGGCTATCCTGAGCTCGTCAAACATGTCTTCGAATACCAATGCGAGGTTACGCGTGAGACTCCGAAGAATCGGCATATGAACAGGGTCTCTGTGCCAATTAGAGGCGAATACATGATGTATCTCGAAAACCTAGCATTGAGCAAAGGAATGGGCGTCGATGAGTCCATGCCAATCTAGCCGAAGGAAAGCGCACCTCTGTCGTAGCGGCTGACACTGTGTCGTCCGGCATCTTTTGCAGCTCGTCGACCAACTTCTTACCAGAAAGCACAACAAGCCAACGATCCACCATAGCGACCTTGAAAGTCCTGCCCTTGTGCTGTAGTATTACACAGTGAGCATACACACTGTAGGAGGATTCACAAACACACTTGCTGATAACCCCGCTGTATAATCTCTCTTCCATGGGTGAGGAAGTTGTAAAGCCCGATGAAAGATAGGATTGGCAAAGAGGGTCCGCCTTCGGTCGGGATATGACGAAGCTGCAGTTGATGGTATTGTAGCTGGGCCGTGGAGTGGGAGTTAAGGACGTACATTCTTCGCGCTCAAGTGTCGGATGAGCAGCCATACAAGGACGACTCCGGCGACAGCTTGCGCTGTCGTCAGCTCGCCGACATATGATAACAGGCCGTTTACCATGGGGTTCACGCTGCAGCTGGCGACAACGGCAATTTAGGGAGAGGTTTGTTTGGTGTGCGAACGGCGACTTCCTAGGATACGCCTTTTGTACAACGAACTACACCCTGTGGTGGCTTAGATTGGAGACAGCCGGGAAGCCCGCGCGTAATATCCTGTGCTCGATATGTAACATATATCCAACTATGTTGGCGCATCGGTCAGGGTGCCTTGCCCGTTGCACCCTTCGCAAACCATTCTGGTGATTTGAAATAGTGTCTCCTCATTGGCGGTGACGCCGAGATTTTTTGCGAAAAAAGAAGCAACACTACGGCCGTCGTTTCTCCGCTGTCTATCAGCAGAATTTGGGAAGCGCATGCGCAGACCGCCCGACTACGGTGGCGTCCGTAGTGCGGAGACAATCCTTGAGATTCACTAGGAAACTATCAGCACCACGATGTATAGATCGGAGTTGAACATGCCGACAATTGACTTGAATTGCACATCATTAGAATTAAGTGGCGGCACATTAACAAGACCTGACGAGAACCTACCTCGCCCGTGGGGTTTCAGTCCAGCGCTGACTTGTCGCGATGCCGCGGCCGCGTCACCGTTTGGCAGCAGAGTATGTTCCTAGATCCGCGTCGTTAATCTCCCCTCCGAGCCCGAGCCCGAGGTGAAACCATTGTATTACGAAAATGAAGAAGTCAATGTTGTCAGCAGTAATGGGAAGGCGTGGCAATAACACGCCCCAGATGTATGAGATCTGCTGTCCCGGTGTCCGGTAGTCCGGAGAATCGGGAAATACACATAAATAAGAACCGGTTAAGTGTGCGCCTCTTATCGGCCCCGGCGAGCCTGGTTCGTCTAGTAGCAGTCTTCCGGAGCAATGTGAGCAAAAAATATTTAGCTGACCAGATCTCATTGAGCCGTACTTGCACAGGGTGCCTTCGACCGTAGAAACTGTCAGCGATTCAGCCTTGGTCAGCCCGGGAAATGCAAGCATTCTGCTAGGTAGTCTTGGTTAGATTCGCGAAACGTCCTACACTCGTAAAGCTAAGCCGTTGTCAGCGTGTGAGTTTGTTTATGCAGGAGCACTGACGTAAGGGCCGTGCCTCGTGCAGTAATGACTCTTAAGGCTACGGCGAGCGACGCCGCTTTGGCTGGGCTTGTCTCGTGCGTTGTGTCAGCAAATTTCTTTAAGAGCCTGCGAGGGATGGGTCTGTAGCCTAGTTTGGCGCACATGTATATGTAGAGGCCATGCAAGCACTGAACAGACGACGGTGCGGGCGTGACGACTCAAAGCGCAGTGACAAAGAGTGACAGACGCGACGCTGATAAGTGACGTCACGCGTATCTTTCGAATTGCTGTCACGGCGTTGTCACCCGTCTCTGGCTGTCTGGCCCATCACTCGAGCCCATGAACGTCCGGCTCTCAATAACTTCCTACCTGCCCGAAAACCGCCGACTGTCTACCAACCGGGGGAGCTAAAAGATACCCATGGAAGGCCGATGAAACCGGTACCAGTCAGTGGGGTCTAAGATTGCTAGTACGCGCGTGGAGTCAGTTTATCAGGTGCGCTGTCTTGAGGTCGACCGCTGATCCTCTCAAAGTGGTCGAAGCTGTGGTGATGAACGAACCGAGAGCGGCACAAAGTCGTCAATTTAAGAACTGCGAGCGACTTATGTCGATGATCTGGAACATATTGACCTAGCGAGTTTTGTCGTTGTGTTCGCCGTGAGGGCATCTGATGGATCCCCCTATAGTACTCCTCGACACTTTTTACTGCTTCGCTGGATGCCCCCTATAACCGACTCTTGGTCGCGCCAAACTCACGTCCGTCATTGACGGATGCGATCAGCATTTGAGACTCCCCCGGCCCTTCACTCCATTCGTCATAATTGTCTACCTTCAACGCCTCAACTGTGACGCTCCAAGATGCAGCCCGGCATCCATCTGTTCCCCGATTGACCTCGCCCTCTCATTTCCTGTGTTCTATCGCTGTGATCCTTTCATCTCGCCATTTCTGACATCATTACGTCGTACAACGCATTATCTTCGAGCATCTCTACCTTGCGTCGTCCTTGGCAAATTAGGCTACTGGCCCTCATTGCCAAGAGCTCAACTACCATGATTAGCCTCATCGTAGCGCAGGGAGCCGCAGATGCCTCCCATCATTCAAAAATATCGTCAAATACACAGGCCAGGATGATCCTTCATATGCTAGTCTGGCCGCCGCGCGTACTCCTCTATTGTAAAGTGAGTCTAGCCGTCGTCGTTTGATGTGATCTGCTACTCACAGCTTGTTGCAGTCACGGACTCCCTCGTGCACTCTCGGCCTCTCCCCCCTACTCATTGTCCTAGACCGCACATCTCTCATGCGCGACACTCCCCTCCTAGACCGGCGATATACGCCACCGAACGCGGAGCTCTATTTTTTTCGGGGTGCCTCGTCTGGCTATCCGGGGCAAGCAAGATCACTAGTCCGGTACGGTAGCGGCGCCAGAAGCGCATCGCCAGTGTGCTGTCCTGCGGCTCAGTATGGGTAGGCGGCCGACGCTGTGGCGCCCGCAGAGCAAGAGTGGCGCAGACCTGCTTACGCGTCCGGCACTGGGGGCGTAGCCGTTCCATGGCACTTCAGCGGGCTTCAGATTCAAGTCTTCCAGCCTCTCGCAGCCAAAGAAATGTATGTCGAGTGTCGGTGTTGCCGAGACGTTGCTAGCAAGGAGGAGTGGATGTGCAAGAGCCACATTGTCCTGTTCACCCAGGACATCGAGCGAGCCGAACGGATGCCTGTGCTTGAGGTCCCCGTCCTTCGCCAAATCTTCTACGCTGTGTACCTGCTTTCAGGAGGGGCGCGACGAGTGGGCGACTATAATCCGCGACGCCAAGGAGTTGCTGCTGCCGTCGCTTGACACCACACACCAGAGACCGACGCAGGCCTCGGCCACCTCGGTGAACCACTTTCGCTCCGGTCCACCTAGGTTCTGGATGCCAAAGCAAGAGTTGCGCGTAGTGCGGGTAGGCATTTGGCCAGCATGACGGGGTTGCGCGCGAATATGGGCCGCGCGCGCACTGTGCACAGGACGTACATGCACCGCGGCACGAAGATGTGGATGGAGGCAGAGAAGGTGGTGTGCCAACGTGGGCGGCCCAAGTTGCCGCGTGCTCAGCTGCAGAAGCATTGATTCGAGTATTTCTCGACGAATTTTTAGGCCATTGTACTTAATTTCGCTGTTGTCGTAGTTCAATAGTTTCTTTTTCACCACAAGCCTAGAACTAAATGAATCGTAGACGCGCCTGTAGCACCGCGACATTACACAGCCCAGCACCGGCCGCTTCTACAAACCGGTGGCACAGGACATCGCTCAGTAACATCTGTCTGGCGTCGTCGGAAGTACATTCGGTTGTAATCAAATCCAGGGCACGCAAGCGCAAGAAAGAAGGCAAGATAGTTTCTCGTAGATATGGTAAAGCGGGAGTGGACAAGCGTGTCGGGCATATGAGAAGGAAACACAGGTTAATTCGTTACACTCATGTCGGGATAGTATTCTGGGTTAAAGTTCCCCTCAACTCGACCTGCCACCTCTGCATTAGAGGACTGCTCAGCTAGGTGTTACGCAATTTCCGTTTCTAGCTCGTACCTTTTCTTCTCGTGCTACTGCCAGTTCTTTGTCGGTTAGATCGAACAGTGCTGGCTGCAAAAATCTCCCGTCTGGCATGTCAGGGCCATGTTGAAGCGTGACGGGCGGATGTGCACGGCCGTTTACAGCTCCTGCGATCATACCAGAGAGGGCGCAGAAATCGTCTTTCGAACGAGCCCCTCCGTAGAGAACCTGAAACCCTTGTAACAGTGGAAACACACGTAGAACGAAAACGATCGCGTGCCAGTCGCGGGAGTACAGATGCAGATGCAGTTCGTCATCAGGTTCTGCAGAGTCTGCGAGGACGATCCGGCGGACAGACCAAGCCTCATCCCCATTGGCAGAAGGAGGAGACATAGCAACTTGAACTGAAAGATGTGCGACGCCCAATGTCTGGAAACGCTTGGGTGATAGGGAACCAACAAATCTATAAGTGTCTTGGGTGTATCTGGTGAGTACGAAGGTCTGGCAGCGCGACGAGTCGAGCTCACCTAGAGTCGTTTCCCTGACATCGAAATATGCGTATTGAATTATACCATTGCCCGAGAACATCTGGATGAGCTCGATAATGGCCCATGTTTCTGCAGGGACCACCTGTCCCGCGGTCCGACGTCTGGTGAACGAGTGTCGTGTGCTCGCGGCGGCCAGGATTCATGCGGGCACTACTGTGTTGTTTGTGCAGAGTTGCATTTCGATCGAGCGGATACGGCTGAAGGAACCCGTGCCGACGTAATCCGCAGCGACAGGTGTTGCGAGTCGGCCATCTGGCGATTTTACGTTCCTGAAATCGACGGTTTTTAGACAAGTAGTGATGTGCGGGCCCGGCTTGGGCTCAAAGCCCGGGCTTGGGCTTGTGGCGACGTCGAGCCGAGCCCTGAGCCCGAGCCGAGCCCGAGCCCGGCCCAAGCCTTGGGCTTAAGCCCGGGCTTGCTCACAATACAACGAGTGTTCCGGTGCTATCAAAAGGCAATGTATTTGGGTGTAGTAGATTAATACTGCATGTACTCACTAAATTATAACCTCCAGAAGATCTACATCTGCGGAACAAGTCGAGTCGCAGCGAAGTCCACGAGCGTGCGCCTACGGCAGGCACCAGATGGTGACGCACAATCGTGCTCGGCGGGAGCTGTTACATCTAGAATATCTACATTTTGTCTTCTATGTGCATATTAGGTCGCTCTCTCCTCATTCTGAACTCAGGGAACGGTAACGGAGCCAGCACACCCAAGCCTGGGCTTCCGGGCCGGGCTTGGGCTTGACTACGCTCCGAGCCCGGCCTTGAGCCCGCTGCCAGGCTTGACTCGGGCCAGGCTTTTTGGGCCGGGCTTGGCGGGCTTGGAGGCTTTGAGGCCCGGCCCGCACATCACTATAGACAAGTGATATCTCCTAGTATGCGGAGCACGATTTGGAATGACGGGAAGCTGCAGAGGAAGAGCGTCAAAGAAGTGATATTTCGCAGCGAACTCTTTAGAGCTGCATCATGTGATATGCGTCCAGGGTCGTTCTTAAAGTAGCGGTAGACATTGCGGCACGCAGGGCAGAGACGGACGAGTGCCGCCCAGAGCGATAGTTAGGAGGACGATAGTGACTGAGCGAGCTCAG
>NW_006767628.1:5356704-5360562 GCF_000300595.1 Phanerochaete carnosa HHB-10118-sp
AGGAGCGTGCGGAGATCGTGCGGCTGGCGGAGGCGGATAGCAAGGACCCGGGACAGCAGGCGCTGCTGTGGGGGTACATCCGCGAGGCACAAAGTAAGGCTCTCCACGTGTGATGATTCAACCGTGAAACTGAGTACGTGTGTGAAGGGCTCCATCCGATACCCGCTGTCCTTCGCGTGGCGAAGAAGCCAGGCACAATTCCCTTGGGCGAAGGCAAGACGGTCTCTGTCCAGGCTGGCGACCCCGTCTTTATAAGCGTCAAGAACGCGCATCGGAACGTACGCGCGTCTCTCCTTTGTCTGAGCGACACGCACTGACTTGCCTTCAGCCGAAGGACTTCCCCGATCCATTGAAAGTTAACCCGCGGCGACCGGCAGACAAATTCCACCTGCAGGGATCAGGCTTCCACGAGTGCCTCGGCATTGAGCTTACCGAGAAGACGGTCTCCGAGGTAATTAAGGTGATCTTCCGGCTGAAGAACCTGCGCCGCGCAGAGGGCGCCGCTGGCCGCCTTGCTGGCCTCTCGCTTGACGTCTACGGTACAGAGAGCCCTGTGTACTTGGACGAGACCGGAAACTTGACATATTGGCCCAGCGCGATGACTCTGGTGGTAAGCTGGCTCTGCCGATGACTTCGAGAGCGTATGCTAACGTTTGCATTTTGCAGTACGATCAGTGAAAGTATTTACCTGCTGAATCTATGCTTTATCTATGTGCTTTGAAGTGTAGTCTGTGTCGCTCGTGTGACCGCATCCTTTGTATTAACGTAATGGCAGTGTTGCATGACCGTAACGAACAGTTATGATTTGGTTGTTATCCCCAGTACATTAAATGTTTAAGGCCTGCCTCGAGCATAGCGCCATTTGAAGCTTGGAAATTTTGACGGGAATGATGACGCTGCACGAATTTCAAGCTGGCGTTAACCGCCGCGAGGCGTCGGGTAATGGTAACCG
The DNA here is from genome assembly GCF_000300595.1 of Phanerochaete carnosa HHB-10118-sp. Classification (NCBI taxonomy): domain Eukaryota; kingdom Fungi; phylum Basidiomycota; class Agaricomycetes; order Polyporales; family Phanerochaetaceae; genus Phanerochaete; species Phanerochaete carnosa. The sequence goes on from NW_006767628.1 coordinate 5,357,657, forward strand.
CCTCTCTGTATCTACCACCCGTATCTGGAACATAACCTAGCAGCTTGACCATGGCGTTGTTTGCGTGGACAGACCCTCGACCGGACATCTATACCTCTCGTCGAACATGGGAGGCCTCTTGGGATCACGACTTCAGGCGCAACTACGAACCGCCAGACCGCCTACCGGAATGCGGCAGCGTCTCGCACATGATCCCAAAGGACCGCGTTGCGGTGCTGAACACTGATCACTGCATTCTGTTCATGGAGAGGATAGCAAAAGACCTCATGATTGAGCAAGTCGCGCTCACGAAGATAACCGGTGAGGCCTGGGAGAGGTTCGAGGGTGACTGGAAGGGAGCTTCCGATGAGCGACGAAGGATTTGCATAGAGGAGGGTGTATACCATGTTATGGTCTCAGCGCCGATGCTTCAAATGGAGGTGGAGCGAAGATGGTGTCCCGAATCTTCAGTCAATCACCTCGCCTCCGACGGCGGACAGGCATACCTCGATCTGGTGATGTCCCTCACGTTGCCTCTGTCTGCCATACTCTCTGAAGACATAACTCCAATCCTCCCACTTCATCCTGCCATCGATCGCCTCGTAAAACTCTCAGCAAGCGAACGTAGCATTCCTGGATACAAGGCGGCAGTACGAATGTCTACCCTTGGGAGGGCTTCGCTTTTGACCCGCGTAGTGAAGAATATTTTTTAGTGTTTGTGAGCCTTTCTACTTGAATTATGGCAGACCTTTCTTGACTTTATCTACCTAGTATGGACGATACGAAGAGGTCACCAAGCCCGCAGCCGTCAATTCCATGACGCGCCTGTCCTTACGTCAAATCGCAGGTTCTCTTCCACCGAACGAAGCCAGAGAACTCCGTGCCGCGTTTAAGCAGGCTTTTCCAACAGAAGCTGGCTCTAAGAAGGACTATCCATGCAACTCTTGTGGCTTCACACCAAACCGTATGGAGCAGGAAGGTGGCAGGAAGCTTCGTACTTGTAGCGGGTGCCGTAAGGTTGACCGACTTATATTCTACTGTTCGTCGTAAGTGCTGCTCGCTTACTGTCTGATTCTTTAATGTGTATACGTACAATAAATAATCCATTATGACAGGGAATGTCAGCGTCGCGACTGGAAGCACGGGAAACCGTACCCGCACAAAGCAATCTGTGGAAAGCCCCTCACCGAACGAGAGATCTGTGATCTCCCAAGTACAAAGAGTTTCTATTCTGCAGAAGATCTGATACCAGATGCAGAGCCACAATTTCAACGGTCAACAGCTCTCAGCCGTCAAATTTCTTGCCTGTTGACAGATCTTTGGTTAGATTATGTGGTGCGTGGCCCCGCCAAACATCATGATCGGTCAACGGACAGTTTATTTGAATGTGATTATTCCAGCTCTTTGTACCAGAAAACACGGATCCGGGTGGTCAAAAACGAATCAACGTAATGTTTGATTTGCGAAGAAAACCTCAGTTTATCTTGCATCGTAACCGAGGTAAGGACCCGCATTCAGGCTGCGTCCATTTTCTTAAGCATGACAATGTAGCACTCAAAAACGGCGACGCTTCGGCTGTACAAATCATGTATGCGCTGCTACTGGGAGGTGTGGAAGGAGAGATTTCTCCCACACAATCTGACGAGCCGATTTCTCCGTCACTGATCCGGTCGCAGCTCGAGGAGGAATACGGGGTCATCGTGGACAGCACACCGCCCTCTGTGCAGGATCAACATCGCCTGAGCATGAACGCTACTTCTGAAGAGCTCGCACTCATAGATCACACCCTCAACAGAGTCGTAGACCCGGAGAGGATGCAGAGCATGAAGCAGCTCCTCAAGACGTGCAGCCCAACACCATACCTGATAGGCTGTTGAATACAATGTTAAAATTGCGTATAAATGCGAAATGATGTTGAGATTCCTATGGTGTGGATCCGTGGTCGTAGCATAGCATCCATGCCAGTGCGCAGAACTTGGGCTAGGCGCCTAGCCTAGCCTAGAGATAAGATAGCGCTGATCTCTTGGAGCGAGCGCCGGAACGGTGTTGACTCAACCTCTTCCCTCTTCCAAGTTCCCCTCGAAATTTTAGTTATTGGACCTGCTTACACTCGTGGCATGGTAGACGAAGAATGGATAATTGCGCTGTTACATTCTCTGATTGCAAGGGAGGAATGGATGCCTACACCGCCGGCGCGCCGTGAGGTATAAATGAGTTGATGCCGTTACCGAACAGTTCACTGCGCGGTACGTGACGCGCGTCTCCTCGTTACCTAACTGTCAGAAAGATAAGTAAATAACATCAGTGCACCGTTAGGCAAGCTCTAACGGTTAGCTAACGAGATCGGGTAACGGGCTGGTCTTTCCATATTCCCGAGATGTTCTGCAGCGGGGTTTGAATACGTCGGCAGTCCCCGTTTGAATAAATTACACATTTTCCATTGAATTTTCGCTCTATTTGCATGAAAATTTGACAATAAAAAGCAATATATTCCTGACAAAACTAGGGAAGATACAAAGCTCTAGGGACTATTACTACACTACAGTACATGCTAATCTTCCAGACAGACACCGTGCTTAGTGCACTCTTCACATCTGTCATGACTTGCTGAGACTTGCATGGATACCCTGCACAAAGCTAAAAGTGTGAGCCCTTAAAACACAACAGCAGACTTATGAGCTTACATGAGTGACACCTATTACCTGACATGCCAGCTACATATGATTACACATCTAGATAATCGTCAGCTGTGACTACCACAGAATATATGGTGACATACCTGTCAGAGTAGTGTAGGTGCTGCTGAACCAAAGGACATATCAATCGGGAAGCTACTCCTTGAGCTGTAGCACAACCTGATTTGTACCGCAGCTTAAGGAAGATACAGTGAAGGTATACGCGAAGTGAATGGAGGATGGGAGAGGAAG